>NC_047093.1:119428774-119758473 GCF_902459505.1 Geotrypetes seraphini | reverse complement strand
CGGTGATGGGGCTGTGAATGGGATGGCAGTGGCGGTGACGGGGCGGTGAAAGGGATGGCGGTGACGGTGACGGGACGGTGAAGGGAACGGCGGTGACGGGGTGGTGCAGAGGATGGTGGGCCGGGGACGATGCAGTGACGGGGACAGATTTTTTTCCCCATGTCATTCTCTAGTCTGATGCATGGGGTGGGGCCTTAAGCTCTGATTGCATCAAGCGCCTTGGGCTCCTCTCTTGGAAAGGTCCTGAAAGTGCCTCAGCCAATCAGGGACTTCCTTAGTGAGTACTTAGGTACTTAGGTAATCACTAAGGAGGGCCCTGATTGGCTGAGGTGCCTCAGGCCCCTTCCAAGGGAGGAGCCTGAGGTGCCTGATGCATGGGGTGCATGCATGAGCCCATGCATGCACGGCCCATGAGCCCATGAGCCCATGCATGAGCCAACAAGGGCCGTGCATCAGACTCATCGAGAGAGGCATTACTTACTAAGGAAGTCCCTGATTAGCTGAGGTGCCACAGGCCCCTCCCAAGGGTGGAGACTGAGGAACCTGAGCCAATCAGGGCCTTAGGCCCTGCCCTTGCTGCCATAGGCTGTGACAGCAGTGGACAAAGGCACACGGGGGTATCATTGGGGGGCATCGTCATGGGGGGGGGGAAGGCATGCGGGTTTTTGCAGAATATATAAAAAAGGAAGATTTTTTATATATTCTGCATAAGTGCATTGCCGGCCCATGGTTTTAAAGGCACGTTAAAATAATGGGCTTGCACTGCAGGGAAGGGTAGGAGAGTTGGGGCTAAGAGCAGGAGATTGGGGCTGAGAGCAGGAGATCAGGGCAGAGAGCAGGAGATTGGGGCAGAGAGCAGGGTTTTAGTACAAGTGACTGGTCCTCACCAGTCACTTGTTTTTGGATTGGTCAGTCAGTTGGTGTGCCTGAAAAATGTTTAGTGAATTGTGTCCGTCCTACTTTGCATGCTGTTTCCCTTCATTTGCATGCATGGATCAGAATCGGAATGGAGGAGAGGTTAGTGAATCGGATCAGAGGAAAATCAGGTCGCAAAGGGTTCACAAACTGATCGGTACATGATCTGTTTGCTTAGTGAATCTAGCCCTATAGGTACACACATAGGATAAGCACTCCAATTTAAGTGATCTATACAGAATCTGGAAGCTAACGTTTTGCCCAGAAAGCCAAAATACACCATTCTATTGACCATTTTATGACAAGTTTCATGATACCTGTTTGGATCAGCACCTCTGATCGCTTAAATCTGACCTGAGTGAAAGAACTCTCCCAGACGATCGCCTTCTCATCAATGGTGAAATCCTGCCCTGGGGGAGCATGGGGGTTATAACGTCCAACAGCTTTATATTCCAATGTTGTATTAGGAAGATAGTTCAAATTAAAAATATCGTATCCAATGGCGAGTTCTCCATTTTCATCCAGGTTCATCTCTTCCCCTAGACCATTCTTAAAATGGAGGTTCCTCAGATAACGATGAAGCTAAGAAATGTAATTGGAAAAATGGGAATAGATTGAACTACAGTTTTTGGTGGAATTCAGTATGTCATATTTATAAAATAGAAAGATCATTAGCTATTCAGAAAGGGAATTTTAATAAATTTCAAGATGTGTGGAGGCCATTAACAAATTATTGTAATGAAGAGTTATCATTTTCCCTGATTTGTACAAATGAAAAAATTGGGTGGGGGGAGGGGGACAGTATTATATGATATGAGATATTAAAGGGATGGGAGGGAAAGGGATAAATTTTATTTAATATGAAAAATTGTAGAATTCAGGTGATATATTAAGTTAAAATGTGGATATTTTTTGATGCACTTGATGTAAGTTATTAAAATGAATAAAGAATTTAAAAAAAAAGAAATGAGGTTTGCATTTTAAGTAATATCAGGTTAGACAGGTAATTTCAAGCATACAAAAAGATTTGTTTATAACTATAAGAACTACACTTCTCCCTCCCCATTCGCGGTTTCGACACTTGCGATTTCACAAATTCGCAATTTTTTTGTTTAGCACATTTCTGCCTCTCTCCAGCCTTCCTCCCGGCATCCCGGCCTTACCTGGTAGTCTAGCGGGCTTTTGGAGAAGGAGCGATCTTCCTACGCTCCTATTGGTGATCTGCATGGGGCAGGAGCGTAGGAAGATCGCTCCTGCCCCGAAAGCCTGCTAGACCACCACATAAGGCCAAGATTCTGGGGAAGGCGGGAAGGAGGCGGGGGTGGGTCAGAACCAGATGAGAAGATATTTGCGGTTTTTCTCAATTCACTGTCTCAATTCAATTCTCTGCCTTTATCCCCCGTGAATACCGAGGGAGAAGTGTAATTTTAAAGCCATTTCTGGAGGTAAATCACTCTCTATCTCCTCTCACTTACAAATGGACACAGCCTTAAAGTATGGACCAACTCCCTAAAGAAGCTTAGGAAAATTATTTTATAACAGCCATATAAACTTCTCTGATTCCATTCTAGAAGTGCAGTATACAGTAAGAAAAATCCAGTAAATAATGTAACTAGCCAGTGAATGGGGAGAAGGAAGGCACAAAGAAAAGAAATATACATTATCTTTTCAATTCATTCTTCCATCTTCAATGACAGATCTATAGGAAGTTGGGACTGTAAGAGCAAAGACCATTGCACTCATCTTTAAAACAGAAAAATGATTTGAAAGTGGCACCAAATGGCAGATATTTTTTCTTGCATAAACATCAAAGTCTTGATTTTTGAATCTGAAACTTGAGTTGTTTTATGATACAGATTGTATAAATGGGCTGAAAATGGCTTAGAAGCAGGCCGGAGCAACTTGTGAGGCCTGCCATAAAAGGGGGGCCTCACGAGTCAAAGCACGCAGGGAGGAAGCTTAGGAGCCAATGGGAGGGAGAAAGGAGTGGAGCAAGACAAGCGGCAGGCATTTTAAATTAGGTCCTTCCTGGGACAGCCATCTTTTCAGCGGCACACAAGGAGGAAGAGAATACTCCGCTGCCCAGTGGCCCTGCCTTTGTGAGGGGAAGCCTCCGTTCAGGAGTGAAGCTCCAGTTTTGGGACACAGGGCAGCATGAGATAGTGCCATGGGGGCAGCAGGGAAAAGAGTGTGTTGCTCTATGAATGTGGAGGACCAATTGTGCTTTTTTTTTAAAAGGGTTGCAGGGCTGTGTTTTTGTTTTTAAGCCTTGGGTTGAAAAAAATTCATTCTTTGTAGCACTGTAAACACTATCCCCTTGTCTACCTGCTTGCCTCGGGATGGGTGGCCCTGCCTGCCTGTCACTAGGCCGGCCTGTCTAACACTAGGCCTGCCTGCCCTGTGCCCTGTCCCTACCTGCCCTGTCCTGGCCTACCACTAGACTGCCAGAGGGGGCACAGGGTACAGGGCTTAGCAGGGAGAATTTGGTTTAGAATGTTTTTTTCTTGTTTTCCTCCTCTAAATCTATGGAGCGTCTTATGGAGCGAAAAATATGCTAATCCAAACTGTTTTTCTTCCTTGATTATGCAAAGGCAACAGCTGCTATGAGGAAGAAATTTTTGGCACTTCGCCCAAATCTGAAGCAAATGGACCCCTGTTCATTTGTAGAAATAAAGATAGTTCTAAGTCAAATAGATGCTGGCTCTGTCATCTCGATATAGGGACACTGGATCATCAATTGTTCTATTGTCCTTTGATACTCAGTTTTTGGAGATCTATATGGGGATATATTACTCTAATTCTAGAGACTGTGGTTCCGATGTCATATGAAGCGGTATTATGTGGGAAGCTGATATATTCTATCTCCAGCAGATAGGCATAAAAACAGGTTATTGGGTATAATGATTGGGGTAGCCATACAAATGAGTATGAAAACCTGGAAGAATTGTGACCGCTTAAATTTCACTTTTTGGTAGAATTCGATATGCTTGTGTTATCGTTACGAGAAAATGATGTCTGAACAAAGGGGTAAGTGGTTTAATCTGACGTGGGGTTCATAGACCAATTTTATTGATTCTAATTGGTTGGTTTTTCCCTTTACTTTTGGTTATATATTTTACATCCAGGGAAAGGGGGTGGGTGTGAGGGAGAAGAATAATGTATAGGGACTGATTTATTTATGAGTTGTTAGTACTATTGTATGAATATCTTGAATATATTGAAATCAGGGGGAGGGGGCTGAAAATTATTCTTATGTATTTCACTGATAGATAAGTGGTGTTTTTTCAGGTAACTTGTTATGCAATGTTTGTATGTACTGTTTTTAGAATGAAAATGAATAGATAGATTACTTGCAGTCAGATAATTAAGATGGATTTTTGAAGCAAATACAATAGCCCCTGCAGGCCGGTAAATCCGGAAAAAAATAAAAGACATACTTCTAACTAAAAGTCAAAATTAACAGCACAGGAACTTGCAGATTTTTTCTGCAAAAAGATAACTTTAATAAAACAAAAACTTTCAAATAATAATTCAACCTCATCAGGATTAGAAAACTCAACCACAAACAATTTAATTCCAACAGCCAAATGCACATTCTTTAAAACCCCAACTTTAAATGATATCGAAAGACATCTCAAGTCAATTAATTTAAAAGGTTCCCCTACAGAAATTATCCCGCCGTTATATCTAAAAAAATTCCTTCCTTACTTTGGCCCTTTCATTCTATCACTTATACATCATAGTTTTTCCTCAGCTACCGTCCCTACTGCCTGGAAAACTTCTATAGTCACACCAATAATTAAAAATTTCAAATACAGCCATGATGATCCAATCAATTATCGTCCGATTTCTAATCTACCATTCTTAATGAAACTAACTGAAAAATTTGTTTTTGAACAATTGTCGGAATTCATCGAATCATCGAATGCGTTACACCCGAATCAAACCGGTTTCCGAAAATATCATAGCACTGAATATTCTATGATAGGTCTCGTTACGAACATACATTACTTTCTCGACCATCACAAATCGGTAGCACTCTTTTCTTTAGACCTTTCTGCAGCTTTCGATACGGTAGATCATGAACTACTTCTTAATCGACTGCACTCATTAGGAATAGAAGGCCAAGTCCTAAAATGGCTAACATCTTACTTAACAGACCGTACTTCAAGAGTAAAATTTAACGAAACCTATTCTGAAAACTTTTCTACAGCACTAGGCGTCCCACAAGGTTCTATACTATCTCCTCTTCTATTTAACATTTTCCTATCCCCGCTTATCACAATTTCACAGTCATTAGGTTTCACATCATTTTCATACGCTGATGATATTCAACTCATGCATCCTCTTAACCCAGAAAATACAGAAGAAATAAAAATAATTAATGATAAATTAGAACTAATAAAAAACTGGTTAAATAATAACAAATTGGTTTTAAACGCCCAAAAAACCAAAACAATGCTTTTCACTTGGAAAGGAGACATAGTACAAAAACTTCCATTCATTCTCGACAATACACCTATAGAAACGGTTTCTAAGCTTAAAATTCTGGGTGTAACAATTGATGCTGATCTCTCATTTCATAATCATATTAGCGAATTAGTTAAAACATGTTTTTATAGACTACGGCTTTTACGTTCCATTTCAACTTTTCTAGACTCTAAATCTCTCAATATATTAGTTCATTCTCTTATAATTTCTAAATTGGATTACTGCAATTCTCTTCTAATTAACATAACACAAAAAGAAAATAGACGTCTCCAAATCATCCAAAACACATCAATCAAGTTAATTCATAACGCAAAAAAATTCGACCATGTCACTCCTTTACTTATTAAATCACACTGGCTTCCCATAACTCATAGAATAACCTTTAAAATTCTGTTTTTGGTGTACAAAACATTATGCTTCAATGAACCCCAATTTATAGCAAAAATGATCATCCCTCACAGACCTTCTCGATCCTTAAGATCCTCTTCTTCACAACTGCTTTCAATCCCTTCGCTTAGAATAATAGGCACACGACGCAATGATATGTTCTCTGTTAAAGCCCCTGCATTATGGAACTCTCTTCCAAATTTTATTAAAAATGAAAAAGACCTTGCCTCTTTTAAGAAAATTTTAAAGACTTATTTATTTCAAGATGCTTTCGATGCATAAAAATTAATACTTCAGGTTTCCATATTCTTCTTCTTTTTAAAACCCGTTACTACCCAATGTTTTTTCCCATTGATGTTAAATTCTTAACTTAAAATTGTAACTTTCCACCTTCTATCCCACCTCTCATGTTTGTCCAATGTTATGTATAATTTGTTGAAAATTTTTTGTTACTTTAATTGTATAACCACACTCTGATGGTTTTTATATTGTTAATCGCTTAGATATTGTTATAAGCGATCCATCAAATGAATATTAAACTTGAAACTTGAAACTTGAAACAATGGTTGACAGTAGCAGATTAGCGCAGTGCACCACTACGTTTGTGAACTCTATCAGCTGTGAGTACGCGGTCATGTACAAAGTGGGTGGAGCCTCTCATAAGACATGCAGGAGATATGCCGTGGCCATCTTTATTAATCAGTCATGCCTGCAGCAACAAGTTTCAGTTAGCGTTCATCCAGTGAGTGGTGTAACATGAAGAATTTGATTTTTATGGATTGATTTTTATGATTGATATGCAACAAGTACAGGGTTTTTTTTCATATGTAAAGTTGTATACAAAATAATTTTTTTGAGGGCTGTTAATAGTAAGGTCAGTAATGCGATTTTCATTTTGGCTTTGCAGCATTCTACTCTAAAAGCTCACCTACGCCCTGAAGAAAGGGTTGAAATGGATATTCCGTCAGAGAGGTGTTGCTGCTAAGCAAGCTAAGTACACGTTCGATAAATTAGAGTGTATTTAGTATGTTTTTTTTAAACTTTATTTTTATTCAAATATTTCATCATAATAACAAGTACAAAAACTTGAAAGGATTTGGAAATAATCCAATAAGGTAAATATAATTGAATTAACATCAAATAGATTAATTATTTAGTCCACAATCTTTGGATCCAAGAATAAAGAAAATTAAAATAAAGCAAAACAAATACTTAACCTATTAGACAGAATCAGGGACATAGTTAACCCCCAGACAGCTGGTTCGCTACACTGTGGGTGGTTTAATTGAACCAATAGTGACTGTAATAAACTCACATAATTGTTTTGGATCAAAAATTAAGAAATTCTACCCTTCTAAAAAAATACAACATTTTGCAGGAATTTTTATAAGAAACTGAGCATCCAGAGCCAAAACTCTGGTTCTATAACTAAGAAAATCTTTTCTTCTCTTTTGTGTTTCTTTAGACAAATCAGGAAAAACATGTATAGTGGAAACAAAAAACTTATCATTCAAGTGCCTAAAGTATGTCCATAGAATTAAGTCCCTATCAAACTCTAGGGCAAAAGTCAAAATGAGAGTGGTTCTCTTCATTATTATTTCAAGTGAGTCCTCAAATGAATTGAATAAGGTATATTTATAAAAGAAAGAATCATGAGAAAAAAATAAGCACAAAGAAGAAAGGATAAATGAATTGAAATAGTATTTAAACACTTATAAGGGCAAGAAAATACACCGGGACTAATGAGGAACCCATCCAGTTATAGTCCTTTGACCCAATTGGCCTTCTGACGTCCCTGAGGTTGAACACTAGCAAGTCTTAGATTCTTTATTTTTGATATACTGTCTACAAAAATACATGTCTAGACGGTGTACATTATAAAAAAATTATAAAAACAATTAAAGGAAGCAAATAAAAACAGTAGTTTATGAAATGTTAAAAATACTGGACAAGTTTAAATTAACATACATGAGACGAAAGGATAGTAGGGGAGGGAGAGGTAGTTTAAAATACACCGAAGTAAAGTTAATAAAAAAGGACAATAAATGGGGAGTGGTAAAAACAATATAAGAACATAAGAACATAAGCATCGCCTCTGCCGAGACAGACCACAGGTCCATCGTGCCCAGCAGTCCGCTCTCGCGGTGGCCCCCCAGGTCAGTGACCTGTAAGTGATCCTCTACTGAAGACATTTTGTCCTGTATAGTATCCCCTCTATCTATATCCCTCAATCCCCTTTTCCTTCAGGAACCTGTCCAACCTCTTCTTGAAACCCAAAATCGTACTCTGCTCTACCACCTCCTCTGGAAGTGCATTCCAGGCATCCACCACCCTCTGAGTGAAGAAGAACTTCCTAGCATTCGTTCTGAATCTGTCTCCCTTCAATTTTCTTGAGTGCCCTCTTGTTCTTGTTTCCCCGGCCAGTCTAAAGAATCTGTCCCTCTCTACCCTCTCTATACCTTTTATGATCTTGTAAGTTTCTATCATGTCCCCTCTAAGTCTTCGTTTTTCCAGGGAAAAGAGCCCCAGTTCCTCCAGCCTCTTGGCATATGGAAGGTTTTCCTTTATCATTTTCGTTGCTCTTCTTTGGACTCTCTCGAGTGTCGCCATATCCTTCTTAAGGTACGGCGACCAGTATTGAACACAGTATTCCAGATGCGGGCGCACCATCACCCGATATAGCGGCAAGATAACCTCTTTGGTTCTGGTAGTGATTCCTTTTTCGATAATGCCCAGCATTCTGTTCGCCTTCTTTGAGGCCGCTGCGCATTGTGCCCCCGGCTTCATTGTTTGGTCCACCAGAACCCCCAAGTCCTTTTCTAGGTTGCTTTTCCCCCAATACCATCCCCCTTATGCTATAGTTGTACATCGGGTTTCCTTTCCCTATGTGCAAGACTTTGCATTTCTCTACATTGAAGCACATTTGCCATTTTTTCGCCCATTCACTCAGTTTGTTCAGGTCCCTGTGTAGCTCTTCACATTCCTCAACAGTTCTAACCCTGCTGGAGAATTTTGTGTCGTCCGCAAATTTTATAACCTCGCACTTCGTCCCTGCTTCTAGGTCATTAATGAATATATTGAACAGCAGTGGTCCCAGCACTGACCCCTGCAGGACACCACTCGTAACTGCTTCCCATTCCGAGTAGTGTCCCTTTACTCTCACTCTCTGCCTCCTGTCCTCCAGCCAATTACAGATCCATCTGTTCACGTCTCCTTCCACTCCGTGGTTTCACAGTTTTCTTAGCAGGCGCTCATGGGGTACTTTGTTGAAGGCTTTTTGGAAGTCCAGATATATGATGTCTATGGGGTCACCATGGTCCAATTGTTTGTTTATCCCCTCGAAGAAGTACAGTAGGTTTGTTTGGCAAGATCTTCCTTTACAGAAACCATGCTGGCTGGTTCTCATCAGATTATTTCTCTCTATATGCTCATTGATGCTGTCTTTGATTAATGATTCAGCCATCTTCCCCGGAACTGAGGTTAAGCTCACTGGTCTGTAGTTCCCCGAGTCACTTCAGAGGAAGTGTTAGATATTTCAAAACTATATATGAATCAGGAAGTTAGAAAGTGAAGGCTGATGTTAGAGAATGTAAGCATCTTTAAAGAGGAAAGTTTTAAGTTTAGTTTTAAACTTTTCGAGGGAGTTCTCTAATCGAATGTCGAGTGGATGGGCATTCCACAAAGAGGGGGAGGTAACTGAGAAGATGGATTTGCGAGTGGTGTCATGAAACAATTCCCGTATTGACGGTATAGAAAGTAAATTTTGATTATTTGATTGGAGGACCCTTGATGATGAGTATGGGATCAAAAGTTTATCTATAAATGCCAGTTGATTAGAATTTTTTGTTTTGAAGGTGAGGAGAAGTATTTTAAAGGAAAGAGGATGAGAAAAGGGCAGCCAATGTGCTTTACAGAGAAGAGGGGTGACATAATCAACCCTTTTAGTATGATAGATTAATTTAACAGCAGTATTTTGTAATAATTGTAAACGATGGATTTCTTTCTGGGTTATGCCTTCATAGAGGGCATTATAATAATCAATGGTTGAAATTACTAGGGAGTGAATCAAGATATTAGTAGAAGAATGGTCGAGAAAAGAGGAAATAGAATAGATGAACCTGAGCTTATGAAAACATTTCTGCATGACTGCAGTGGCGTACCTAGCATATGTAACACCCGGGGCCCATCATTTTTTTGGCACCCTCCCATCTATATGAAAAACATGATTTTTAGTAACAAGCCACATGTCACACATGTGTACCTAGGAAAAGGCAGCATCCTACATACTGCAATACAACATTGTAAAACTAAACAAGCCAGACTAGTACAGATTAATCCTACACCGTCAATCCTAACAGAAAACCATGTCTTTCGAAAACACAGAACACAGAAAACACCTTCGCTTAGTATGAAATGTCATCACAAACTAACCCCTTCCCCTTTTACAAAATTTAAGTGTAGATTTTAGCCACGGTGGTAACAGCTCTGACGTTCATGGAATTCTGAGCATCAGAGCTGCTACCACCACGGCTGGCGCTAAAAAACGCTCCACAGTTTTATAAAAGGGGGGATAAAATAGAAATACATAGACAAAGGTTAAATCGAACCAGCAAGAAGCTGGACTTTGCAAACAATGCAACACCACAGAAGCAGTGACACATGTCTCCTAAAGCAATAAATAAATAGAAAATTTTTGTTCTACCTTTGTCTTCTCTGGTTTCTGCTTTCCTCATCTTCTTGTTAATCTCTTCCTTCCATCCACTGTCTGTCATCTCTCTGCCCCTATATGGCATCTTCTCTCCTTCTATGCCCCTTCCAGAAACTGTATGCCTTCCCCTTCCATTTCTCCTTTCACCCCATTGGTCTGGCATCTCTCTCCTCTCCCACTCTTCTCTTCTGAGATCCCTTTCTTCCCTCATTTTCCTTTTCAATTTATTTTCTGCATCCATCTAGATTACGTTCTTACTACCCTTTCATCAATTTCCTTTTTTACTGTCTACCTAAAGCTCGCCACCTCTTTCCCTCAACTCTTCCAGTATCTAACTCTATCCTCTTCCCTCAATCCAGCATGTACCTTTTTTTCTTTCTCCTCCCCACTTCCTTCCAGCGTCTGCTACCCCTCTCCCTCCACTTCCATTCAGTCTGCCCCCTTCTCACCCACACTTTCATTCAGTGTCTGTCCCTCCTCTCCCCCCACTTCCATTCAGTGTTTGTCCCTCCTCTCCTCCATACTTCCATTCAGCATCTGTCCCCCTATTCCCCACACTTCCATTCAGCGTCTGTCCCTCCTCTCCCCCACACTTCCATTCAGTGTCTGTCCCCCTCTCTCTACCCCTTCCATCTACTGTTCACCTTCTGTCTCACCCCTTCCATTCTCTGCCCTTTCTGCCCTTTCCATCCAGTGTCCCTGCCCACTCTCTCTTCCATATGGTAACTACCCTCTTTCTATGCTCCTTCCATAAACTGTCTCCTTTGTACATGATTCATTTCAGCTTCACCCCCTCTCCATTTTTCTGTCTCCTTATGCTCTGGAATCTCTCTCTTCTCCTTTCCTTCCTTCCCACTCCACCCCATGGTCTGGCATCTCTATCTCCTTCCCTCCCCCATGCCCTGGCATCTCTTCCTCTCCATGCTCTGGTACCTCTTCTCCCTCTGGTCTGGCATTTGTTTCCTGTCTCTCCCCCATGCCCTGGCATATTTCTCCTCTCCTTCCAACTCCCCCTCCCCCTCATTATCTGGCATCTCCTCTCCTTCTTTTCTCTCCCTCCCTCCTTCCTTCCTTTCCCATGGTTTGGCATCTGTCTCCTTCCCCACTCCCCATGCCCTGGCATCTCTCCCTCCCCCTCCATGGTCTGGTATCTCCTTTCCTTTCCTTCCCTCCCATGGACTTGGCATCTCTTGTTCCTCTCCCTTTTCCTTCTCCCTCCTTCTGTGTCAGCATTCCCCCCTATCTACCTACTACTCTAATATCCAGAACCTCCTTTTCTTCTTATTGCATCCACCCTGTGTCTAGCATCTCCCACCTGTCTTGCTACTCAAATCATGTCTGTTTTTTCCCTTCACTCTACAACCTCCATGTCCAGCATCTTCCTGTGTTCCTTTTTTTCTTCCTTATCTGATTTAGCAGATTTCTTCACTTTCCTGTGCCAGCCAACCCACCATCTTCACACATCTCATTTCAGTACCTCCTCTCTTTTCCCCAACTTAATAGGCCTGAATGGTATAGAAGTCCTTCAGAGTGTTCCAGTGCTGCTGCAAGACTGGAGGCGATTCTTAGCTGCCATCAGCCCTGCCTTTGGCTGTGCCGGTAATCGGCGATTGCTTCCCCTCCCGTGCTAAAGCCTGCCTCCCTCCTTCCTTCCCTACACCACTGAAATGGTCAGGGGGGCTGCCAGGTCCGGAATCACCCTCCTTATTCTCAGGGCCGGCATTAGGGGATGGCACGGAGGCCCCGCGATCCAGGCTTCTCTCTTAGCTGCCATCAGCCCTGCCTTCGGCTGCGCCGGTAAAGCTAAACTGGACGGTAAAAGCAAAGAGAGATGCCACGGGATTTTCCCACTTGCCTGCATCCCTCGAAGTTCTGCCACTCTCGATCCCGCCCCTCAAAAACAGGAAGTCACTTCAGAGAAGGCGGGATCGAGAGCGATGCAGACAAGTGGAAAAGTCCCGCGGTGTCTCTCTTTGCTTTTACCGTCCAATTTAGCTTTACCGGTGCAGCCGAAGGCAGGTCTGATGGCAGCTAAGAGAGCTGCCTGGATTGCAGGGCTCCCTTGCCATCCCCTAATGCCGGCCCTGAGAATAGGGAGGGTGATTCCGGACCTGATGGCCCCCCCTGACCATTTCAGCGCTATAGGGAGGGAAGGAGGGAGGCAGGTTTTGCATGGGAGGGGAAGCAATTGCCGATCCCTTGTCAGGGATGCTGTCCCTGACAACAGGACATTTTGGTATCCCGAAGCGGTGGGTAGGGACAACGGGACAGTCGGTCACCTTAAGTAAGAAGGGCGGCAGTAAGGAGGGAGGGAGCGCGATAGGGACTGGGCCGGCTGTGCACCCCCCTAAGGCTGCACCCGGGGCGGACCGCCTCCCCACCCTTGGTATGCCACTGCATGTCTGCTCTAATTTGTTGATGGAAAGTAAGATCCCTGTCTAGAATGACTTTGTTATCCATTTGAATTGGGGAGGAGTCAATACTGACATAGATGGTCAACTGGGGAAATTGAGAAAAGAACACTAGTAGTTTTAAGAATGTTCAATGATAGTTTGTTATGCCGAAGCCAAAGGCTGATTTTATTGAGTTTTTGATTAATTTCTGTTATGACTTCAGGGGATGTAGGATTTATGGGATGAAGTAATTGAATATCATCAGCATAAGTATATACATTAAAACCTATAGATTGGGCTAGGGTGAGTAGTGGAGCTAGGAATATATTAAAGAGAAGGGGAGAAAGAATTGAACCTTGGGGCACTCATAGTTTTGGTAGATAATGGATCTTTCTTTGAATTCTCAACAACCCCTTTCATCTAGAGCAGGGTTCTCAAAGTCCCTCCTCAAGGGCTGCAATCTAGTTGGGTTTTCAGGATTTCCCCAATGAATATGCATGAGATCTATGTGCATGCACTGCTTTCAATGCATATTCATAGGGGAAATCCTGAAAACCCGACTGGATTGCGGCCCTCAAGAAGGGACATTGAGATCCCTGATCTAGATGAAAGGGGTTGTTGAGAATTCAAAGAAAGATCCACTATCTACCAAAACTATGAGTGCCCCAAGGTTCAATTCTTTCTCCCCTTCTCTTTAATATATTCCTAGCTCCACTACTCACCCTTGCCCAATCTAATACATAAATTTAAATTAGTATTCCCTTCCACTAGGGTATACAAACCTTAGGTAGGCTCACACTCTATGGCATTTGATTTGGTAAAAATCTGGAATGATCTTCCTTCAGAAATTAGACTTCTCTCTTCTTTGACACTTTTTAGAATGAGTTTGAAGATGTATCTTTTTAAGAAATTCTTAAATGATAAATAAGGGATTGTAATAGATTAATTTTGTCCTATCATTGTCTCCTTTACCTCTTTGGTTAATTTTGTGAACCGGATCGAGTCCCTTTCTGGGAATGACCCGGTATATAAGACAAAGAATTGGATCGATTGGTATTAGTTAAACACATTCAATGAATATCTAATTACAGTGGTGCTCATTGCATTCAAACAAATAACTAAAGGGATAGATCTGTTGGCTACTACTGCATGATCAAAGGGTGAGGAAGTATATAATTTGATAGGGCAAGAGCAGAGTCAGGAGCTGTTTAACCTGTGCTACTGGGGTTATTGCTGGGCATGTGACAAAAAAAGAAACAAAACCTATATATCGTAAATACTGAAATATAAGTTGATCCGAATATAAGTTGAGATACCCATTTTCCCCCCAAAAAGGAGGAAAAATGGTTGACTCGAATATAAGTCAGGTGGCTTAATATTCAAGTGTCCTGCCCTGCTAGGTTCTGCACTCAGCCCCCCTCCCTCCCTGCCGTGCACTCAGTCCCATTCCCTACCAGGCTGTGAACCAAGCCCCCCTACCTGCAAGGCTCTGAACACTGTCCCACCTTCCTCCTTTGTACCCTCTTCCCCCTAAAAAGAGCCAACTCATCAGTGATGTCACAATGGCTTGATTGTCCCTTCTTACCCAGCCAGCAGATTAACCCTTCCCCTTAACTTAAACTACCTAATGGTAGGCCGGGACAGGAGAGATCCCTCCCGTCTCCTGCCCCAGCCAACACTAATAATTACTACCCTCCCTCCTTCCCTCCCTCGTGTACCTGTTCCCTGGTGGTCCAGGGAAATCCTCCTTTGTAAAGGTAGTAGCCAGCAGCACACCCAGGCCGGCATGCAGGAGCGAGCTTTCGTGCTGCCAGCCTGCTCTGCACCACTCCTTGATAGGCTGCCGCGAGAACTGCAAATCCTGTGAGAACTTGCGGCAGCCTATCAAGGAACAGTGGAGGGCTGGCTGGCAGCAATAAAAACTCATTCCTGCATGCCGGCCCGGGTGTGCCGCTGGCTACAACATTTACAATCTTCAGGAGGATTTCAGCGCGGGATACACGCTGGACCACTAATTTTGAAAAGGCGATGAGGGGGGCCCCGATAGAGTCTTAGCTCCTTTCACTCTCTTTCCTGCCTCTAATCTCAGAGATGGGGGCCCTGGGCTCAGAGAGCCTGTAGCATGTGAATGAGGAGGGACCCTTTGGGGGGAGGAGAGGAAGGGCCATGCTAGGAAGGTGTTGGATTCCTCGCTGAAGGAGAGGAGCTTCCAATTGCCAGGGGAGAGAGGATGTTTGCAGCTTCTGAGATAAGTCCTTGTAGATGGTAGTTTATGTTTGTTGACTAAGTCACACTGAATTTAGTAGTGGGTGTGTGTTGTCGTAGCTTAAAGGGCAAAGAAGTGAAAGTAATACTGTGTAACTGGATAAGACTTCTCAGAATACAAATAAGCAAAATATATGTCTGGCTTATAAAGTAAGTAAAGTGTTCACATACACTCAGAATTGTGAAATTTGACCAAGAGCGTTAGCTCCTATAGCCAAACCCACCACCCCATCACTGTGTATGACTTATTTTGGAAAAGAGCTTGAAAAAGATTATACTGTTCAAATGCTCAACTAATTTTCAATGGCAAAGAAGAGAAAGAAGTTCCCACTTAGCTTTCAACTGTGTCAGCAGGTCCCACTTAGCTTTCAACTGTGTCAGCTGACACAGTTGAGAGCTAAGTGGGAACGTCTTTCTCGCTTTTGCCATTGAATATTAGTTGAGCATTTGAACAGTATGTTCTTTTCAAGTTCTTTTTCAAAATAAGTCATACACAGTGATGGGGCATTGGGTTTGGCTATAGGAGCTAACGCTCTTGGTCAAATTTCACAATTCTGAGTATATGTGAACACTTTACTTACTTTATAAGCCAGACATATCTTTTGCTTATTTGTATTCTGAGAAGTCTTATCCAGTTACACAATATAAGTTTGTTGGACATATGTGACTTCTTGCTTTCACAAGACTCATCAGTAATGATTTTTGCACTTTTCTTTGCTTTTTGAAATTCTGGAATGTTGTGATTTTGCACTTGACACTTTGGGCATTTTATTATAGCTATTACCAATTTTTGCACTTCTGAATTCATATTTATTAGAGTTTTATATATACAGTACTTCCCGATATTGGAACCCCCATGAAACTTGAAAAACCGCAAATATGGTTTTTCATGGGGGAGAATGGAGAGGGCAGAGGGAGAGCAGGAAAGAGCAGCCAGAGCACCGGTGAGTGAAGGAAATCATTCGCTGTATGCTCCGACTGCTTCTTCCTGTACTAAAGTCGGGCCTTACCAATCAGGAGGTGCCTGTCAAAGCAGCTCCTGATTGGTGAGGCCCGACTTTAGTACAGGAAGAGGCAGTCAGCACACAGCGAATGATTTCCTTCATTCGCTGGCGCTCCGGCTGCCCTATCCTCTCCAGCTGTCCTCTTCTGGTAGGCGGTTCATGGTCGGAAAATACTGCAAATGACCAGAACCGCGAACCACCGACCGTGAATTCATGGGGGAGGACTGTATACAAAAAAAGCTTATTGAGCTAGAGCTAGAGGATGGCGTTATATTTTTGTAGGTAACCTTGCAGGCACTTTAGGGTGCTGTATGTTTGACCAACCCTGGTGAACTTCTGACTTTTTGTCAAAAAGTTCCCATAAACCGATTGCCACCCTCTGCTATCTATTAAATTTTCTGAAAACATTGGTACTTCTAACCAGTATTAATTAAGTGGTGCAAACTTGAAAGCCCATAGATTCAAGACAGTTCCATGAAATGAGAGTACGTCTCTTTCTTCCAGTTTATATGTTATGACCCTTCTTTTATAGAGTAGGCTATTTATTACGAAGGAAAAGAGATACCAGACCATGGAGAGAGAAGTGAAGGAGAAAGATACCAGACCTGGGAGGAGGAAAGGAGGAAGGAGACAGATACCATATCTGAGGAAAGGAAAGGAGGGGAGAGAGAGAGAGAGATGCTAAAATCTTGTTAGTGGGAGGGAGAGATGGAAGGGAGAGGCAGACAGTTTTAGGAAGAGGCATACAAAAAGATCAGATGGCATATAGAAGAGGCAGAGAGAGGGCAGATAGTGGATGGAAGGAAGAAAATGATGAGGAATGCAGAAAGATGACAAAGGTAGAAAAAAAATTATATTTGTTTTATATATTTATTTTTGCTTTAGGATAAAGTATTATTGTAGCTGTGTTGATAATAGTTTATTAATAGAAAATGGAAATAAGGTGATCCTGTTTATTGGACTAATTTTAATACATATTTTACTAATTCAAAGACCATAACTCCTTTCCTGGGTCAGAGCAGGGATACTGTAAAAGCAGTATAGTTTATTGACCTGAAGAAAAAGGTTTTAATCTCTGAAAGCTAATTGAGAAATGTATTAGTCCAATAAAATGACAGGCACCAAATTTTCTTTCCGCCATGCCCCTTGCCTCCTACCCAAATGCAAAATATAAATTGGTGGGCTTCCCAAAGCCCTGCCAGCTGCAGATCTCTTCCTCTAGGAAGGAAGGGGGGATTTGGTCAGAGATCTTTGGAGGTTGCATAGAAGAAAAACTGTACACTGGTTATGGTAATCTTTGTTGTTTGTTTTGAATTTTAAAATAAAAGAAATAAAGTGGAAATAAAGAAGTAAATAAGAAAATGGGGCAGGGGGCATGATAGGGAGGCAGAGGGCCCAGTGGACCTGTGTGCCTAGGGGCCCTCAATGAACTAATCTTGTCTTGAATTCAGGTCCTTACCTTCCATGGCAAAGAGTACAAAATGTCCATATTTTCTCTAGTCCATGTAGTGCCATTTCTTGAGCCAGACATGATCATGTTATGCAGTGCGTGTGCCACGGCATAAACAGCATTATACACACTATAGCTGCTCCCATAGAATGTGCCAAGACAGTGAGCTACGATACTTTTCTTAAGTGTAGAGTTGCAGTCTCTTCTGATCTTCTTTGGGCATCTGCTGTCACACAGGACCTTCCACCAATCTTTACTGAAGACATCACTTGCCAGCCTGACAGGTATCATCTCACGGATAAATTTATAAAAATTTGGCATAGCTTTCTTATATGGTTTGAATATAAAGAACTTGTTCCTTATGTTAAAATGTTTTAGATTTATTTTTTTTTCTACCTCAGCTATAGTGATGAAAACCAGGCCACTTTTCACATTTGCTTGAAGATTCCATAGATCAAATAGAGAAAATGCAGAATTTTTATTAAAGTAGTAAATGTTCACAGCAGATGATTGTTTAATTGCTCTATAAAATTTCTGTAATTCTACACTTGAGCAAATGCTCTGGTGAGGACAGCTTTGATGTAATGCGATGCAGCCACCATTCCGTTCAATCCCTTCTTTCATGATCTCGATAGCTCTCACACTGCTTTCGTCATCGGTTGATATGATATTGACCCATTTCCAGCCAAAATACTTCAGTAGCTTGTCTATTGCAGCACAGAGATGCAACTCATTGGGGATAGTCCGGTAAAAATAAGGATACTTAACAGGGTCACTCATATAAAGATTCTGTGAGATATAACTGACCTAACAGGACAATATAAAATAATGAATATATAATCCTTTTTCATCTCTCTGAGAGAACAGCTTATATCACATAGGTCATAGGATTTAACAGCACATAGTTTGCAGGAGGGTGCTTGTGTCTAGGCTCCTGTTAGTCTCTCTTTTATAAAATTGCTCTTTATGAAGATCATTTTATAAAGGAATGTATAATATACCTGATATTGCATTCTCCCCCTTTGGGGATATTTAGTCATTTACACATAGACAGCCTCACATTAGGCCAACTCTCTTCCTCCCACCCTCCCTCACAAATCCAGGGAGGTACTTAAATGTATTTGAATGTAGAATGATTTTATTGTAGTATTGCTTTGCAAGTTAATCATGACAACATTATATGGTATTGGCTTTTCTTTGGAGCCTCTGGAAGAATACAAAGTGGGAACAGTCAGTAAATTTTTCAAGCTGTAAATATTCTTCAATCCAGTCATTAAAAAGTATGTATATTTGTTTTAGAGAAGTGGTCTGAAAATGGCGGCCCGGGGGCCACATGCGGCCTGCCAGGTACTATTTTGTGGCACGTAGTCTGTACTAGTGCTGACTGCTCTTTGCAGCGTCCTCTGGTTTGCCCCTGGCCTCCCGCTCTTACCTTCAGATTATTACTGCAGCCTGCAGAGAGGATTTCCAGTGCTGCAGTGATCCTTGCAGGCTGCCGTTGTCCTCAGCAGCACATTCCCTCTGCTGCGATCTTGCACCTGACGTCAGAGGAGGGGTAGGATCCCAGCAGAGGGAACGTGCTGTGGAGGCCGATGGCGGTAATTAGCTGAAAATAAGATCAGGAGGCCAGGGGGGAAGCTGGAGGATACTGCAAAGAAGGGGAGAACATGCAGGCCTTTGGGTGAGAGGAAGGTTTCTAAACTATACAGAGTTCTACCTCATGCAAAATTGTTATTTCTTTAATAAGACATTAACTATTTTTTCTGAGGCCTTCCAAGTACCTACAAATCCAAAATGTGGTCCTGCAAAGGGTTTGAGTTGGAGACCACTGTTTTAGAGTGAATGCATTTTAAGTAAAGGGAAATAGGGACAATTCAAGGGGAAACAGTAGGTAGAAAGATGGGCTGATATTTCTTCCTACCGATTGCACCACTTGGTCTAATTTTCAAGGTTCCTTTCTCCTGAAAGCAGAGATAAGTACACGGGTAGATGAGGTTAAATGTGATCAAGTGCAGGGTTCCAAGTTATGAGCCACCACCCATGGAAAGGATCCAGATGTCATCACTGAGGATACATTGAAATCCAGAGCTCAGTGTGTGGTGGCAACTAAGAAATCAAATCAGATTTTAGAAATGGAAAAGAAAGAAGCAGAACCATCTGAGATTCATTCAACCAGGTCACAGAGGAAGCTGTTGAAATCCCCCTGAAAGGCCTATGGCCTACAACCTGCCCGCTGTCCAGCAAAAATAATACAAGTCAGTATTGGCCTCGTTGAAGGGGCCAATTAAATTGTTCACTCCTTGTTTGGAGAAGGGCAGCAGCCAACAACACAAAAAAAGACCTGTGGTACACCTCCTGATGATAAAGAGCTCCCTTGATGAGGACAAGCTCAAAAACTACCAACCAGTCCCTAACATGTGTTTCCTGACAAAACATAGAATGGACAGTTTGCATTCAACTCAATAACCGGTTAATTGAATGTAAATATCTAGACCAGGATGTCATTCTGGCTTCAGACCTGGGTATAGAACAGAGATAGTTATTGTGTCCCTTCTTGATAATCTGCACAGGGATCATTACAGGACATTAACCTTTAACACTGTGAATCATAATATCATTCTTATAAGAATGACAAAAAAAGGTATTAGTAGCACAGTATTTACAGTACATGGCTCAAAACCTATTTGTCAAAGAGACAACAATGAGTTTTGTTCAGCAACAACACATCATTACCTTGGGCAGTGAACTGTGGGGTGCCACAGGGGTCCATACTCTCTTCCATCTGATTTAATATCCACCTTAAGCCTTTGACTGAACTGCTTTAGTTAATGGACTCAAAATTCTATATCCATGCCTATGACACACAACTTATCATACCCATTAAATGAGATCTACCCACAGCTTTGAGTAAACTGACTGCCTGTTGAAACTGGGCATGGCCAAGCTGGGCTCAGCAACTGACCTAACCCAGTGTACACAATCTCGGCTGAGCAGTTTGCAAGGTTCTTTTGGTAGCTTGGTATTGGTATCAAAATAAGTGTTCAAAACTTTGGGTGCAGTTTTCTTAGATACTGTTTATTGTTTTACCAGCATAAACAAGTGTCAAATAAAATGCTCAGGTTTGTATCATCTTTTGCTTATGTCCAGCATTCACAAACAAAAAAACATGCCAGAATATAAAAGCCTTATTCCAACAAAATAAAAGCTTTTCTTCTGAGGACTCATATGAAGTGGAACTCTTATAAACTAACTGATATCAAGACTCTATATACAGGCTGCCCTGAACTTTTTAGCTAGGCTGGACCTGACACCAGCTAACACAAAAACAACAACTTTAAATTGCCAAATAAGGAAATGACAGAACTATAGAAAAAAAACAGTGGACTTGTGTATGGATTGGTCATTTATATATAAGAGCAGCTATGGTTACCAGGAAATGATAGGATATGGTAGATATGAGCAAATTTGCAATATGAGTTCTGATTGGCATAAGAGTAAAGGGTGTAGCCATGAGAGAAGGTTATAAAAATTGATACATGCCTTTGTGTAAGCTAGGGATGATTACTTACAGCTAGATTTTTTTTTTGACTTGGTATCTACCTGTACCAATCCCTCCAATGGGAGGGATACCAATTGAGACAATATCCTTTGTTAAATACATTTTTTTGCTGTTACATTTTCATATTGTGCTTAAAAACATTGCCCGTTTGCATGGTACTTGGCGTCAATTATTGAGGAGCTTGGCAGCGGCTTCTCACTTCTGCCAGGCAAAACTCCCTTGGTGTTATGCTTAATGCCCCAAGGGTTGGATCCTCTCCAAATAATCTTCCCTCTATGGATCAGCTTGGAAAGATACCCACCCCAGATCCCAAGAAAATGGCTGCCTGTGGCTTGTATTTAAAGTTCAAAACAAAACCTCAACATTTTCAATAAACTTAGACAGACTTTACTTTTCCCTCTAGCTCCCTTATTAGCAATGGCTCTCAGCCTATGCTCATACCTTCAGAGCTGAGCAAATCAGAACATTTTATTTCCATATCATAGGTAATATTATCTGCTATTTCACTATCCTGCACAAACCCAAAATTAACCTTATCATTAGCCTCTCATTACAAACCTCTGCCTGAGTTTGTTGCCATGAGGTGGACTGTTGCTTTCTGGTTCTCTGTGGCTGTAGTCTGCTGCTTTCTTCTTTCTGTGTGGCTCTGGCTGCTGAGTCCGGAGTAGAGGTCTGCATGGGAATGGGGATCATGGGAATCCCGCGGGTCCCGTGGGATTCCCCCCCTAACCCACGGGACTCCCATGGGGACCCCCTCTAGCCAACGGGACTCCCACGGGGATGGAAGGCTTTGGAAGCAGGGTTCATCCATATAATATAATGGACACATCAGTAAAAGAGGGGGTTTATAAGTTAATTACCTGAACAGAAAACAAAAAAAGGGTTCCACCAAAGAGATTCCACAAGGAAAACAGCAGCACAAACACAAAAGAAACTGTGGAATTGATGATCCTGTCAGAAGTAATTGCTGCTTTTATGGGGATAGGCAGGGATGGAGGTAATTCCTTGCGGGGACAGGTGGGGATGGAGAGGATTCTAACGGGGACGGGTGGGGACGGAGAGGATCTTGGCGGGGACGGGCGGGGATAGGTGGGATTTCTGTCCCCGTGCCACTCTCTAGTCTGGAGCAGGTGTGCACTATGAGGATGGCCCTGGAACTGTCTGTGTGAAAACTAAACCCTTTTCTTTCATTGCAGGGAGCTGATTAGTCCTCCCTTCAGGTGTGTTAGGGTAGCCTGCCCTCAGAGAACTTCTCACTGGCCTAAACTAGTTTGAGCTTGTTTGGGTAAGGTGAGTATTTCATTCCTGCTCTTTCCTTTTTCTGGCCCTATTGCTTCTGGGAGATGTAGTCTTTCCCTCTTTTTTCCCACAACTGGCTTAGGTAAAGCTAAATATATCGAGGGATACAATCGTATATATCCAAAAGCAATCAAATCCAAAACATATTGTATATTGAGTTTAGTAGAAGGGTTTCATTCATACCACATCAAAAAGACCACGGATATAAAAAATATATATATCTAATATAATAAAATGGTAGGACGCGCATGCGCACTAAAAAAAACGTGTTCCCTGATCCGTCGCGTTTTTTTTAGTGCGCATGCGCGGGTTTACGTCACCAAACTCGGCAACTTGGACAACAATTGCGCTTATGCTCAAGCCGCCACCACGAATCCTCTCCCGAACCGCACCAGGATCGAGAGAGGAGCTGCGGCGGGGGCTTGAGCATAAGCGCCATTGTTGTCCCCCTACCTAGCTGCGAGGCTGCGGTGGCGGCCTTCCTCACGGTTTCACAGTGCTTGGTCCACCAAACAATTCCTGCCGTTGACCTAATTTGCCCCACCGTTCCTTCCCTTCCTCCATCAGGTACAGTTCAGCTCCGCCTATGTTAAAAGCAGCTGCTTTGAAATTGGAGCCCTGCCACCACCGTAACACGTTCCCTCTGCCGCGGTCCCATATGTCAGAGAAGGGGCGGGACCAAGGCAGAGGGGAAAGTGCTACGGCAGTGGCAGGGCTCCGATTTTGACGCGGCTGCTTTTAACATTGGTTGAGCTGCACTGCACCTGATGGAGGGAGGGAAGGAAAGGTGGTTGTGCGCTGTTGAGCCCCTCTGCACGGGCCCAAACCAAAAAAGGAGCCAGGACTCTTCCCAACCCGGCGCCGCCAGACCTGACAAAACGGCCCTACACTCACAGACCCGCGAGCAGGGTTGCCATGGAAACCTAACCGGAATTACATGCAGTCGCGCAAGGGTCAGTGAGAGGGGATCAGGAGCTAAAGAGAGATTGAAAAAAACAAACAAACAACAGTGCACAAGTAGAGAGAGACACACAGACAGTCATAGAAGGACAGGGGGCTAAAGACACAGATTGAAAAAATAACAAAACACAGAGGACAAGGAGAGAGAGAGACACAGACACTCACAGAAGGACAGGGGGCTAAAGAGACAGATTGAAAAAATAACAAAACATAGATGACAAGGAGAGAGAGACACAGGAAAAAAAAATGACAAACAGACATACAGCAGCCAAGGAGACAGACATACTTACATACAGCGTCCAAGTAGACAGACAGAGAGACAGCAAAAAAATACAAACAGCCAAGGAGACAAACAGAAAAAAATAAAAATTACAATGCCCAAGGATAAATTCAGGAAAAAAAACCTTCCAGACATACAGTGGCCAAGGAGTTAGACTGAAAAAAAGGCATACAGACATACAGCAGCCAATGAGACAGACAGACTGACAGCGACCAAGTAGACAATCAGCAAAAAAACACAAACAAACACACAAAGCAAAAAATTAGAAACATACAGCAGCCAAGGAGACAGGCATGCAACAAATAGGAAAAATAAAAAACTTTTGATAAATCAACCATACATGAAGAAGGAATAAAATAAAAAAAAAGGGAAAAGACACCTACAGGGAAACACAGGATCAAGAGCATACAGAGAAAACAGAAGTTTGCAGGAATCAGGAACATATAGAGAAAGGAGAGCAGAGACCCCTGCAAGAAGAGAAAAATAGCAAAGAGACTGGGGATGAGAAAGAGAGCAGAGATGCTTGCAGGGAGAAAAAGCTAAGCAGTAATGTTACAGCTTGAGAGTGCAGACTGAGGAAGAAAGCAGAGACAGCGCTACACAGGGAAATGGAGGGAGGAAAGAGACAGAAAGAAAAATACGGACAGACATAAATTCTAGCACCCGTTAATGTAACGGGCTTAACGACTAGTATAATAATAAATACATAAACGGAGAAAAACAAACCTGATCCACAAGCAGCCGGGACTACACAAGTGCCCAAAGCCGCTTGTTTCATCACTGGTTTAGAAAAAAACTCCGTACAAATATATATACTTTCATTTCATTCATATCAAAGGAATTTCTTATTTGTAACGTTCGATTAGTCTCGTGTATCAAAAAGTGTGAATAGAAGTCCAATCTATCTAAAACAGTAATAGAGGCAACAGCTCAGTCTCATAGAGTTCTTAATGACGTGGACCAAAAAGCAAAAAAAGTCAGATATAGAAAAAAATGACTTACCTTAGGGTGCTTTAGCAAACATCTTCTTATCTAATTTCTGGCTTCTCTTCTCGACAGAAAAGTCTTTCTGTTTCGCCTCTGCAGGCTACTTCAGGGGATCCATCTTTAGTATTCAATCATCTCCACGCTCTTATGTAGCATAAACAGTGGAACTAACTCCTCTCAAGATGGCCCAGAACCCAGAGCCCAGAGCCCAGAGCCATCTTGAGAGGAGTTAGTTCCACTGTTTATGCTACATAAGAGCGTGGAGATGATTGAATACTAAAAATGGATCCCCTGAAGTAGCCTGCAGAGGCGAAACAGAAAGACTTTTCTGTCAGGAAGAGAATCCAGATATTAGATGAGAAGATGTTTGCTAAAGCACCCTAAGATAAGTCATTTTTTCAATATCTGACATTTTTTGCTTTTTGGTCCACGTCATTAAGAACTCTATGAGACTGAGCTGTTGCCTCTATTACTGTTTTAGATAGACTGGACTTCTATTCACACTTTTTGATACACAAGACTAATCGAACATTACAAATAAGAAATTCCATTGATATGAATGAAATGAAAGTATATATATTTGTACGGAGTTTTTTTCCAAACCAGTGATGAAACAAGCGGCTTTGGGCACTTGTGTAGTCTCGGCCTTGTGGATGAGGTTTGTTTATCTCCATTTATGTATTTATTATTACTATTATATATATATTTTTTTTATGTCTGTAGTCTTTTTGATGTGGTATGAATGAAACCCTTCTACTAAACTCAATATACAATACGTTTTGGATTTGATTGTTTTTAGGTAAAGCTAAACCAGATCTGCCTGCTTTAGGCAGGGCTTTAGGAGGTTTCTTTGCTGGAAGGCTTGGCTTGTGAGTATTCCTAGGGGTTGCTTTGGGACTCTCCTTAGCAGGCTTAGGAATACTTTCAAGGGATTTAACCTCATTTCCTTCTTCTAGCAAGACTTTCTCACTAGAAACTGGGTCCGCCCTGTGACACTGTCTAACAGCAAATCAGGAATAGGAAAACAACAACAAACTCCATCTGAACCCAAACGAAACAGAGATTCTTTGGGTTCCTAACACAATGGGACAAATACCCGACTTTAAAATTTATTTGGATACATATGAACTCCCCCTAAAATGACAGGAAAGGAATCTTGGGATACTGTTAGACTCACCGCTCACTCTGATCCTACAAATTCAAACAACCTTTAAAAATAGTCTGTATCATCTTTGGCAACTATGAAATATCTCTCCATATATTGAAAATACAAGTCTAAACAGAGTTGTCCATACCATGATATCATCACGACTAGACTACTGCAATGCTCCGTGCATTGGTCTAAACAAAAAGAGTTTGAATCATCTGCAACTAATTCAGAAATCAGAGTGAAAGCAGCATGACCACATTGCAATCTTCTAGAAAAATCTACATTGGCTACCACTACCTTACAGGGATAAATTTAAAGCTCTATTTTTATCTTCATTAGGTCTAGTGGACATACAATGAAGCTACTAAGTGGTAGATTTAAAGCAAAATGGCTAAAACAGCTCCTAGCTTAACATGTAATTAAACTCAAATTTTCTGCCAGAGAATGAGGTGAAAGCAGTTATCTTAGCAGGGTTTTTAAAAAAAGTTTAAATAATTTCCTAAAATAAAAGTCCATTAGCCATTATTAAGATGGACTTGTGGAATTCCACTGGTTATGCCTAGGATTAGCAACATAAAATCTATTTCACTCTTTTGGAATCTCTCCAAATACTTGTGACCTGGGTTGACCACTGCTGGAAACAGGATACTAGGCTTGGTGGACCTCCAGTCTCTCCCAGTGTTGCAACTGTTTTGCCCTTATGATGTTATGGTACTGTAGCTCTGATGATTGATAACTAAGATTGAAAGAATATGAGAGTGATAAAGCTTTCAAATGAGGGTTCACCATACATTATAAGCAGTTTATAGTGACATGTGTACCTTGGACTGTACAAGGTCTGTTCAATTTGGGGATGTATTGTGTTGCAGCAAAATTTGTTCCACTGTTGATGACCGATGACTAGAAGAACAACCACAAATTGTGCACAAAAATCACAATGACAGCTCTTCTCAATCTACCTTAATTTCCTGACTTGGCCCAGCTGACATCTTGTTTCCTAAACTTAAATCCATACTAAAAGGAAAGTGATTTGACACCATTGAAGTTATAAAGCAAAATTTGATGAAGCAACTTTTGTCGATTCCTGAACATCTGTTTTCTAATGACTGTTTCAGAAGTGGAAATGAAATTGGGAAAAGTGTATATTTAGGGAAGGGGAGAACTTTGAAGATGACCGGAAGTTCTTATGTTCTTATTGTTTAATATATTTTTATAAAATCAGTCCTGGAATTTTTAACAGACCTCTTATGTTTCCAGCAGCTTCTCCTATGTTATACTTTCTCTGGCAAAGAATCAAGATCCAGTCCCCACATGACCAGACTCTTCTCCTTAGGTCACATTGTTCCTGTAATGAGCAGTTGTTGGTCAGACTTATATACCTCTGTTCAGTTCAATTAGCATGTGAACAAGTCTCTATCTTTCTTCTATATAACAACAGGGGACAGCTGTTGCCCAGACTCACAATACATTTGCTAATTCTTCTCCTTCCTCTCCTTCCATAGTTCATAGATATTCCAGTGAGCTTCTGGTGGGATTTCCCACTTGTGGCTGTTCTACATATTTCTTGCTGGAAGCTCCAGGAAGCTCCAGGAAGAAAAGGACATGCAACTTCCCTAACTTGGAATATTATACTTCCCTCCATAAAGCTCAAGCTCAAATCTAGTTGGGCCACTTCCTCAGCACAGACCTCTTTCTATTCAGATTTGATTCACACATTTTGGGAGCAGGCGTCTCAAATGTTCTTCCTGAAACTGCTAAGGAAAGAGCATTTTGGCAGCATAATATAGATGAATTCATTTGAAGAGGATTTATATATGCAAGGTTGGACTATATAGAGTAAGGGGTAGAATATAAAGTAATATTAAGAATCTCTCTGACCTGTGGGTAGTGATATATCTGGAATATGTTGTAGAATGCATATGTTTCCTCATTTGTAAAGCCTTCAATGATGGCAGCCACTGTGCGAAATGAATTACACTTGAAATTTACGATTGTGTTCTGTCCTGCCAAAATTTGCAAGGCTGATTCAATTATTTTCCTTGTATACGTAAAAGAATCTTTAATATGGAGCCCCAGTGTGATGTTGGGTAAGAGGTCTGAGTTGTTGTTAATTTCCTCCACCGCAAAAACAAAGGCCAAGAAGTTATAGTTAATATAATTAAAATATCTGTAATGACATTAAGATCATAATTTCATAACAGTTTACCTGAAATATTTGCAAAAATACACATATTTATGCGTCTTTATTTTTTAATAAAATATCAGAATGCAAAGCAAATCAAAACAAAACTATGTCCTCTTTTACGATGCAATATGCAAAAGAAACCTGGTGTGCTGAAGCCACTTGTAATGCTGCTAGGAACATGCAGCTTTCTATTTTTTTATAATGGCCATGAGCTAATTTCCCCACTAAAGGAAGTAGATTTTAAGCCCTTCCAGCACCTCTTTTGCATATAGTATGAGCTAATCAGTTAGCAATGCACAAGTGCTGATGGATTTGCATTGCTTTGTCCACCCTCTATTTCCTACAAGTATATCTTATCCTCTATAATAAAACCCTTACCCATGCATGTGCGGTTGAAACGGCATGATGCCTGCTGGCGTGATTTATGCTTCCATGCTAAATTCGATTTCAGACATGTGGGACGGCGTGCGGCATATGGGGCAGCTTGCGTGGGGCGCGTGCAACAATTTCAGCGGTGTTGGCGGTTTGACTCCTGCACTGCCACTGTCGGGACACCTCTTTTCACCCCCGGACCAGCAAACACAGCAGCCGTGGGGCATTTGCTAGGCTGGCCCACTTCGATAATGTGAGGTGGGCTGGCCTAGCAAAAGCCCCGAGGCTGCCCGAGCTAGCGGATGCTAGACAGGGGGATCAGGGAAAGGAGAAGGCCTACTGCTAGACAGCGGGATCAGGTAAGAGGTGCTGCTGGATAGGGGTGAGGTAAAAGGAAGGGAGAAGGCCTACTGCTGGACAGGGGGAGCAGTGAAGAAGTGCTGCTGGACAGGGGGGGAGGTAAAATGAAGGGAGAAGGGCTGCTGCTGAACAGGGGGAGCAGTGAAGAAGTGCTGCTGGACAGGGGGAGGTAAAATGGAGGGAGAAGGGCTGCTGCTGGACAGGGGGAGCAGGGAAGAGGTGGTGCTGGACAAGGGGGAGGTAAAAGGAAGGGAGAAGGGGGAGCAGCCAAGGGATGGTGGTGGACAGCCGAGGAAAGAGAGAGGCAGAAAGAAAGACAGGCAAACAGCAGCCAAGGAGAGAGAGAGAAAGAAAGACAGACACACTCATCTATTCTAACACCCGTTAATGTAACGGGCTTAAAGACTAGTAGAATATAAGAACAACCATACTGGGTCAGACCTGTGCTCTCCTGTTTCTAAAATTAGTCAATTCAGGTCACAAGTATGTTATGTTAGGATATGTTAATCAGGTTCTTTGTACCCTCTCTACCTATTCAGTTCAAGGTCAGATTACATTACAAGAGGTTGGTTCAGTTACCCAGGAAGTTACAATGGACCGTTTGACACAGACATTCAATAGAGTTGGAAGTTCAGGTAGATCAGTACGACTGTTAATACAATTATGTTGTAGTTACAAGTACATAATTACAAGTTACAAGTCAAAAGAAGCCTGAGAAGTTTCACTTCATGTACACCATCGAGAGTACTTCATGTGTCTTGCCCATTAATATAGGTGGGTAAAACATGAAGGCTTTTAAAAATGAGGCTTATTGAGCATTGAATTCACCTCCAAAAACAGGTCAAGAACTCACCTGTAGCTGCACATTGTTTGATTTCCACCATTCTTTTAATAACTTATGATTCACAGTTTTGGAGACAACTCAGAATAGTCCGAGGGGAAGTGGCTTTCATAGACTCTTGATACAAAAGGAGGGGCATTGGATTGTTTTTATTTAGCCAGTGTGTTTCCAAATGGCTAGAATCATGAGTGTGGCATTGGAGTCCCCGTTTTGTATTCTAGGCATTAACTTCCAGCTTAGGGAGTATTTTGGAAACAAAGAGGAGAAGTGCATGCCATTCCAAGTTGAGTGTTGTAAGGGTGTGTATAGTTCTTTATTTAAGTGATTTAGAGTGTACATGAAGGGGTTTTGTGATCTTGCATGTTTCTGATGGTTTGTTTTTGTAGGGGTGGGAGCCGCTTTAAAGTGGTTTTCTAGATATTCAATGCTACTGATGTTTGGTGGAGTCATTATATAATGATCAAATTCTCTAATATATTCTTCCATTAAACCCTGGTTACTTAATATGTCATCATCAGATTACACACAAGCGGGTGCTGTAAATTATCAAGGGTTGTGTACTTTCCTTGAGTCAGGAATCTTCTTAAACCAGGAATTATTGTGAGCTAGCTGTAGTAGAGTAAGTTTTGATTGAGGTAATTTTATTCTTGTTAGATGTTGGTATAGGTGGTTAGATATTTAATCATGTTATATATTTCTCTAGGGCAGAGGTAGGCAATTCCAGTCTTCAAGAGCCGGAGCCAGGTCAGGTTTTCAGGATATCCACAATAAATATGCATGAGCTAGATTTGCATCTCAAGATATACATGCAAATCCATCTCATACATATTTATTGTGGATATCCTGAAAACCTGACCTGGCTCCGGCTCTCAAGGACCAGAAATGCCTACCCCTGCTCTAGGGTGTCAGCAGCATAAATGCCCTGAAACAAGTTGCCTTAAATCATGTATCAATGTTTGGAGTTGAAAAGGGCATATATTGTTTGGACTATTTTTGAATTTTCTGGGCTCTCTGCATTTACAAGTTGGTGGTGACTCCTAACAATAGAAGTACAGTGGTGCCTCACACAACGAACTTAATTGGTTCCAGGAGCAAGTTTGTTATGTGAAACGTTCGTTATGTGAAACGCGTTTTCCCATAGGAATACATGTAAAAAAAAATAATTCGTTCTGCAGCATAAAATATGCTAAGATGACATAAAAAAGATAAATTTTTGGTTATTATTTTTATTTAGATACATCTAAAAACATAATTGTTTTTTAAAACAACACACATTTTTTAAATTTAAAGACAGACTAAGTAGAGTCTAATTTTACAGTGAGAGGGCAGAGTCTCAGCGGCAAAAACTGGGACTTAACTGTTCATTTTTTTTTTTTTCTACCGTGTTTCCCCGATGATAAGGCAGGGCCATCAAATAAGACAGCCCCCCCCTTTTTAGAAAAAAATGTAAAATAAGGCACCCCCCCGCAAATAAGCCACCCACCGATACCTGCGCTTACCCGAATCGGGTGGTACGGTGGGTGACTCCGTGTAGTCCCTGGCACCCCCGACACGATCGGGGCAAGAGGGAGCTCAAGCCCTCTTGCCCCCCCGACTCCCCGACACGATCGGGGCAAGAGGGAGCTCAAGCCCTCTTGCCCCCCCCCCCCCGACTCCCCGACACGATCGGGGCAAGAGGGAGCTCAAGCCCTCTTGCCCCCCCCCGACTCCCCGACACGATCGGGGCAAGAGGGAGCTCAAGCCCTCTTGCCCCCCCCCGACTCCCCGACACGATCGGGGCAAGAGGGAGCTCAAGCCCTCTTGCCCCCCCGACTCCCCGACACGATCGGGGCAAGAGGGAGCTCAAGCCCTCTTGCCCCCCCGACTCCCCGACACGATCGAGGCAAAAGGGAGCCCAAGCCCTCTTGCCCCGCCGATTCCCCAACTCCCCGACAATATCGGGCCAGGAGGGAGCCCAAGTCCTCCTGGCCACGGCGACCCCCTAACCCCACCCTGCACTACATTACGGGCAGGAGGGATCCCAGGCCCTCCTGCCCTCGACGCAAACCCCCTCTCCCCCCAACGACCGCCCTCCCCCAAGAACCTCCGACCGACCCCCAGCCGACCCGCGACCCCCCTGGCCGACCCCCACGACACCCCCAACCCCCTTCCCCGTACCTTTCTGTAGTTGGCCGGACAGACGGGAGCCAAACCCGCCTGTCCGGCAGGCAGCCATCGACGGAATGAGGCCGGATTGGCCCATCCGTCCCAAAGCTCCGCCTACTGGTGGGGCCTAAGGCGCCTGGGCCAATCAGAATAGGCCCGGGAGCCTTAGGTCCCTCCTGGGGGCAGGGCCTGAGGCACATGGTCGGGTTGGGCCCATGTGCCTCAGGCCCCGCCCCCAGGAGGGACCTAAGGCTCCCGGGCCTATTCTGATTGGCCCAGGCGCCTTAGGCCCCACCAGTAGGCGGAGCTTTGGGACGGATGGGCCAATCCGGCCTCATTCCGTCGATGGCTGCCTGCCGGACAGGCGGGTTTGGCTCCCGTCTGTCCGGCCAACTACAGAAAGGTACGGGGAAGGGGGTTGGGGGTGTCGTGGGGGTCGGCCAGGGGGGTCGCGGGTCGGCTGGGGGTCGGTCGGAGGTTCTTGGGGGGGTCGGTCGTTGGGGGGAGGGGGGGTTTGCGTCGAGGGCAGGAGGGCCTGGGATCCCTCCTGCCCGTAATGTAGTGCAGGGTGGGGTTAGGGGGTCGCCGTGGCCAGGAGGACTTGGGCTCCCTCCTGGCCCGATATTGTCGGGGAGTTGGGGAATCGGCGGGGCAAGAGGGCTTGGGCTCCCTTTTGCCCCGATCGTGTCGGGGAATCGGCGGGGCAAGAGGGCTTGGGCTCCCTTTTGCCCCGATCGTGTCGGGGAGTCGGGGGGGCAAGAGGGCTTGAGCTCCCTCTTGCCCCGATCGTGTCGGGGAGTCGGGGGAGCAAGAGGGAACCAGGCGGAGAGAGGGCAGTTAAGCGCAGTGCCTGCGCGGAAGGATGCAGCTCGGGCGACTTCGTTGTGTGAAACGAAGTTCGTTGTACGGATCAAGACATAAAGTTCGTTGTGCGCAGCGTTCGCTGTGCGAGGCGTCCGTTATGCGAGGCACCACTGTAAATAGGAAAATAGAGTCACTTGATTAAAGGCTTACATCATAAGATCAGGACCTGAAATACCTGCGTTATAGAAGGTCATATGATCCAGGTTTCATAAGCAACTCTGATACCTCTCTTTCAATTAATAGAAGCAGTTTTTTCAACAATTTGTTTTGACGTTCATTGCAACTCTAGGGAGTGATAGTAATTTATCTATTCACCTGTACCCCTTTTTCTTTTGACTTGTTGAGGCCGTGTGGGACAGTGTGTGAGAGACCCAAATAGAAGCATCATTTCATGCTACGTATCCCATGGCAAGCTGTGGCTTTCCTCAATGTCCATCTCAAAAAACAGACTATGAGCTTTTCTTCCAGGAACTTGCCCAAACCTTTTTAAAACCCGGCTATGCTGACCACTGTTACCACATCCTCTGTCAATGAAATCCTGAGCATAAATATTCTTTGAATAAAAAAACTATTTCCTCCTATTTGATTAAAAAGTATCTCCTTGTAACTTCATCGACTGTCCCCTAGTCTTTCTTTTCAAAGTATTCCCTGGTAATTTAATTTAAAATCCCCTGGTTTTTGTTCTCTTTGAAAGTGTGAAAAATTGACTCTCTCTCTTACTCTTACAGGGTATATATTTATCCTTCACTGATAAGTCTCTTACTGTAAAATTTGGTGAGTTCACAAAAGCAAAATATAGTTTCACAAACTGTTCACTCTTTCTGTCCAAAAGAACATTTTATTTGGGAATCAGTGTTTCCCATTCAATCCAAGAACATAACACCTTTGAAATTAAAATGATGAAATATTTTGACTCCTACCAGACAGCACTTAAAGATCTGGGCTTTATTTCATACTCCAAAGAAATTTAAAACTTCTTAGCCACCTCTCTATCTCCTGTCCACCCACCCACCACTCCCTCTTCCTGTGATACTATCAATGAAATGTTTACATGTTTCCCTTATATATACTATTTGTCACAATTTGCATCATAAAATGCATTGAGTTACCGTATTTGCCGGCGTATAAGACGACTTTTCAGTACCTTAAAATCCTCCCCAAAGTCGGGGGTCGTCTTATACGCCGGGTGCTGTTTACATGCCCTTACTTTACAAGCCCTAACACGGGGGTCGGCAACCCGCGGCTCCAGAGCCGCATGCGGCTCTTTTCCACCTTTGCCGTGGCTCCGGTAGTGTGTCACGCAGGCATGCAACTTACAAGTCCGGCGTCGCGGCGGGAAATAGCCATGCTGAGCAGTGAGCTCAGCACGTACACAGATGAAAGCTTTGCTTGCTGATTGGTCCGGCGGCCCCGCCCCGCCGTGCCGCCGGACCAATCAGCAAGCAAGGCTTTCATCTGTGTAGTGCTGAGCTCACTGCTCAGCATGGCTATTTCCCGCCGCGACGCCGGACTTGTAAGGTGCACGCCTGAAAAAGAAATCATCCTGGCTGGGGTCGGTGTCATGCTCCGGAGATCTACAGCCTTCCTATCTCCCTCTCCCTTCTACCTGCTTCCGGCCACATCCCCTGCTCCGCGGCTCTCTTCGGCAACTCAGCAGCAGCGATCGACACAAGCTTCTGACGTCGGGGCCTACCCTCTGCGAGTCCCGCTTGTTTCAACTTCCTTTTTCCACAAAGGCAGGACTTGTAGAGGGAAGGCCTCGATGTCGGTAGCTTGTCTTGATCACCGCTGCTGACGAGTTGCTGAAGAGAGCTGCGGAGCATGGGGGTGTTGCCAGGTGCAGGTAGAAGGGAGAGGGCCAGATGCAAGACTCGTGGTGAGGGAGCAGAAGAGAGAGAGAAAGAGAGAGGGGAGGGAAACAAAAGGAAATATTTCATACTGGGCTGGGCCGGAGTGGAGGGAGGGTGGAAAGATTCTGGCTACAGGGTGCAGTAACAAAGGAAAAGGGGGGGAAAGCTGAAAATGGAGATAGTGACACAAAGAAGAGAAAGGGTAAGCAGGACCTACTGAATAAAGATAGAGATACAGAGGGGACATGAAGAGGAGGTGAAATAGAGACATAGAAGTAATGCTGAAAAAGTGGGGGGGGGATAAAGACATTGAAAGGGCAAATGGTGAACATGGGGTAAAGACAAGGACAGAGACAAATGAAGATTCTGAAAAAGTGGTGAGATAGGGATATAGGTGAGATGGACACAAAGAAGGGTGATGCTGGAAAATAGGTGGAATGGTAATTCTGACAAACATAGAAGGGAAATGCTGGATCAAGGAGAGATGGGGCTCAGGCTGGATGGAACGAGGAGAAATGCCTTGTTGGCCCGGAACTTCCTCTCCTACATCAGAATTGACGTCAGGGAGCGGAATGCTGGTCAGCGCGATGCTTCTGCAGGGAAAGCTTGGGACGGCGGTGGCTTGGGGGCTATTCCCCGATGGCGGTGGTAGCAAACCGAGTGGCTTGGGGGAGGGCACGGAGAAAGAAAGAAAGGGGGCAGACAGAGACAGAAAGAAGGGGGAACAGGGAGACAAAGAAAAAGTTGGGGGAGAGAATGAGGTCTGGAGAAGAGGAAACATACAGGAGGCTGAAAGAAAGGAAGAAAGATTGGATGCACAGTCAGAAGAAGAAAGTGCAACCAGAGACTCATGAAATCACCAAACAGCAAAGGTAGGAAAAATGATTTTATTTTCAATTTAGTGATCCTGTATATAGCATTAAGATAAGAAACAATATATGCAGTGTTAGATTTGTTTTATAATGGTTTTGCGGCTCCAAGTTTTTTTTTCTTTTCGAAAACGGGTCCAAGTGGCTCTTTATGTCTTAAAAGTTGCAGACCCCTGCCCTAACATCTCCTTCCTTACCTCCTTACGGTGCTTACGGTACTAGTAAACCTGCCGGGACATCAGCGGGGCCATGGCGGGACATCAGTGTGACAAGGGTGCCAGCTCCTTCATCCTGCGCAGCGGGAAGCAGCGGCGCTCTGGCCCCACCCCTTTTCTCTTTACTACGTCTCTCGCACATGCAGCCGTGTGTGGAGTCTAGCCCTTAAGGAAGTTGCGGGGGCGAGCAGGAGGCTTTTGAAGGCTTTTAAAGGGAAACTGTCATGCCAGCAAACTTGCTAGGGACTTGCCCGGCACTTGCTCTCTCCCTCTATGTGTTATCTTCCTTCTATCATTGACAGTTTCAGTTTGGTTAACAGTTTAGAAAACAAATAGCATGGCAGCTACCATGGGTTTATTGTTCTATTCAGCTTTAGTGAATTAATTAAAATTGTTGAAATAAATTCTGATGTTCTTTTAAGTTTTATTTGTTGTGCAGAAGGTGTGCGGAAGAAGGGGTAGTCTTATATGGCGAGTATATAACAAACTCTATATTTTAACTGTAAAAGTTGGGGGGTCGTCTTATACGCCCAGTCGTCTTATACGCCGGCAAATACGGTACCTTTTTTCCTTTGTTTTTGTTTTATTTCTGTTACCTTGAAAAGTGGGCCAACACAGCCACCAACCATTTCAACACATACACAAAGTCTTACTCAGCAGCTCAGTGGCATAGTCACGGTAGGAGGTACCCCCTCTCTCCTTCTGCACCCCCACACTCCTCCTGTGTCCCTATCAAACATTTATCTACTTTTCTTCCCATATCTCTTTAACTCTATGCCAGCATAAGCAGCACCTGCAACCTCCTGTCCACACTGGTCTTGGCTCTGTTTATCAGCATTACCCCACACCATCTTACATCTGATCAGCTAGTGATGCTTAAGTTGCACTTCATTTTCAGTGGCATTAACCAGTCAGGTAGTGCTGAAAATCCAGGAGTAGCCAGCTCATCAGGAATTAACTAGGCAAGAGTCTCTCATGATGTTTAATTTCTTATCTAGAATTCCCTCCTAAATGGTCTTCATTTTGTAAAGTATGTGCTTTAAATGTGACTGCACCTGCTATTTTGGGTGGTTGATTGAAAAAGGGAAATGCCCTGCCTTCTTGTGAAAATGTCATGTACATTCTCTGCTTTTCTCATCTTTTCAAAGCACCCCTCTGGGAAAACCTTCATACTGGCTGCCTAAAGGTGGAAGAAGAAATGTACTTTTCACTGGACAGAGGACATTTTCAAACAGGACTATCAAGGAATGTTCATCTGTTTTAAGATTGACAAAAGTGCAAATATATTAAATTTCAATTTTAAAAAATGATAATATATTAGCAGTGTATGGAAGATTATTGCTTCGCTAGTAAAAATTCACTTGCTACAGGTTATCATGAGTTTATGTGTTCAATGATAAATACAAATATTCATAGACAGAATGAGGACACCAAAAACAGATGTACCGTATTTTCACACATATAACGCGCATACGTGTATAACACGCATACGCTTATAGCGCGCGGGTCCAAACCATTTGTGTAAAAATGTTTTTATATAGCACGCCCACGCGTATACCGCGCATGCTGCTATAACCTCCTCCCGCCACTCCCGCTTACTCCCTCTTCTGGCCTGCGAACCGGCATCCTCCCCCCCGCTCGTGTCACCCCCCTCCCCCACGATCCTACATCCCCCCCAGCACCGCAAAGACATCGGTCGCTTACCCGATTGGGCACCGGCACCAGCACCAATGCACAGGATGTGCCGGTGCCAGTGCCCGAAGATCCTCCCTCATTGGGCTGGGCTGGGCTGGGCGGTGCGAGGGAGATCCTCCCTCTTCCTTGTGCCGGGCTGGACTGGGCTTTGAGCATTTGCACATGCTCAAAGCCTTCTGGTCTCGCTCTCACCGAGATTCTGAATCACAAACACTTCTGAAATGGGAGGTAATACACAATGCTACTTACCCTGAGTATTTAAAAGATATGGTGTTGCTAAAGGATTTAGTTAACTTAACTTCATACTGTTGAACAAATCCCCCAATTATAATGTCCCCATCCATGTAGTAGCCATCTTCTGAAAAGTCCATGTACAGCTTTGGACATTGGCTCTCAATTGGTTTCCAGAGATCAGTGTAAAATATGAATAAAAACAACAGGTGATGAGCAGCCATATTTCAAGGTGAGGAACAACTGCTCTTCCTGCTCTGTCACTTTGGGAAATTTCTAGTGGAAGATTCTGCACATCATGGTAAACCCCACCTTTTAAAATCTATGTATTATGCAAGAAGTTTCAAACTGACCCTGAGAAGACCCTTTGATGGACACAGATCACATTATGAATGGACCAGAGAACTTCATCCAGATGTTGATGTGAACGCTGATCCGAGCGAGTATCCTGCAGCTGTGTAGGCATCGTGTAATCTTTATAGGTCTCTGCTCCTGAAAGGTTCAGCCTCAGGGGATTTCATCCACTGACTTGTGCATTTGATATTAAATATAGATTGTTTTTATAAACTTGTTTTTCTGAACATGCAAGATAAATATTAATTTCAAAGGAGTGCTTTGTGAAGAGTATAATAATACCAGCAGGGGAATTGTGAACTTGATTTATAAAACACAGAAAATAAATAAATTAGAAAATGCATTTCGATGGTTAAAATATAACAGATAATCAACCCCCTGAAGACCATGACAGGACTCACTGTATATAGAATAATATTTTCTGTCTTATAGCTGAATTTATCAGTTGTTTAATTATGAAAATACTAAATTTTGAGGGCAATCTTGTGGATTTGTTCACAGGTGCAAGGGTCTTTAGTTATATACAAATACGCATGGCAAAAAAACCACTTTCCTATCTGTGTTATGGTCCTTGACACCAATAAAGCTTTTATATTGAATGGACGTTATTTATTTGAGGCATTGCACTGGTATCATCTAGGCTCTAATTGTATTAATAAGGTCAATATATTGCACTATTGCCCATTGCCCATTTTTCTTGATGGTTGTATCACAGAGGCCTTTGAGTTATCCAGGGGAACCAATCAAGGATGCCCCTGATCACCGTGGCTCTTCAATTTAGATTTAGATCCATTATTTCACACAATTCAGTCACATCTCATAATCTTTGGAATTCCCATCAGTAATTAAGTTAAGGAAGAAGTCCAGCACGTGGCCTTCATAGATGGTGTTCTCCTCTACTTAATGCATCCAGAAAAGTCTATCCCAACATTACTACCTCTGCTTAAGCATTTTGGCCCTGATTCTACATAGTGCGTCCCGATTTTAGGCAGCTGTAGGCGTCCTACAGCTGTCTAATCAGCCAATCGGGATGCACGTTTTTTAAAAAATGCTCCCCAGGCAGGCTTTCTATATTCAAGGCGAGGCCCGCAAGACACCTAAGCTCGCCTAAGGGCCTTAGTAGAGGAAGAGACGCTTACAATGTAGGCCAACAAAATGCTAATCTACATTGTAAGTAGATGCGGCCGCTATACTTATTGCGGCAAGGGATCTCTCTGCTGCTATAAGTATACCGACTGCCCCCCGCCCGACACTACCGATCGCTGGCAGGAGGGTGCCCAATCCCTCCTGCCAGAAGATGCCCCCCCGACACTACCGACCGCCACCCCCCGATACTACCAACCGCCCCCCCCCGACACTACCGATCGCTGGCAGGAGGGTGCCCAATCCCTCCTGCTGGAAGACGCACCCCTTCCGCACCCCCCCCCCGCTAACAGCCCTCAAACCTCCCCCCAACCAAACTAACCTTTCCTTGTTGGCCAGACGGGACTTGCCCATCCAGCCGGCAAGCCCGTCTCGACGAAATGAGGCGGGCCCGCCCCTTCCAGGCTCATCCTTCCAAAGCCTAAGGCCTGATTGGCCCAGGCTCTAGAAGCCTGGGCCAATCAGGCCTTAGGCATAGCGGGTCCGCCCATCCCCACTTAATCTAAGGTCTGATTGGCCCAGGCTCTATATAATGATAACAAGACAAAATAAAGAAAAGAAGAAAAGACAGTCAAAAGTGTAGAAACATCATTCGATAGTACAAGATGTTAATAGTACAAGTAATCAGACCTTGAGCAAGTGTAGCACAAAATACAACAATATCACACTTCAGTGTAGTTGAGTTAAAGAGTCGCAATAAGAAGACAATAAATGCCAAAAAGCATCATGAGAACGTGAAGTACCTATTTTTTCACTGTGTTGAGAAACCATTCATCAGAATGCAAGTTTGGATCTTCAGACCATCTGTCCACTGGCTTTGCTAAACATTCATAGCAACAGTAAATGATGGCAGATAAAGAACTTAACGGTCCATCCAGTTTATCCATTAGTTATTCCCATTAAAAATACATGATTAAGTTGACTTGTTTCTTCTTTGATATTTCTGGGCCATAGACTAAAGCCCACCTGGTATTTTCCTAGGTTCCAACTGGTGAAGTTGCTGTCCAAGCTCACTCCAGCCTATCCAACCATCCTGTTGTTTCAAGTTAGTGGAGTTCTCATTGATGCCCTTCCCCATCCAATCCTACACCAAAACACCATATAAGGGATACAAGCCAGGCTTTGAGTGACCCCAGGATGGGTTTTATGTTTTTACAAATATTTTCTGATCAAGCACAATCAAATTCATGAAAAAACTTCAGTTTGAATGGTTTTTCCAACTTTAGGTTTTTCTGGACAAACACAGCCACATACATAGCAGATGATATAAATGCCATATAAAATATGCTTATTTAATCCTGACCTGTCTTCGCCAGTTTTGGCACACAAAGAAAACAGAGACGGTGACATGTGGTGCTTAATATCTAAATTGAAGTCAAGACTCGACACGTATGAGTTTCGGCCGTAAGGTAATCAACCATATGGATTCTGCGTGTAGGCCTGTTAAAATGGTCTAGAAAAAAATGAGAGACCAGGTACTCAGGAACCATACCAAATATTGATTTAAAACAGATACAGGGAAATTTAAACAAAACTCTTGCCTCCATCGGTAACCAATGTAGTTTTTGATAATAGGGAATAATATGTTCCCATTTTTTCAATCCAAAAATCAGCCGAACTGCTGAATTTTGAATAACTTGAAGCCTTTTCAGTGTTTTCTTATATGAACCCAAATAAATAATATTGCCAAACAGTGGCAGGCAAATTAATCTCGTGAGTAAGATTTTGGTCCCCCTCCCTTCCTTAAATCAAGAATGTTACTTAAGCCAGGAGTTTGGCTTTACTTTGGATCAGTTCTTTTTAGGCAACCAGACGTCAGTCACTCCATCTATTTTGAAAATCATTGGTCTAGAGCAGGGGTGTCCAACCTGCGGCCCCATGAAGTACTTTGTGCGGCCCCGGTCAGTGCGATGCAGTGTTTTCCTCTGCTGCCCCCAGGGTGTTTACCATCTTACCTCCTCTGTCTTGCTGCAACGTTTCCGCATTTATGCGGCCCCAGAAACATTTTTTTCAGCCAATGCAGCCTAGGAAAGCCGAAAGGTTGGAGAGAAAGTTTCCAGTCCAGAACATCTTTTAATTCAAATGCCCATTTTAAGCTGCTCTCCCAATAAAGCAGAAAAGAGACTACAATTCTTTACACTCATTCCCTTTTCTATATAACATACAAGGGGATGCTGAAAAGTTTCCAGTTGAAACTTCCACAATTTTCATTCACATGCTTCAATCAAAGATCTGAAACAAGGTCAACATACTTCATTATAATTTGCAGAATCATAATAAAATGCATTGACACAGGGGTCCTTTTCTCAAGCTGCGGTAGGGGTTTAATGCGCGTAATATCGCACGTTAAACCACCTGCCGTGCTAGCCGCTAATGCCTGCATTGAGTAGGGCCGCGGGGATTAGCACACGATTAAATGTCCGACGCGCTAACCCCAATAGCACGGCTTTATAAAAGGACCCCATAGTTTCAGATCATTGATTGAACCTTGTCAGTGAAAACTGTGGAAGTTTCAAGTGGGCTGAAAACTTTTCAACACCAACTCATCGTTGTTTCTTGCAGAAAATCCAAGTTACAAGTCTATACCATCGTACTATGTGCTAAAATAAAGTCAAAATTGTTTTCACATGGTATTTTCCGGTGCGCTATGTCATATTTAAGGGACTGTATTTTCTTTTGTTGCTGTTTTAGAAAAATGCTAATTTTATATTTAGTGCTTGGGACTTGTAAAAATTAAGGTAGGAACACTTAACACCTCCTGTTTAGGAAGTCCTAAGTTCTTTGTTAAGTCCACATTATCCAGTTTTCATTTGATCATCTTAATGTGCTAGAGGGAGAATACTGGAATGCCCATGCCATTTCTATGACCCACCACCTTCGATTAGACCATGCTGACTGGCAAATTACTAAAAAAAAGCTTTAATGCACTTTGTGATTAATCATTTTCTCCATATTAAGTGTGTGATCGCATTTAAGGCAGCTTAGTAAAAGGGCACCTATATTTTTCTCAGGTCCTTCTTGTTGTTTCTTTCAGGCCTCAGCAGAATAATATAGCATTTAGGGATAAAGATACAGTACAACAGTCCAGCACTGGAGGCCAGAATAGCAAATATCTCCACTGCCAGCATGTACTTGCCCTTGGAGCTCAGGTATGTTGGGATGAAGGAGATCCAGACGCTGCAGACAACCAGCAGACTGAAGGTGATATTCTTGGCCTCATTGAAACTGTCAGGTAGATTTCTTGCTAGGAAAGCTATGATGAAGCTGATGCCAGCCAGAAATCCCAGATAACCCAGAACACAGTAAAATGCAATTACTGACCCTTCATTACATTCAATTAGTATTGTTCCAATTTCTGATCTCCTATTAAGAAATGCAAATGGGGGAGCAATGAACAACCAGGCAAGACACAGAACTGTTTGAATAAGGGAACAGGAAAGGACTATAGAGTTAGAAACCCTGGAACCCATCCATTTATGGAGTTTGCTTCCAGGTTTGGTAGCTTGGAAGGCTGTGACCACAGTGATGGTTTTTGCCAGTATAGAGGAGAGAGCGATGGAGAAAGTGATTCCAAATGTAGTCTGTCTGAGAATGCAGGTGACATCCTCAGGATGCCCAATGAATAACAATGAACAGAGGAAGCAGAGTATGAGGGAAATGAGGAGAATATAGCTGATGTGTCGGTTGTTGGCTCTCACTATGGGAGTGTCTCTGTAATAAATAAAGATTCCCAAGATGGCAGTAGTGATGAGAAAGAAGAACATGCTGATGGAAGTTAAAGCAATCCCTAGAGGCTCTTCAAAAGACAGGAAAGTTATCATTTTTGGGATGCAGGCATCTCTTTTCAGGTTTGACCATTGATCATCCGGGCATGTTGTACAGGTGTCCATATCTGAGAAAGAATATTATCATATTATTATCTCACATATATCATGAGGTCTATTTACTAAAGTGCACTTAAATATCATGAGTCCTATAATCTTCACAGCTCTGCCAAGAAAGAGCAGTTTAATTCACATTAACTGCATGGAGAGTGAAGGACTGTGAACTGCATATTGAGTTAGCACCTGGTACTTTAACTCTAATGTCTGCAAATAACACGGCTGCATGTAAGAGCAGGTAGTATATGCACTCATGCTACTACAAGTAGATACCATAGACCATTGCACATAAAAATGCAACCATTCCCCCTAATATGAATCCTGAAAACCCTCCATTCTACTGGGCTGTATAAAGAGAGGCATAGCCAATAGAAGGAAGAAGGTGTTGATTCCCCTGTACAGGTCATTGGTAAGGCCCCACTTGGAGTACTGTGTTCAGATTTGGAGACCCTATCTAGCGAAGGACGTAAGAAGACTTGAAATAGTCCAGAGGAGGGCGACAAAAATGATAGGAGGCTTGTGCCAGAAGAGGTATGAGGAGAGACTGGAAGCCCTGAATATGTATACCCTGGAAGAAAGGAGAGACAGGGGAGATATGATTCAGACATTCAAATACTTAAAGGGTATTAATGTAGAACATAATCTTTTCCAGAGAAAGGAAAATGGTAAAATCAGAAGACATAATTTGAGGTTGAGGAGTGGTAAATTCAAAGGCAATGTTAGGAAATTCTGCTTTATGGAGAGGGTGTTGGATGCCTGGAATGTGCTCCCTAGAGAAGTGGTGGAGAGTAAAACTGTGACTGAGTTCAAAGAAACGTGGGATGAACACAGAGGATCTAGAATCATAAAATAATATTAAAAATAGAATTAAGGCCCGTACTGGGCAGACTTGCACAGTCTGTGTCTGTATATGACCATTTGGTGGAGGATGGGCTGGGGAGAGCTTCAATGGTAGGAGGGTGTAGATGGGCTGGAGTAGGTTTTAACAGATATTTTGGCAGTAGGAACCCAAGCACAGACTTTATCTGCCGTCATATATTATGTTACTATATTACTACTTCCACTGGGAGGCATTTCATATTTCTATTACCCTTTCTATAAAGAAGCATTTTCTTAAATTACTCCTGAGACTATCACCACTTAGCTTCATCCTATGCCTTCTCCGTCTGGTATCCTATGGTGTTTTGTTTTTAAAGAGACAAGGGCTAGTTCCTGAATTATCACCATGACTGCTTGGCCAGCTGGTAGGAAGAGAGGAATCTTATTAAGTATTTTTCCCATTCTGTAAAGGAAAAAATAGACCCACCTAGCCTGTGTTCTCCCTTTTTTGTATCTCTAACCTATCAATCATTGCATTTCCCACACCTTATCATATGTATGAAATTAAATGTCTTTGTTGGTTTGTACTTGACACCCCGTATTTATTTAAATTTGTATTATGTGCACAGCTTAGATATCTGATAAGCAGTATACAAATTTTTTAATAAATTTGAAAATGAATTACACTTTTTGGAGACCTACATCCCTCCTTAATTTCAAGAACAGGGATCATAATAGATACCCTATATTTATTTGTATCCCATGTTTTCCATGATGTCACCCACCAGTTTGGTTGGAGATCTCTCCCTCTGCACACGGAATACAGTCATAGCAGCAGATGGGTTTTCCTTCCTTGGTTAATTTCCTGTAACCAGGATGGCAACTTGGACTGCATCTGAACTGCGGAGGTTTCTGAATATTGAGAAAGCATGTTATGTAACTTTTTTTGATACTGGACAGTTGTTTTTGAAATGGAATGCTATTTTATTTACTTTTAAATTATCATCATGTGTAATAGCATATTTCATGCATAGGAAGGTACTTGTAAAAATATCCTAAAAGTGTTGATTCTTGTCAGTGCATAACCAGATTAGACCAGCCTCAGATCAGATGTGACCACTTTAATGGAAATAGATTTATAAAGACTAATTAAGTTATATAATAATATTTAGAGCTTACTAACCTAAGGATAGGTTATAGTAATCAGTAAATGAACATTCATAATACATTACATTAAAAATAAAAACTGAAATGAAAAAAAATTGTTAAAAAAATGCAGAACAACCAACAATTTTCAAAATAGAAAAAAACAGCATCATGCCCCCTCACATCCCACTTGCTTGCTGAAAAAGAACACCTTCTCCTTTCTAAGTGGGGAAATGGCCAAATGGTTCAAGCAGCTGCCTCAGCACCCTGAGGTTGTGAGTTCAATTCCCACAGCAGCTCCTTGTGACTCTGGGAAAATTGTTTAATACTTTGTCTTTTGGAACTTTGCCTGTTCTAGCAATTTTTAAAGACTCGTTATTAAACTTTGATACAAACTGTAAATAAAGGATTTGTGACTACAGGATGGACTTGACATCTCCAGTGCTTCTCTTTGTTGCCTCAAGGCTTGGTACCTTTTTCCCTTTCCCTATAATACTTTATTGTACCAGGTCCAAATTAAGTACCTGTCTAAAACATGTAAAACACTTTGTATTCACTGAAAAAAGCAAAATATCAAGCCCCATCCCCTTTCCTTTCCATTTCAAATGAGTCAGGGGTAAGTAGGCAGAAGTGTCTGTAACAGTTAATTAGTGTCAATTAACCCCAATTGACTAATTACTATGGGCTAGATTCACTAACCTTCCAAGTGTCTGATCCATGGGCGATTGGAGGCAGGCTGACCGATTCACCAACCATCTTCATACGTAGTAACATAGTAGATGACGGGAGATAAAGACCCCAATGGTCCATCCAGTCTGCCCAATTCTGTCTGATTCAATTTAAATTTTTTTAAATTTTTGCTTCTTAGCTATTTCTGGGCAAGAATCCAAAACTCTATCTGGTACTGTGCTTGGGTTCCAACTGCCGAAATCTCTGTTAAAACCTACTCTTGCCCATCTAAACCCTCCCAGCCATTGAAGCCCTCTCCAGCCCATCCTCCCCCAAAACGGCCATATACAGACACAGACCGTGCAAGTCTACCCAGTACTGGCCTTAGTTCAATATTTAATATTATTTTCTGATTCTAAATCTTCTGTGTTCATCCCACGCTTCTTTGAACTCAGTCACCGTTTTGCTCTCCACCACGTCTCTCGGGAGCGCATTCCAGGCATCTACCACCCTCTCCGTAAAGTAGAATTTCCTAACATTGCTCTTGAATCTACCACCCCTCATCCTCAAATTATGTTCTCTGGTTTTACAATTTTACTTTCTCTGGAAAAGATTTTGTTCTATGTTAATACCCTTCAAGTATTTGAACGTCTGAATCATATCTCCCCTGTCCTTCCTTTCCTCTAGGGCACGGATCTCAAAGTCCCTCCTTGAGGACCGCAATCCATTCAGGTTTTCAGGATTTAACAATATACAGTGGTGCCTCGCATAACGGACGCCTCGTACAGCGAACGCTGCGCATAACGAACTTTTTGTCTTGCTCCCTATAACGAACTTCGTTTCACACAACGAAGTCGCCCGAGGGGCCCGGGGGGGGGGGGGGGCGGAACTACTCTCGCCGCTTTCTAATGTGAGCCGGGAACAGCAGCACCCTCCTGTCTGAATGCAGTGTTCCATCATCTCCCTCCACCTTACCTTAAAAACCGAGTTTTCCGGCTTTCTTTTTCGGCCAGCCACACACTTTCAAAGAGCAGCACATGCGTGCATGCTCTGTTGTTCAATCTTCTCCTCTGACGCAACCGGAAACCGGAAGTTGCAGGAGAGAGAACATTGATCAACTCCAGCAGCTGCGCGTGCACAGCTTTTTGAGATCGTGCGGCTGGGTGAGGGAGAAGGCTGGCAGGCTCTGCATGTGAGGTGAGGTGGAGGGAGGGAAATGTAGGGCTGCAGAACGAATTATTTTGTTTTACAGGTATTCTTATGGGAAAACGCGTTTCACACAACGAACGTTTCACATAACAAACTTGCTCCTGGAACGGATTAAGTTCGTTGTGTGAGGCACCACTGTATATGCATTGAAAGCAGTGCATGCACATAGATCTCATGCATATTCATTGGGGAAATCCTGAAAACCCGACTGGATTGCGGCCCTCCAGGAGGGACTTTGAGACCCCTGCTCTAGGGTATACATATTCACGGCATCCAGTCTCTCCTCATACGTCTTCTGGCGCAAGCCTCCTATCATTTTCGTCGCCGTCCTCTGGACCGCTTCAAGTCTTCTTATGTCCTTTGCCAGATAGGGTGTCCAAAACTGAACACAATACTCCAAGTGGGGCCTTACCAATGACCTGTACAGGGGCATCAACACCTTTTTCCTTCTACTGGCTATGCCTCTCTTTGTACAGCCCAGCATCCTTCTGGCTGCAGCCACCGCCTTGTCACTCTGTTTTTTCGCCTTTAGATCTTCGGACACTATCACCCCAAGGTCCCTCTCCCCGTCCCTGCATATCAGCTTCTCACCTCCCAGCATATACGGTTCCTTCCAATTATTAATCCCCAAATGCATTACTCTGCATTTCTTTGCACTGAATTTTAGTTGCCAGGCATTGGACCATTCCTCTAACTTTTGCAGATCCTTTTTCATATTTTCCACTCCCTCTTGTGACATTTCCTTCCCTAAGAATGATAATGTCAGAGTTAAAACCTATAGCAAATCCATTGTCCAGGGCAGAAAACTAGCTGTGCATGATGAGGCAGAAGATCTTGAGAGCAGAGCTGCCTACCTTGAACCTGACCAGGAGCTGGAATCCAATCCAGTTCCTCAGCCTAGTAAGAGAGCTAGCTCCCTGAGGAGATTTAATCAGTTTCCTAGTAGCAATCTGACCTAGAGGGGGGAGCCAGAGAGTACGCAAGTCAGCCTCCCAAACACCTAAGGTAGGGAGTGGTTATAACTCTCTTAAACAGCTCTCCAAGTCAGTAAGGCAGACAGCCCATGAGGACCTGGCAGAAAGGACTTTCCAGGCCAGGTAAAGGGCAGACTTCACTCAGGAACCCATGGAGCAACAGAGCAAATGTGTGCTCAAGAAAGCATGGACACTACTGAATGGGAAATGCCTGTCGAAGGTGTGGAAGCCATGGATGTGAGCTTGGCAGTCTCCCGCTAATGAATGAAGGTACTGTTTCCAGGGAGAATATTTTGTTGGGACAATTTTCTTAAGAACTTTGAAGAAGTTTTGTTTTGACAAATACTGGGCTGTAAGCAATGCTGCAGCTGTTTCCAGCATTAATTAAGCTGCTGCACTCCAGCTGTGTTAAAGCCAGGAAACGCTGGTGAAAGTTTCTTTTTGTGTGCTTGGGGGTTTTTCTTTCTACATTACAAACCCAAGGGACTTACAGAATTGGGGAGGATCCCTGAAGAGCTAGGGTTGGGACTTTGTGGGGGCTTGTAAAAGCTATTTACAAAAGGGGACCTGGCAATTCTGTTGCCCAGCCGTGGAAAAGGCTGGAGAGTTGCTATTGCTGAAAGAAACCACAATCTTCAATACTGCGTGTTTTTCCAAGTTTGTTTTTGTGATACATTGCTCAAAAGCCTGGTGAAGAAACAGGTTCGCAGGGGGAATGCCGGATCAGAATGTAAAAAAAAATTGTAAAACGCGCTCACACGTATAACGCGCATGGTTATGCACGGTTTGTTAAATCGTGTATAATGCGCGCGTTACATGTGTGAAAATATGGTGAAAAGGATAAGGCCCGATTATGGCCGTACACACTCTGTCATTTAACAAGCAGATGCATCCGGAGACAATATCTAAGAGAAAACAGACGCCTATTATCTCCTAAACATGTCCGCTTTATTGAATATTCTGTACCTCTTTTTATATCATTTTACATGGGTAAGGGTCGTCAGCATATGACGTAAATGCAAACCATATATGGACACAGATCACATGCAACTTTAAAAGAAATAACAAATCCTTTACTACCTAAGACCAAGGTCTAGAAGTGCTTTGGTCAGAGCCTCTTATCTAAATTTTCTTACAAATACAGCTAAGAAAACAATTGAATTTGCTTCACAACAGAATAAGAAAACACATCTCTCAAACATACAATGACCTTGTAATATATCAGCAAGAGAAGGCAAACAGTCTGAGTTTACAACTTCAAACATAACTTAAGGAAAACTACATAATAAAATAGCCTTGCAGGATTTCAGCAAGAGAAGGCAAACAATGTCTGGATTAAACATAGCATAAGAACACACATCTTTTCAAACATAAAATAGCCTTGTAATATTTCAGCAAGAGAAGGCAAACAATGTCTGGATTTACAACTTCAAACACAGTTGGAAGAAAACTGCAAGACACATGAAAAGTATCCCTTCATTCGGTACTCCATTTTATCGTGTAACTTTGCCAGAAAATCTCGGTCCTTCTCCAGGATTTTCTTCTGTGAACACAGAATTGAAGTATTTGTTTAGCACATTTGCTTTTTCCTCATCACACACCACATATCGGTTCCTAGCATCCTTTAGTTTAGAAATTCCATTTTTCATTTCCTCCTTTCACTAATATATCAGAAAAAATTTTTGTCTCCCTTATTTACATCTTTAGCCATTTGTCCTTCCGCCTCTGCTTTTGCCACAGGAGGCATGCCACCAACCAACTACACGGATCGCTAGAGCCCTGACAGTAGTAACAGGAGAACCAGCCTCTTGTCACTGCTGTCAGGGCTTCTGCCCGCTTTTAATTTTTCTTTTTAATCGGCAGATATTTTGCTTGTTTTCCACACACAAAATATTAGTTTATTAAAAAAAAAAATGAACCCCCCTCCCTCTCTTGAGAAGTGCTCCATCCCCCCTTCCCCGAATCCTCCCAAAAATGTGCCCAGCCACTGCCGCCCTTTAAAATTACGGCAGGAGGGTTCTCACTCCCTCCTGCCATTGGTCCCACCCCTGACTTCACCCCTACAAAAAAAAACATATGGCAGGAGGGAGGCTGACTCCCTCCTGCCACCCACCGGATGCCCCCTTCCCATTCCCAGTCCCCTCCCCGTACCTTTAACAGATAAGGAGGGATGCTCAATCCCTCCTGCTCTAATGCCTCTCTTGATGAGTTTGATGTAGAGAATGACCCGCGGCTACTGTGTTTAGCCGCGGGTAACCCGCCAAAACGGGGAATGAAAAATAGCAGCCTCTGCGGGGACAGGGACAAGGCCATTCACCGCCCCGCGGAGCGGTGAATGGTCTTGTCACCGCAATGAGGCATCAAGGATCGCGCGGTCCCCGCATCACCCACCTGCACGCCGGCTAGATCGTTTAACCAGCTTCCTCTCTCTACCTCACCTTAGTTTGCTGGCTTTCTTTTTCGGTGACCGGCACGCTTTCAAAGAGCCGCGCATGCGCGGCTGCTCAGTATTCAATCTTCTGCTCTGACCCAACTGGAAACAGGAAGTTGCAGAAGATTGAACTTTGAGCAGCAACGCATGTGCAGCTCTTTGAAAGTGTGCCGGTCGCCGAAAAAGAAAGCCGGCAAACTAAGGTGAGGTGGAGAGAGGAAGCTGGTTAAATGATCGAGCTGGCGTGCGGGTGGGCGGGTGGGGGCTGCGGGGACCGCGTGTTCCCGGCTCACACAATGAAGGAGGGAGTGAAAGGGAAAAAGTTTCTCTTCCTTGGAAATAGATTCTGAAGTGACCTCATCAAAGAAGACCAGCACCAAATGTGCAAGAAATCCCTTAAACAATGTCAAAAGAGCCCAAAAGAGAAAACTGCTACTGCCGTGAGACTCCATTATTGAAGGAATCAACTTGAAATCACAGTTCAAGAGACAGGAAAAGGTTAAATGCGTCACGGAATCCTCAGCCACAACACAAACCAAATTGTGAATGAAATCAGAGCAGACAGTAAGAATTATAAAATCGATGTCATTATCCATCTGGAAAAAAAGGCGTATTAGAAATAATGCCTCAGCAATACAATTTTCAGAAGTTCTATTTGCTCATGGTAAGGGAGAAGAGAGACTGCTAGTGATGGTGGGGGGACTGATAGAAGATATGAAAGAAGGGTGGTAGAAAGGAACAGATGGTAAAGGAGGGAGGGAAGGGTGGTGGAAAGGAATAGAACAGACATTGAACATACCCTGACATACCCAGACAGGAACATACCCTGAAGGGAAATGTGGAAGGCAGAGTGGGGAGAAGACGCTGGAAGGGAAGAAGACAGATGCCAGACTATGGGGGAACGAAGGGAAGAAGATGGGTGCTAGACCAATTGTGGGAGAGGGTGAAGGGAGAGGCACAGTAACAGCAAATGGAAGACGCAGAGAGAAGACACACAGTGGATGGAAGGAATTGAATGAGAAGTTGTGGAAAGCAGAAACCAGACAACAAATGTAGAAAAAAAAAATTCTATTTATTTATTTATTTTTTGCTTTAGGATAAAGTAGTATATTAGTTGTGTTGATAAAAAGTTATAAACAAAGCCCTGCCAGCTGAACATCTCTTTCTCTAGTTCAGCAGCCAGAACTTTGATTTATAAGAAAGGAATAAGCTAAATATTGCAGTACTAAGGCTTATATGGATGCTGCGGGGACGGTGATGGGGCGGTGAATGGGATGGCAGTGGCGGTGACAGGGCGGTGAAAGGGATGGCGGTGACGGTGACGGGACGGTGAAGGGAACGGCGGTGACGGGGTGGTGCAGAGGATGGTGGGCCGGGGACGATGCAGTGAAGGGGACAGATTTTTTTCCCCATGTCATTCTCTAGTCTGATGCATGGGGTGGGGCCTTAAGCTCTGATTGCATCAAGCGCCTTGGGCTCCTCTCTTGGAAAGGGCCTGAAAGTGCCTCAGCCAATCAGAGACTTCCTTAGTGAGTACTTAGGTACTTAGGTAATCACTAAGGAGGGCCCTGATTGGCTGAGGTGCCTCAGGCCCCTTCCAAGGGAGGAGCCCGAGGTGCCTGATGCATGGGGTGCATGCATGAGCCCATGCATGAGCCAACAAGGGCCATGCATCAGACTCATTGAGAGAGGCATTACTTACTAAGGAAGTCCCTGATTAGCTGAGGTGCCACAGGCCCCTCCCAAGGGTGGAGCCTGAGGAACCTGAGCCAATCAGGGCCTTAGGCCCTGCCCTTGCTGCCATAGGCTGTGACAGCAGTGGACAAAGGCACACGGGGGTATCATTGGGGGGCATCGTCATGGGGGGGGGGAAGGCATGCGGGTTTTTGCAGAATATATAAAAAAGGAAGATTTTTTATATATTCTGCATAAGTGCATTGCCGGCCCATGGTTTTAAAGGCACGTTAAAATAATGGGCTTGAACTGCAGGGAAGGGTAGGAGAGTTGGGGCTAAGAGCAGGAGATCAGGGCAGAGAGCAGGAGATTGGGCCTGAGAGCAGGGTTTTAGTACAAGTGACTGGTCCTCACCAGTCACTTGTTTTTGGATTGGTCAGTCAGTTGGTGTGCCTGAAAAATGTTTAGTGAATTGTGTCCGTCCTACTTTGCATGCTGTTTCCCTTCATTTGCATGCATGGATCAGAATCGGAACGGAGGAGAGGTTAGTGAATCGGATCAGAGGAAAATCAGGTCGCAAAGGGGTCACAAACCGATCGGTACATGATCTGTTTGCTTAGTGAATCTAGCCCTATAGGTACACACATGGGATCAGCACTCCAATTTAAGTGATCTATACAGAATCTGGAAGCTAACGTTTTGCCCAGAAAGCCAAAATACACCATTCTATTGACCATTTTATGACAAGTTTCATGATACCTGTTTGGATCAGCACCTCTGATCGCTTAAATCTGACCTGAGTGAAAGAACTCTCCCAGACGATCGCCTTCTCATCAATGGTGAAATCCTGCCCTGGGGGAGCATGGGGGTTATAACGTCCAACAACTTTATATTCCAATGTTGTATTAGGAAGAAAGTTCAAATTCAAAATATCGTATCCAATGACGAGTTCTCCATTTTCATCCAGGTTCATCTCTTCCCCTAGACCATTCTTAAAATGGAGGTTCCTCAGATAACGATGAAGCTAAGAAATGTAATTGGAAAAATGGGAATAGATTGAACTACAGTTTTTGGTGGAATTCAGTATTTCATATTTATAAAATGTAAAGATCATTAGCTATTCAGAAAGGGAATTTTAATAAATTTCAAGATGTGTGGAGGCCATTAACAAATTATTGTAATGAAGAGTTACCATTTTCCCTGATTTGTACAAATGAAAAAATTGGGTGGGGGGAGGGGGACTGTATTATATGATATGAGATATTAAAGGGATGGGAGGGAAAGGGATAAATTTTATTTAATATGAAAAATTGTAGAATTCAGGTGATATATTAAGTTAAAATGTGGATATTTTTTGATGCACTTGATGTAAGTTATTAAAATGAATAAAGAATTTTAAAAAAAAGAAATGAGGTTTGCATTTTAAGTAATATCAGGTTAGACAGGTAATTTCAAGCATACAAAAAGATTTGTTTATAACTATAAGAACTACACTTCTCCCTCCCCATTCGCGGTTTCGACACTTGCGATTTCACAAATTCGCAATTTTTTTGTTTAGCACATTTCTGCCTCTCTCCAGCCTTCCTCCCAGCATCCCGGCCTTACCTGGTAGTCTAGCGGGCTTTTGGAGAAGGAGCGATCTTCCTACGCTCCTATTGGTGATCTGCATGGGGCAGGAGCGTAGGAAGATCGCTCCTGCCCCGAAAGCCTGCTAGACCACCACATAAGGCCAAGATTCTGGGGAAGGCGGGAAGGAGGCGGGGGTGGGTCAGAACCAGATGAGAAGATATTTGCGGTTTTTCTCAATTCACTGTCTCAATTCAATTCTCTGCCTTTATCCCCCGTGAATACCGAGGGAGAAGTGTAATTTTAAAGCCATTTCTGGAGGTAAATCACTCTCTATCTCCTCTCACTTACAAATGGACACAGCCTTAAAGTATGGACCAACTCCCTAAAGAAGCTTAGGAAAATTATTTTATAACAGCCATATAAACTTCTCTGATTCCATTCTAGAAGTGCAGAATACAGTAAGAAAAATCCAGTAAATAATGTAACTAGCCAGTGAATGGGGAGAAGGAAGGCACAAAGAAAAGAAATATACATTATCTTTTCAATTCATTCTTCCATCTTCAATGACAGATCTATAGGAAGTTGGGACTGTAAGAGCAAAGACCATTGCACTCATCTTTAAAACAGAAAAATGATTTGAAAGTTTCACCAAATGGCAGATATTTTTTCTTGCATAAACATCAAAGTCTTGATTTTTGAATCTGAAACTTGAGTTGTTTTATGATACAGATTGTATAAATGGGCTGAAAATGGCTTAGAAGCAGGCCGGAGCAACTTGTGAGGCCTGCCATAAAAGGGGGGCCTCACGAGTCAAAGCACGCAGGGAGGAAGCTTAGGAGCCAATGGGAGGGAGAAAGGAGTGGAGCAAGACAAGCGGCAGGCATTTTAAATTAGGTCCTTCCTGGGACAGCCATCTTTTCAGCGGCACACAAGGAGGAAGAGAATACCCCGCTGCCCAGTGGCCCTGCCTTTGTGAGGGGAAGCCTCCGTTCAGAAGTGAAGCTCCAGTTTTGGGACACAGGGCAGCATGAGATAGTGCCATGGGGGCAGCAGGGAAAAGAGTGTGTTGCTCTATGAATGTGGAGGACCAATTGTGCTTTTTTTTTAAAAGGGTTGCAGGGCTGTGTTTTTGTTTTTAAGCCTTGGGTTGAAAAAAATTCATGCTTTGTAGCACTGTAAACACTATCCCCTTGCCTACCTGCTTGCCTCGGAATGGGTGGCCCTGCCTGCCTGTCACTAGGCCGGCCTGTCTACCACTAGGCCTGCCTGCCCTGTGCCCTGTCCCTACCTGCCCTGTCCTGGCCTACCACTAGACTGCCAGAGGGGGCACAGGGTACAGGGCTTAGCAGGGAGAATTTGGTTTAGAATGTTTTTTTCTTGTTTTCCTCCTCTAAATCTAGGGAGCGTCTTATGGAGCGAAAAATATGCTAATCCAAACTGTTTTTCTTCCTTGATTTTGCAAAGGCAACAGCTGCTATGAGGAAGAAATTTTTGGCACTTCGCCCAAATCTGAAGCAAATGGACCCCTGTTCATTTGTAGAAATAAAGATAGTTCTAAGTCAAATAGATGCTGGCTCTGTCATCTCGATATAGGGACACTGGATCATCAATTGTTCTATTGTCCTTTGATACTCAGTTTTTGGAGATCTATATGGGGATATATTACTCTAATTCTAGAGACTGTGGTTCCGATGTCATATGAAGCGGTATTATGTGGGAAGCTGATATATTCTATCTCCAGCAGATAGGCATAAAAACAGGTTATTGGGTATAATGATTGGGGTAGCCATACAAATGAGTATGAAAACCTGGAAGAATTGTGACCGCTTAAATTTCACTTTTTGGTAGAATTCGATATGCTTGTGTTATCGTTACGAGAAAATGATGTCTGAACAAAGGGGTAAGTGGTTTAATCTGACGTGGGGTTCATAGACCAATTTTATTGATTCTAATTGGTTGGTTTTTCCCTTTACTTTTGGTTATATATTTTACATCCAGGGAAGGGGGGTGGGTGTGAGGGAGAAGAATAATGTATAGGGACTGATTTATTTATGAGTTGTTAGTACTATTGTATGGATATCTTGAATATATTGAAATCAGGGGGAGGGGGCTGAAAATTATTCTTATGTATTTCACTGATAGATAAGTGGTGTTTTTTCAGGTAACTTGTTATGCAATTTTTGTATGCACTGTTTTTAGAATGAAAATGAATAGATAGATTACTTGCACTCAGTTAATTAAGATGGATTTTTGAAGCAAATACAATAGCCCCTGCAGGCCTGAATGAGGATGCACAATGGTTGACAGTAGCAGATTAGCGCAGTGCACCACTACGTTTGTGAACTCTATCAGCTGTGAGTACGCGGTCATGTACAAAGTGGGTGGAGCCTCTCATAAGACATGCAGGAGATATGCCGTGGCCATCTTTATTAATCAGTCATGCCTGCAGCAACAAGTTTCAGTTAGCGTTCATCCAGTGAGTGGTGTAACATGAAGAATTTGATTTTTATGGATTGATTTTTATGATTGATATGCAACAAGTACAGGGGTTTTTTTCATATGTAAAGTTGTATACAAAATAATTTTTTTGAGGGCTGTTAATAGTAAGGTCACTAATGTGATTTTCATTTTGGCTTTGCAGCATTCTACTCTAAAAGCTCACCTACGCCCTGAAGAAAGGGTTGAAATGGATATTCCGTCAGAGGTGTTGCTGCTAAGCAAGCTAAGTACACGTTCGATAAATTAGAGTGTATTTAGTATGTTTTTTTTAAACTTTATTTTTATTCAAATATTTCATCATAATAACAAGTACAAAAACTTGAAAGGATTTGGAAATAATCCAATAAGGTAAATATAATTGAATTAACATCAAATAGATTAATTATTTAGTCCACAATCTTTGGATCCAAGAATAAAGAAAATTAAAATAAAGCAAAACAAATACTTAACCTATTAGACAGAATCAGGGACATAGTTAACCCCCAGACAGCTGGTTCGCTACACTGTGGGTGGTTTAATTGAACCAATAGTGACTGTAATAAACTCACATAATTGTTTTGGATCAAAAATTAAGAAATTCTACCCTTCTAAAAAAATACAACATTTTGCAGGAATTTTTATAAGAAACTGAGCATCCAGAGCCAAAACTCTGGTTCTATAACTAAGAAAATCTTTTCTTCTCTTTTGTGTTTCTTTAGACAAATCAGGAAAAACATGTATAGTGGAAACAAAAAACTTATCATTCAAGTGCCTAAAGTATGTCCATAGAATTAAGTCCCTATCAAACTCTAGGGCAAAAGTCAAAATGAGAGTGGTTCTCTTCATTATTATTTCAAGTGAGTCCTCAAATGAATTGAATAAGGTATATTTATAAAAGAAAGAATCATGAGAAAAAAATAAGCACAAAGAAGAAAGGATAAATTAATTGAAATAGTATTTAAACACTTATAAGGGCAAGAAAATACACCGGGACTAATGAGGAATCCATCCAGTTATAGTCCTTTGACCCAACTGGCCTTCTGACGTCCCTGAGGTTGAACACTAGCAAGTCTTAGATTCTTTATTTTTGATATTCTGTCTACAAAAATACATGTCTAGACGGTGTACATTATAAAAAAATTATAAAAACAATTAAAGGAAGCAAATAAAAACAGTAGTTTATGAAATGTTAAAAATACTGGACAAGTTTAAATTAACATACATGAGACGAAAGGATAGTAGGGGAGGGAGAGGTAGTTTAAAATACACCGAAGTAAAGTTAATAAAAAAGGACAGTAAATGGGGAGTGGTAAAAACAATATAAGAATATAAGAACATAAGCATCGCCTCTGCCGAGACAGACCACAGTCCGCTCTCGCGGTGGCCCCCCAGGTCAGTGACCTGTAAGTGATCCTCTACTGAAGACATTTTGTCCTGTATAGTATCCCCTCTATCTATATCCCTCAATCCCCTTTTCCTTCAGGAACCTGTCCAACCTCTTCTTGAAACCCAAAATCGTACTCTGCTCTACCACCTCCTCTGGAAGTGCATTCCAGGCATCCACCACCCTCTGAGTGAAGAAGAACTTCCTAGCATTCGTTCTGAATCTGTCTCCCTTCAATTTTCTTGAGTGCCCTCTTGTTCTTGTTTCCCCGGCCAGTCTAAAGAATCTGTCCCTCTCTACCCTCTCTATACCTTTTATGATCTTGTAAGTTTCTATCATGTCCTCTCTAAGTCTTCGTTTTTCCAGGGAAAAGAGCTCCAGTTCCTCCAGCCTCTTGGCATATGGAAGGTTTTCCTTTATCATTTTCGTTGCTCTTCTTTGGACTCTCTCGAGTGTCGCCATATCCTTCTTAAGGTACGGCGACCAGTATTGAACACAGTATTCCAGATGCGGGCGCACCATCACCCGATATAGCGGCAAGATAACCTCTTTGGTTCTGGTAGTGATTCCTTTTTCGATAATGCCCAGCATTCTGTTCGCCTTCTTTGAGGCCGCTGCGCATTGTGCCCCCGGCTTCATTGTTTGGTCCACCAGAACCCCCAAGTCCTTTTCTAGGTTGCTTTTCCCCCAATACCATCCCCCTCATGCTATAGTTGTACATCGGGTTTCCTTTCCCTATGTGCAAGACTTTGCATTTCTCTACATTGAAGCACATTTGCCATTTATTCGCCCATTCACTCAGTTTGTTCAGGTCCCTTTGTAGCTCTTCACATTCCTCAACAGTTCTAACCCTGCTGGAGAATTTTGTGTCGTCCGCAAATTTTATAACCTCGCACTTCGTCCCTCCTTCTAGGTCATTAATGGATATATTGAACAGCAGTGGTCCCAGCACTGCTGTTTCCTGCAGGACACCACTCGTAACTGCTTCCCATTCCGAGTAGTGTCCCTTTACTCCCACTCTCTGCTTCCTGTCCTCCAGCCAATTACAGATCCATCTGTTCACGTCTCCTTCCACTCCGTGGTTTCACAGTTTTCTTAGCAGGCGCTCATGGGGTACTTTGTTGAAGGCTTTTTGGAAGTCCAGATATATGATGTCTATGGGGTCACCATGGTCCAATTGTTTGTTTATCCCCTTGAAGAAGTACAGTAGGTTTGTTTGGCAAGATCTTCCTTTACAGAAACCATGCTGGCTGGTTCTCATCAGATTATTTCTCTCTATATGCTCATTGATGCTGTCTTTGATTAATGATTCAGCCATCTTCCCCGGAACTGAGGTTAACTCACTGGTCTGTAGTTCCCTGAGTCACTTCAGAGGAAGTGTTAGATATTTCAAAACTATATATGAATCAGGAAGTTAGAAAGTGAAGGCTGATGCTAGAGAATGTAAGCATCTTTAAAGAGGAAAGTTTTAAGTTTAGTTTTAAACTTTTCGAGGGAGTTCTCTAATCGAATGTCGAGTGGATGGGCATTCCACAAAGAGGGGGAGGTAACTGAGAAGATGGATTTGCGAGTGGTGTCATGAAACAATTCCCATATTGACGGTATAGAAAGTAAATTTTGATTATTTGATCGGAGGACCCTTGATGATGAGTATGGGATCAAAAGTTTACCTATAAATGCCAGTTGATTAGAATTTTTTGTTTTGAAGGTGAGGAGAAGTATTTTAAAGGAAAGAGGATGAGAAAAGGGCAGCCAGTGTGCTTTACAGAGAAGAGGGGTGACATGATCAACCCTTTTAGTATGATAGATTAATTTAACAGCAGTATTTTGTAATAATTGTAAACGATGGATTTCTTTCTGGGTTATGCCTTGATAGAGGGCATTATAATAATCAATGGTTGAAATTACTAGGGAGTGAATCAAGATATTAGTAGAAGAATGGTCGAGAAAAGAGGAAATAGAATAGATGAGCCTGAGCTTATGAAAACATTTCTGCATGACTGCAGTGGCGTACCTAGCATATGTAAACCAACACTTTCAATTGGCGACTGCTGTGATAATAGGACATAAGAAAATATCGTGTCACCTCACATTTCACTCAAAAAGAAGGAAAAAAGCCTCAGAAAAGGCCCTCCCACTGCCACAAAAGTGGATATCAAGGTGGTTAGACGGTAACCTCACAGGCAAAACCTTCAAAAATGAGTTAATACGAGCAAAGAAACTTATGCTTCACATGTATGTAATTGTAGATAGAGGAATAAAGCCACTTATCTTCAACTGATCGGCACACCGACGGAGGCCAGCGTTTCACTGACTAGCTGCATCAGGGTGTGACCCGACCGATCAGTCCGCAAAACAGAAAGGAAAAACAAAAGGAACTTAGACAGTCTCTCATTATGTTTTAACTTCTTAGTGTTCAAATACTAACTTGTACCTTAAAAGAGCGGAAACAACCGCTTCAGCTGAGTCCAAACAGATGGCTTACATGGGGCGGCTCTGAACTTCTAAAATTTAAATACCCCCGGTAGGAGCGTCACTACCGGAACGATTGAGTTTACTGATAGTTTTAAACATCCAGGCACAAAGAAACTGTACAAACTCAAACATCTGACCACCTGCTCTTCTATGTTCGTGGTATATGTTATTTTCTGCCCATGTTTTAAAATTTACGTGGGGCAGACCACACGGACTCTGAGGAGACGCATCACTGAACATAAGAGTTGTCTTCATAACAACAAGCTGCAAGCTCCCCTTGTTGCACACTGTCTCGAACACAGTCATAACTTTGAAGATCTATGTTGCTTTGCCATTGATCACGTCAAGGAAGGCACTACAAATCGATCGACCCAGTTGTTACGTGCTGAACAGTTCTGGATCCACCTTTTAAACAGCGAAGAACCAATTGGGTTAAATCAGAGACTGGATATTTTCTTATGTCCTATTATCACAGCAGTCGCCAATTGAAAGTGTTGGTTTACATACATTGGTTTTTCAATACATCTGTGTTTTTAAGTACCTAGCATATGTAACACCCGGGGCCCATCATTTTTTGGCACCCTCCCATCTGTATGAAAAACATGATGTTTAGTAACAAGCCACATGTCACACATGAGTACCTAGGAAAAGGCAGCATCCTACATACTGCAATACAACATTGTAAAACTAAACAAGCCAGACTAGTACAGATTAATCCTACACCGTCAATCCTAACAGAAAACCATGTCTTTCGAAAACACAGAACACAGAAAACACTTTCTCTTAGTATGAAATGTCATCACAAACTAACCCCTTCCCCTTTTACAAAACTTAAGTGTAGATTTTAGCCACGGTGGTAACAGCTCTGACGTTCATGGAATTCTGAGCATCAGAGCTGCTACCACCACGGCTGGCGCTAAAAAACGCTCCACAGTTTTATAAAAGGGGGGATAAAATAGAAATACATAGACAAAGGTTAAATTGAACCAGCAAGAAGCTGGACTTCAAACAATGCAACACCATAGAAGCAGTGACACATGTCTCCTAAAGCAATAAATAAATAGAAAATTTTTGTTCTACCTTTGTCTTCTCTGGTTTCTGCTTTCCTCATCTTCTTGTTAATCTCTTCCTTCCATCCACTGTCTGTCATCTCTCTGCCCCTATATGGCATCTTCTCTCCTTCTATGCCCCTTCCAGAAACTGTATGCCTTCCCCTTCCATTTCTCCTTTCACCCCCATTGGTCTGGCATCTCTCTCCTCTCCCAATCTTCTCTTCTGAGATCCCTTTCTTCCCTCATTTTCCTTTTCAATTTATTTTCTGCATCCATCTAGATTACGTTCTTACTACCCTTTCATCAATTTCCTTTTTTACTGTCTACCTAAAGCTCGCCACCTCTTTCCCTCAACTCTTCCAGTATCTAACTCTATCCTCTTTCCTCAATCCAGCATGTACCTTTTTTTATTTCTCCTCCCCACTTCCTTCCAGCATCTGCTCCCCCTCTCCCTCCACTTCCATTCAGTCTGCCCCCTTCTCTCCCATACTTTCATTCAGTGTCTGTCCCCCTCTCTCTACCCCTTCCATCTACTGTTCACCTTCTGTCTCACCCCTTCCATTCTCTACCCTTTCTGCCCTTTCCATCCAGTGTCCCTGCCCACTCTCTCTTCCATATGGTAACTACCCTCTTTCTATGCTCCTTCCATAAACTGTCTCCTTTGTACATGATTCATTTCAGCTTCACCCCCTCTCCATTTTTCTGTCTCTTTATGCTCTGGAATCTCTCTCTTCTCCTTTCCTTCCTTCCCACTCCACCCCATGGTCTGGCATCTCTATCTCCTTCCCTCCCCCATGCCCTGGCATCTCTTCCTCTCCATGCTCTGGTACCTCTTCTCCCTCTGGTCTGGCATTTGTTTCCTGTCTCTCCCCCATGCCCTGGCATATTTCTCCTCTCCTTCCAACTCCCCCTCTCCCTCCATTATCTGGCATCTCCTCTCCTTCCTTTCTCTCCCTCCCTCCCTCCTTCCTTCCTTTCCCATGGTCTGGCATCTGTCTCCTTCCCCACCCCCCATGCCCTGACATCTCTCCCTCCCCCTCCATGGTCTGGTATCTCCTTTCCTTTCCTTCCCTCCCATGGACTTGGCATCTCTTGTTCCTCTCCCTTTTCCTTCTCCCTCCTTCTGTGTCAGCATTCCCCCTATCTACCTACTACTCTAATATCCAGAACCTCCTTTTCTTCTTATTACATCCACCCTGTGTCCAGTATCTCCCACCTGTCTTGCTACTCAAATCATGTCTGTTTTTTCCCTTCACTCTACAACCTCCATGTCCAGCATCTTCCTGTGTTCCTTTTTTTCTTCCTTATCTGATTTAGCAGCTTTCTTCCCTTTCCTGAGCCAGCCAACCCACCATCTTCCCACATCTCATTTCAGTACCTCCTCTCTTTTCCCCAACTTAATAGGCCTGAATGGTATAGAAGTCCTTCAGAGTGTTCCAGTGCTGCTGCAAGACTGGAGGCGATTCTTAGCTGCCATCAGCCCTGCCTTCGGCTGTGCCGGTAATCGGCGATCGCTTCCCCTCCCGTGCTAAAGCCTGCCTCCCTCCTTCCTTCCCTATACCACCGAAATGGTCAGGGGGGCTGCCAGGTCCGGAATCACCCTCCCTATTCTCAGGGCCGGCATTAGGGGATGGCACGGAGGCCCCGCGATCCAGGCTGCTCTCTTAGCTGCCATCAACCCTGCCATCGGCTGCGCCGGTAAAGCTAAACTGGACGGTAAAAGCAAAGAGAGATGCCGCGGGATTTTTCCACTTGCCTGCATCGCTCGAAGTTCTGCCGCTCTCGATCCCGCCCCTCAAAAACAGGAAGTCACTTCAGAGAAGGCGGGATCGAGAGCGGCAGAACTTCGAGCGATGCAGACAAGTGGAAAAGTCCCGCGGTGTCTCTCTTTGCTTTTACCGTCCAATTTAGCTTTACCGGCACAGCCGAAGGCAGGGATGATGGCAGCTAAGAGAGCTGCCTGGATCGCAGGGCTCCCTTGCCATCCCCTAATGCCGGCCCTGAGAATAGGGAGGGTGATTCTGGACCTGATGGCCCCCCCTGACCATTTCAGCGCTATAGGGAGGGAAGGAGGGAGGCAGGTTTTGCGTGGGAGGGGAGGCAAACGCCGATCCCTTGTGCCCTCGCACAGCTTCGGGATGCTGTCCCTGACAACAGGACATTTTGGCATCCCGAAGCGGTGGGTAGGGACAACGGGACAGTCGGTCACCTTAAGTAAGAAGGGCGGCAGTAAGGAGGGAGGGAGCGCGATAGGGACTGGGCCGGCTGTGCACCTCCCTAAGGCTGCACCCGGGGCGGACCGCCTCCCCACCCTTGGTATGCCACTGCATGTCTGCACTAATTTGTTGATGGAAAGTAAGATCCCTGTCTAGAATGACTTTGTTATCCATTTGAATTGGGGAGGAGTCAATACTGACATAGATGGTCAACTGGGGAAATTGAGAAAAGAACACTAGTAGTTTTAAGAATGTTCAATGATAGTTTGTTATGCCGAAGCCAAAGGCTGATTTTATTGAGTTTTTGATTAATTTCTGTTATGACTTCAGGGGATGTAGGATTTATGGGATGAAGTAATTGAATATCATCAGCATAAGTATATACATTAAAACCTATAGATTGGGCTAGGGTGAGTAGTGGAGCTAGGAATATATTAAAGAGAAGGGGAGAAAGAATTGAACCTTGGGGCACTCATAGTTTTGGTAGATAGTGGATCTTTCTTTGAATTCTCAACAACCCCTTTCATCTAGATCAGGGATCTCAATGTCCCTTCTTGAGGGCCGCAATCCAGTCGGGTTTTCAGGATTTCCCCTATGAATATGCATTGAAAGCAGTGCATGCACATAGATCTCATGCATATTCATTGGGGAAATCCTGAAAACCCAACTAGATTGCAGCCCTTGAGGAGGGACTTTGAGAACCCTGCTCTAGATGAAAGGGGTTGTTGAGAATTCAAAGAAAGATCCACTATCTACCAAAACTATGAGTGCCCCAAGGTTCAATTCTTTCTCCCCTTCTCTTTAATATATTCCTAGCTCCACTACTCACCCTTGCCCAATCTAATACATAAATTTAAATTAGTATTCCCTTCCACTAGGGGTATATAAACCTTAGGTAGGCTCACACTCTATGGCATTTGATTTGGTAAAAATCTGGAATGATCTTCCTTCAGAAATTAGACTTCTCTCTTCTTTGACACTTTTTAGAATGAGTTTGAAGACGTATCTTTTTAAGAAATTCTTAAATGATAAATAAGGGATTGTAATAGATTAATTTTGTCCTATCATTGTCTCCTTTACCTCTTTGGTTAATTTTGTGAACCGGATCGAGTCCCTTTCTGGGAATGACCCGGTATATAAGACAAAGAATTGGATCGATTGGTATTAGTTAAACACATTCAATGAATATCTAATTACAGTGGTGCTCATTGCAGTTCAAACAAATAACTAAAGTGATAGATCTGTTGGCTACTACTGCATGATCAAAGGGTGAGGAAGTATATAATTTGATAGGGCAAGAGCAGAGTCAGGAGCTGTTTAACCTGTGCTACTGGGGTTATTGCTGGGCATGTGACAAAAAAAGAAACAAAACCTATATATCGTATATACTGAAATATAAGTTGATCCGAATATAAGTTGAGATCCCCATTTTCCCCCCAAAAAGGAGGAAAAATGGTTGACTCGAATATAAGTCAGGTGGCTTAATATTCAAGTGTCCTGCCCTGCTAGGTTCTGCACTCAGCCCCCCTCCCTCCCTGCCCTGCACTCAGTCCCATTCCCTACCAGGCTGTGAACCAAGCCCCCCTACCTGCCAGGCTCTGAACACTGTCCCACCTTCCTCCTTTGTACCCTCTTCCCCCTAAAAAGAGCCAACTCATCAGTGATGTCACAATGGCTTGATTGTCCCTTCTTACCCAGCCAGCAGATTAACCCTTCCCCTTAACTTAAACTACCTAATGGTAGGCCGGGACAGGAGGGATCCCTACCGTCTCCTGCCCCAGCCAACACTAATAATTACTACCCTCCCTCCTTCCCTCCCTCGTGTACCTGTTCCCTGGTGGTCCAGGGAAATCCTCCTTTGTAAAGGTAGTAGCCAGCAGCACACCCAGGCCGGCATGCAGGAGCGAGCTTTCGTGCTGCCAGCCTGCTCTGCACCACTCCTTGATAGGCTGCCGCGAGAACTGCAAATCCTGTGAGAACTTGCGGCAGCCTATCAAGGAGCAGTGGAGGGCTGGCCGGCAGCAATAAAAACTCATTCCTGCATGCCGACCCGGGTGTGCCGCTGGCTACAACATTTACAATCTTCAGGAGGATTTCAGCGTGGGATACACACTGGACCACTAATTCTGAAAAGGCGATGAGGGGGGCCCCGATAGAGTCTTAGCTCCTTTCACTCTCTTTCCTGCCTCTAATCTCAGAGATGGGGGCCCTGGGCTCAGAGGGTCTGTAGCATGTGAATGAGGAGGGACCCTTTCTCTCTGACTTTGGGGGGAGGAGAGGAAGGGCCATGCTAGGGAGGTGTTGGATTCCTCGCTGAAGGAGAGGAGCTTCCAATTGCCAGGGGAGAGAGGATGTTTGCAGCTTCTGAGATAAGTCCTTGTAGATGGTAGTTTAAGTTTGTTGACTAAGTCACACTGAATTTAGTAGTGGGTGTGTGTTGTCGTAGCTTAAAGGGCAAAGAAGTGAAAGTAATACTGTGTAACTGGATAAGACTTCTCAGAATACAAATAAGCAAAATATATGTCTGGCTTATAAAGTAAGTAAAGTGTTCACATACACTCAGAATTGTGAAATTTGACCAAGAGCGTTAGCTCCTATAGCCAAACCCACCACCCCATCACTGTGTATGACTTATTTTGGAAAAGAGCTTGAAAAAGATTATACTGTTCAAATGCTCAACTAATTTTCAATGGCAAAGAAGAGAAAGAAGTTCCCACTTAGCTTTCAACTGTGTCAGCAGGTCCCACTTAGCTTTCAACTGTGTCAGCCGACACAGTTGAAAGCTAAGTGGGAACGTCTTTCTCGCTTTTGCCATTGAATATTAGTTGAGCATTTGAACAGTATGTTCTTTCAAGTTCTTTTTCAAAATAAGTCATACACAGTGATGGGGCATTGGGTTTGGCTATAGGAGCTAACGCTCTTGGTCAAATTTCACAATTCTGAGTGTATGTGAACACTTTACTTACTTTATAAGCCAGACATATATTTTGATTATTTGTATTCTGAGAAGTCTTATCCAGTTACACAATATAAGTTTGTTGGACATATGTGACTTCTTGCTTTCACAAGACTCATCAGTAATGATTTTTGCACTTTTCTTTGCTTTTTGAAATTCTGGAATGTTGTGATTTTGCACTTGACACTTTGGGCATTTTATTATAGCTATTACCAATTTTTGCACTTCTGAATTCATATTTATTAGAGTTTTATATATACAGTACTTCCTGATATTGGAACCCCCATGAAACTTGAAAAACCGCAAATATGGTTTTTCATGGGGGAGAATGGAGAGGGCAGAGGGAGAGCAGGAAAGAGCAGCCAGAGCACCGGTGAGTGAAGGAAATCATTCGCTGTATGCTCCGACTGCTTCTTCCTGTACTAAAGTCGGGCCTTACCAATCAGGAGGTGCGTGTCAAAGCAGCTCCTGATTGGTGAGGCCCGACTTTAGTACAGGAAGAGGCAGTCAGCACACAGCGAATGATTTCCTTCATTCGCTGGCGCTCCGGCTGCCCTATCCTGCCTCTCCAGCTGTCCTCTTCTGGTAGGCGGTACATGGTCGGAAAATACTGCAAATGATCGGGACCGCGAACCACCGACCGTGAATTCATGGGGGAGGACTGTATACAAAAAAAGCTTATTGAGCTAGAGCTAGAGGATGGCGTTATATTTTTGTGGGTAACCTTGCAGGCACTTTAGGGTGCTGTATGTTTGACCAACCCTGGTGAACTTCTGACTTTTTGTCAAAAAGTTCCCATAAACCGATTGCCACCCTCTGCTATCTATTAAATTTTCTGAAAACATTGGTACTTCTAACCAGTATTAATTAAGTGGTGCAAACTTGAAAGCCCATAGATTCAAGACAGTTCCATGAAATGAGAGTACGTCTCTTTCTTCCAGTTTATATGTTATGACCCTTCTTTTATAGAGTAGGCTATTTATTACGAAGGAAAAGAGATACCAGACCATGGAGAGAGAAGTGAAGGAGAAAGATACCAGACCTGGGAGGAGGAAAGGAGGAAAGAGACAGATACCATATCTGAGGAAAGGAAAGGAGGGGAGAGAGAGAGAGAGAGATGCTAAAATCTTGTTAGTGGGAGGGAGAGATGGAAGGGAGAGGCAGACAGTTTTAGGAAGAGGCATACAAAAAGATCAGATGGCATATGGAAGAGGCAGAGAGAGGGCAGATAGTGGATGGAAGGAAGAAAATGATGAGGAATGCAGAAAGATGACAAAGGTAGAAAAAAAAATTATATTTGTTTTATATATTTATTTTTGCTTTAGGATAAAGTATTATTGTAGCTGTGTTGATAATAGTTTATTAATAGAAAATGGAAATAAGGTGATCCTGTTTATTGGACTAATTTTAATACATATTTTACTAATTCAAAGACCATAACTCCTTTCCTGGGTCAGAACAGGGATACTGTAAAAGCAGTATAGTTTATTGACCTGAAGAAAAAGGTTTTAATCTCTGAAAGCTAATTGAGAAATGTATTAGTCCAATAAAATGACAGGCACCAAATTTTCTTTCCGCCATGCCCCTTGCCTCCTACCCAAATGCAAAATATAAATTGGTGGGCTTCCCAAAGCCCTGCCAGCTGCAGATCTCTTCCTCTAGGAAGGAAGGGGGGATTTGGTCAGAGATCTTTGGAGGTTGCATAGAAGAAAAACTGTACACTGGTTATGGTAATCTTTGTTGTTTGTTTTGAATTTTAAAATAAAAGAAATAAAGTGGAAATAAAGAAGTAAATAAGAAAATGGGGCAGGGGGCATGATAGGGAGGCAGAGGGCCCAGTGGACCTGTGTGCCTAGGGGCCCTCAATGAACTAATCTTGTCCTGAATTCAGGTCCTTACCTTCCATGGCAAAGAGTCCAAAACGTCCATATTTTCTCTGGTCCATGTAATGCCATTTCTTGAGCCAGACATGATCATGTTATGCAGTGCGTGTGCCACGGCATACACAGCATTATACACACTGTAGCTGCTCCCAAGGAATGTGCCGAGACAGTGAGCTATGACAACTTTCTTAAATGTAGCGTTGCAGTCTCTTCTGATCTTCTTTGGGCATCGGCTGTCACACAGGACCTTCCACCAAAATTTACTATTGACATCATTTGCCAGCCTGACAGGTGTCATCTCACGGATAAATTTATAAAAATGTGGCATAGCTTTCTTATATGGTTTGAATATAAAGAACTTGTTGCTTATGTTAAAGTGTTTTAGATTGTCTTTTTTTTCTACCTCAGCTATAGTGATAAAAACCACGCCACTTTTCACATTTGCTTGAAGATTCCATAGATCATGTAGAGAAAATGCACCATTTTTATTAAAGTAGTAAATGTTCACAGCAGATGATTGTTTAATTGCTCTAAAAAATTTCTGTAATTCTAAAACTGAGCAAATGCTCTGGTGAGGACAGCTTTGATGTAATGCGATGCAGCCACCATTCCGTTCAATCCCTTCTTTCATGATCTCGATAGCTCTCACACTGCTTTCGTCATTGGTTGATATGATATTGACCCATTTCCAGCCAAAATACTTCAGTAGCTTGCCTATCGCAGCACAGAGATGCAACTCACTGGGGATAGTCCGGTAAAAATAAGGATACTGAACAGGGTCACTCATATAAAGATTCTGTGAGATATAACTGACCTATCAGGACAATATAAAATAATTAATATATAATCATTTTTCATCTCTCTGAAGAACAATTTATATCACATAGGTCATAGGATTTAATAGCACATAGTTTGCAGGAGGGTGCTTGTGTCTAGGCTCCTGTTAGTCTCTCCTTTATAAAATTGCTCTTTATGAAGATCATTTTATAAAGGAATGTATAATATACCTGATATTGCATGCCCCCCTTTTGGAATATTTAGTCACTTACACATAGACAGCCTCACATTAGGCCAACTCTCTTCCTCCCACCCTCCCTCACAAATCCAGGGAGGTACTTAAATGTATTTGAATGTAGAATGATTTTATTGTAGTATTGCTTTGCAAGTTAATCAAGACAACATTATATGGTATTGGCTTTTCTTTGGAGCCTCTGGAAGAATACAAAGTGGGAACAGTCAGTAAATTTTTCAAGCTGTAAATATTCTTCAATCCAGTCATTAAAAAGTATGTATATTTATTTTAGATCAGTAATCTGAAAGTGTTGGCCTGTGGGCTAAATGCGGCCCGCCAGGTACTATTTTGCGGCCCATGGTCTGTACTAGTGCTGACCACTCTTTGCAGCTTCTTCTGGATTCCCCCCCGGTCTCCCACTCTTATCTTCAGATTATTACCACAGCCTGCAGAGAGGATTGCTAGTGCTGTAGCAATCTTTGCAGACTGCCGTTGTCCTCAGGAGCACGTTCCCGCTGCCGCGATTCTGCCCCTGACATCAGAGGAGGGGCAGGACCACAACAGAGAGAACATGCTGTGGAGGCCGATGGAAGTCTGCAAGGAACACTACAACACCAGCGATCCTCTCTGCAGGCTCCGGTAATTAGCTGAAACTAAGACTGGGAGCCCAAGGAGGAAGCTGGAGGATACTGCAAAGAAGAGGGGAACATGCAGGCCTTCGTTGGGGGGGGGGAAGATTTATAAACTATATAGAGTTTTACCTCATTCAAAATTGTCATTTCTTTAATAAGACGTTAACTATTTTTTCTGCGGCCCTCCAAGTACCTACAAATCCAAAATGTGGTCCTGCAAAAGGTTTGAGTTTGAGACAACTTTTTGAGAGTGATTGCATTTGAAGTAAAGGGAAATAGGGACATTTCAAGTGGAAACAGTAGGCAGGAAGATGGGCTGATATTTCTTCCTACTGGTTGCACCACTTGGTTTCATTTTCAAGGCTCCTTTCTCTTGAAAACAGAGATTAGTGTTCGGGTAGATGAGGTTAAATATAATCAAGTGCAGGGTTCCATGTTAGAAGTCACCACCCATAAGAACATAAGAAGTTGCCTCCGCTGGGTCAGACCAGAGGTCCATCGCGCCCAACAGTCCGCACCCGCGGCGGCCCATCAGGTCCATGATCTGTCAGGTTTTCTTGATTTAGCCCTATAGCCCCCTTATTTTTCTATCTATACTCTTTCTATACCCTATCTACCTCTCTCTGTACCTCTCAATCCCCCTATCCTTCAGGAATCTATCCAACCCCTCTATGAATCCCCGTAGTGTACTCTGCCCGATCACCTCCTCCGGGAGCTCGTTCCATGTGTACACAACCCTCTGAGTGAAGAAAAACCTCCTGGCATTGGTTCTAAACCTGTCCCCTTCCAGTTTCTTCGAGTGCCCTCTCGTACTTGTTGTTCCCCGTGGTCTTAAGAACCTATCCTTGTCTACCTTCTCTATGCCCTTCATGATCTTGAAAGTTTCTATCATGTCTCCTCTAAGTCTCCTCTTCTCCAGGGAGAAGAGCCCCAGCTTGTCCAGCCTGTCAGCATATGAACAGTCTTCCATACCTTTTATCATTTTCGTCGCTCTTCTCTGGACCCTTTCAAGTATCGCCATGTCTTTCTTGAGGTACGGTGACCAATATTGGACACAGTATTCCAGATGTGGGCGCACCATCGCACGATACATCGGCATGATGACTTCCTTCGTCCTGGTTGTGATACCCTTCTTAATGATGCCCAGCATTCTGTTTGCTTTCTTTGAGGTCGCTGCACATTGTGCCGATGATTTCATTGTTGTATCCACCAGCACACCCAAGTCTTTTTCAAGATTACTTTCCCCCAGCAATGCTCCCCCCATTTTGTAGCTGAACATCGGGTTCCTTTTCCCTATATGCATGACCTTGAATTTCTCTATGTTAAAGCGCATTTGCCATTTATTTGCCCACTCTTCCAGTTTGCTTAGGTCCCTTTGCACGTCTTTGCACTCCTCTGTGGTCCTAACTCTGCTGCAGAGTTTGGTGTCATCTGCAAATTTTATAACTTCACACTTCGTCCCATGGAAAGGACCTAGATATCATCACTGAGGATACATTGAAATCCAGAGCTCAGTGTGTGGTGGCAGCTAAAAAATCAAATCAGATTTTAGAAATGGAAAAGAAAGATGCAGAACCATCTGAGACTCATTCAACCAGTTCACAGAGGAAGCTTTTGAAATCCCCCTGAAAGGCCTATGGCCTACAACCTGCCCGCTGTCCAGCAAAAATAGTACAAGTCAGTATTGGCCTCGTTGAAGGGGCCAATTAAATTGTTCACTCCTTGTTTGGAGAAGGGCAGCAGCCAACAACACAAAAAAAGACCTGTGGTACACCTCCTGATGATAAAGAGCTTCCTTGTTGAGGACAAGCTCAAAAACTACTAACCAGTCCCTAACATGTGTTTCCTGACAAAACATAGAATGGACAGTTTGCATTCAACTCAATAACCGGTTAATTGAATGTAAATATCTAGACCAGGATGTCATTCTGGCTTCAGACCTGGGTATAGAACAGAGATAGTTCTTCTGTCTCTTCTTGATAATCTGCACAGGGATCATTACAGGACATTAACCTTTAACACTGTGAATCATAATATCATTCTTACCTTTTTTTGCCAGTCTTGTATTTGTAGCACAGTACTTACAGTACATAGCTCAAAACCTATTTGTCAAAGAGACAACAATGAGTTTTGTTCAGCAACAACACATCATTACCTTGGACAGTGAACTGAGGGGTACCACAGGGGTCCATACTCTCTTCCATCTGATTTAATATCCACCTTAAGCCTTTGGCTGAACTGCTTCATTCAATGGACTCAAAATTCTATATCCATACCAATAACATACAACTTCTCATACCCATTGAATGAGATCTACCCATAGCTTTGGGTAAACTGACTGCCTGTTGTGACCGGGCATGGCCAAGCTGGGCTCAGCAAGTGACCTAACCCATGCACACAAACCTCGGCCGAGCGGTTTGCGAGGTTGTTTTGGTATCAAAATAAAAGAGTTCAAAACTTTGGGTGCAATTTTCATGGGTACTGTTTATTGTTTCACCAGTATAAACAAGTGTCAAATAAAATGCTAAGGTTTGTATCACTTTGAGCTTAAGTCCAGCATTCACAATCCAAAACAAAACAATTGCTGTCCAAATATATGACAAAATATAAAAGCCTTTTTCCAACAAAACAAAAGTTTTTCTTCTGAGGAAAGGCGCTTTGGCCACCCCAAGGTCCCTCCGTCCCACATGAAGTGGAACTATAATTAACTTACTGATATCAAGACTCTATATGCAAGTCTGCCCTGCATTTCATTTTCAATCTGCTTAAGTTTCATGTATTAAAGAAGCAAGCTGAGGCCTGCATGACACCAAACTTTTCTGGAAGAACAAAGGCTTGTCATGGATTTGAACATGAATCATGTGAGCAAGAAGATATATGGTCCCGTTACAGAGAGGCACAAGCAAAACAACTGGATGTAAAGATATAGGCATCAGGCCTTATGAATGTACTGAACTTTTTAGCTAGGCTGGACCTGACACCAGCTAACACAAAAAACAACAACTTTAAATTGCCAAACAAAGAAAAGACAGACCTACAGAAAAAACTGTGGACTTGTGTACGGATTGGTCATTTATACATAAACACAGCTATGGTTACCAGGAAATGATAGGATATGGTAGATAGGAGCAAATTTGCAATATGAGGTTTGATTGGCATAAGAGTAAAGGGTGTAGCCATGAGAGAAGGTTATAAAAATTGATGAATGCCTTTGTGTAAGGTAGGGATGATTACTTACAGCTAGATATTCTTTTGCCTTGGCACTAACCTGTACCAATCCCTCCAATGTATATCAAATGAACACTACCCTTTGTTAAATACATTTTGTGCTATTACATTGTCATATTCTGCTTAAATAAAATATTGTCAGCTTTTGGGTAATACATTGTTCGTTTGCATTGTCCTTGATGTCAATTATTTAGGAGCTTGTCAGAGGCTTCTCACTTCTGCCAGGCAAAACTCCCTTGGGGTTAGGCTTAATGCCCCAAGGGTGGGATCCTCTCCAAATAATTTTCCCTCTATGAATCAGCTTGGAAAGATCCCCTCCCCAGATCCCAACAAAATGACTACCTGTAGCTTGTATTTAAAGTTCAAAACAAAACCTCAACATTTTCAATAAACTTGGGCAGACTTTACTTTTCCTTCCAGCTCCTTTATTAGCAATGGCTCTCAGCCTATGTCCATACCTTCAGAGCTGGGCAAATCAGAACATTCTATTACCATATCATAGATAATGTCATTATCCGCCATTTCACTATCCTGCACAAACCCAGAATTAACCTTATCATTAGCCTCTTCATCAAAAATCTCTGCCTGGGGGGAGCGTGGCTTGACTGCGCTAGAAGATGGCTGGGTGATTAACTAGCTCCACTCCTCCAGGCATAACTTTAATTTCTTATCGGTTCAAAAATTCAAGTCTACTGCCAGATTGGTCATTCATGATCTATTATGGCCTCAACTAAGCAAATTAATTTAGAAACAGCGTTCGCTGGGAACAAATCAAAGAGAAGTAAGTAAGAACAGCTGACGCCGTGTAAAGTTCCCTTGCCAGTTGAGCCGACAGAAAAAGATGAATTCATGGAGGAATTTTGTTGTATTAAACTGCTACCGCATGGAATTCAGAGAAGCTGGAGACAGTGATAGAAAAAGTTGCTAATTTAGCCAAAAAGATCGAGGTAACAAATGCTCGTTTAGAAAATCTAGATGGAAGAATGGGAAAAGCAGAATCGGCTATGATTCAGTGCAAACAGAATCACAAGGAAATGCAAGAACTATCAAATCTTGAAGAAAATTCTCTAAATGAGCTGGATCTACAAAAACATATCTAACATTTTGATAAGTCACCAAACATTTGCATGGGAATTTAAGGAAAAAAGAAGCTCCTACACCCAAGACACGAGTTTTGAGTTGTAGAAATTGTTTCCTCCTATATTGTGTTTGTTTGGAGACATCTGGAAAGATGTTTATCTGTTGACCACAAAACAAGGCACTCTTATTTATAAAATATAATTTAAAAATGTCCTGTTTTTCTATGTCAGTTTTGAAAGTGACCAACAATGTTGCTCTTTTGGCTATAAAATCCTTCGATGATTCCAAGAATTGAGAAATATTTAAACTGTCAGGAGACACTAATTGATCCTTATCCCCCTCTTCTGAAGTCACTTTTACTCCACTAGGAATATAATAAAGATTATCTTGTATGAAGGATTCTATCTTAGTATAGTAAATATTTTGCCTGAAACTATTTCAGAGATTGAGGTTGAGTGAAATATAGAAGTTTTTCTCCTGCCTGATCTGAAGATTATTGAATAATTTCCTGTTAAATTTTTACTTATGATTTGGTGATGCCAGTAGAACAAGCAGCCCTCATATAATGTGGACTTGAATTAGATTTTCTTTTATTTTGATGTATTTTCCTTGATTATTTATTTTCATGGAATTGTTATAAGTTGTAAGAAATGAATAAATTTATAAAAAAAAAAAAAAAAAAAGAACTATCAAATCAGCTTTTAGGTCTTGAAAACAGATCTAGGAGAAGGAACATTAGACTTTTAGGATTACCGGAAAATTCAGAAGGGAAAGATATACAGTAATTGCCTTTTTACAACATTTTATTCCCAAATTGGTCCCACTCTCCTCTAAGCTTTCATTTGAAATAGAGAGGGTCCACAGAATTCCAAGTAAACGGTTCAACTGTTCTTCTGCCCCTAGACCATTGTTTTACGTTTTCAACAGGCCAAGGAGATATTACAATTTGCAAAGCAAAACAAAAATATAACATATAAAGAGTCAAAAATCCTATTAGTTCCTGATTTTGCAAAAAAGACAGCGAATTTGAGGAAGGAATTTTTAAATCTAAGACCTCAACAAAAACTGCTTGGAATACAATATGGGCTTTTCTACCCTGCAATCATGAAGATAACATATAAAACCAAAACATCTCAATATGATGATCCTAAAAAATTAAAGGAATTCATCTCTCAGCAACAATCAGAACCCATGGAATAAATAGTAATTGGTAATTTGCTGATGCGGTTTGCATTTTTATAAACTATATAAAATGCTTTAATAATACAATTCTACAACTTCTAGTGTGGGGAAAAAGGAAAAGAAAAGAAAAAGGATAAAGAGGTTTTTGAAGAATGGGAAAAAAGAAGATCAATGTGATATTCTATGAAAAGTTGAAGTCTACCACTGTCAGATATTGGAATGACAGTTGGTCACTTGGTTCCATGTTTACTCTTTAAACCTGGCATTATTGGTTGAAAATGGTTAGTGCCACCCCTCTTCACCATTTCCTGTGGGGGAAGATAAGTTTTTTGTCTGCTTCGTTTGTTAATGGCGGCAGCTCCTGAGGAAGAAGATTGGTTTTGAACTTATTCAATGGAATTCTCTCTGCCTCAACCTATATATGCTCATTCAGATAACTGGTTGGATTCACCAAATTTGCTTATAACTTGGATGGATTCGCTACTTTGCAACAATTCTTATGTGGGAAAATGGAAACTGATTGCCTGTGTTTGAAGGGGCATGGCTGGACTATCGGAGGGAAACCTTGTAAAGTTTTCATTTGAATCCTCGGGAAACTGCCTGGATTTTAGAGATATGAGAAGAATGAGAGCAGAATAGATGTGACTCTGGCTTCGGGTGAAGGTTCGGATGGAAGAGGATCTTGTGTTTATTGTACATTATTAAAAACTTGTCTAATATTTGAGAGGGAAGATCTATGAGATAATAGCAATGGAATGAATTGTTGGCTGCTCTGGTTTAATTTTTATGAAAATGTGTTAAAGTGAATTATCCCCAGATACAGGATGAGATAGGAGTGAAAGGGAATAGTTTCACTGCCTTTGGTGGGAAGGAGAAGGAAGAATGGAAGAAAAAGGGGGAAAAAAAAGAAAAAGTCAGAAGTTGGTTAGGGTGAGTGTTAGTTTTCTGGCATGGATTGACAGAAAGCGGGAGTTTTGGGGGTTTTTTTGGTTGGTGTCTGCTTCTTTTACGAGTCAGCGTCCATGAGGCCCTTTAATTTTGTATGGGGTTCGGGGCCGTTGAAGCGGAGTGGCCGCTGACGTGACTATGTATACAAAGCCCTAATTTTTTGTTATTGACTGATAAGATTTTCCGCCCTTTAAAATGCTTTCGGTATGAGAAATTAATTTTCATCCTTCAAATAAAGTATGTAGGAGTCGAATGGTATGTATCCTAATGAAAAATATTTGAACTTATATAAATTCACTTTGTCTTCCTTTGATTTTCTTCCTCTGATTTATGATTTTATCTTAACACTTAGTAAACAGGTTGGAATCCATATAAGTATTCTTTCTGCTTGAACGCTTATGATATGTCTTTAATAACTCTATGAGGAGTTTGCAGAAGGATGTTAAATATTTAAGTCAAATATGGGATGGAGGTTTTTGTTATGAGACTTAAACATATATTGTGAAGTTATAAAATATTTTTATTTTAATTTCTTGCTATTTTTTTTAATGAAATACCAGATCTATAGTATTCTTTTCCTGGAATTACTAGTTGATTTGAATTTTATGGTAATTAATGAAATAGTTCATGATTTGTTTTTAACATTTGAAATTTTCTATATAGAATACATTTGATTTATATGAGAGAACAAATGAGCATGAGATTTGATATATTCTCTTACTGATACTTTAATATTCCATTTTTTTAGATTTATGACCAATTTTACTTATTTATAGAATATATGAATCTTTCAAATTAGTTAATGATTATATACTATTATATTTATATTATATATATACTATTGATGATTTAATTAATCACTTAGTTTATTTAAATATGCTTTGTCTGATTATTTATACAATTAATTTAATGTATGCTTTAAAGATATTAATGGAGTGCATTTGCCTGGAGGGAGCTGTCGATTGCTTGTCTATTTGAGTGCTTTCAAGCAATCGTATTATTTATGGTGAGGGAGATGGGAGAGAGAGGGGGGTGCCATTGGATGAGTTATGGATGTGCATTGGATATACTAAAATCTTTAATTTAAATAATTTGGGTTTACTTATTTGGGCTATATTAACAAAAAATTCACAATGGTTTTGAAAATATTCTCATTAAGCGTCAATGGGCTCAACCATCCTATAAAAAGGAAAAAAAACACTTAATTTTCTTAAAAAAACAAAATGCAGATATTTATTATATTCAAGAGACCCATTTATCTGATATAGAATCTAAAAAGTTAGAAGGTGATTGTGTCAAACATTGTTTTTATGCTCCTGCTGTAGGAAAGAAGGCGGGGGTTACTATACTAATAAATAAAAATTGTATGGCATCACTTAGTTTGATTTCAGCTGACAATATGGGAAGATGGGTACATGTGAACATGAGTTTAGGCAATGATACTTTGATGCTTTTTAATATTTATGCTCCTAATTCGAATCAAATAGAATTTTTCAAAACACTCCAACATATTTTTCTACCTCAAGCTGAGACTAATTTAGTGGTGGTGGGGGATTTTAATGATGTTATGGATCCATTATTGGATTTAAAAAACCTAGTAGAATGATAAAATCATTAGGATTGGATAATCTGATTCAAGTTTGTGCACTGAAAGATATATGGAGAATTCTAAACTTTAATGCTCGGGAGTTTTCTTTTTGTTCACATGTTCACAAATCATTTTCTAGGATTGATTATATTTTTGTTTCAGATAATCTAGTACAACAGGTAAGGAAAGCTTCCATAGATCCAATTATTTTATCAGATCATGGTCGAGTATGGATAGAGTTTGAATTGGTGGAACAAGATGGAAACAGAGCTATTTGGAGGTTCAATAATACATTGTTTGGGGACACAAAATTTACTGAAAAATTTCAGACAATAATGGAAGAATATTTTCAACTTAACTCATCAGATGAGAACTCATTGGAAACTATATGGGATGCTTTTAAAGCTACCATGAGAGGGCATATAATTTCATATTCGGCTTATGTTAATACTCAGTCCCTCTTAAAAGCTAAATATAAATATAATGAGATAACTTCTAAATGGGCTAGGAAAGAATTATTTACTCAACAGGCGTTGTATTATGGAAACTCGAATAAAGCGGGAAGATTACTAGCAAATTATTTAAAAGCAAAAAAAAAAGGAAAGTAAAGATTGTGGCTATTGCAGATGAAAATGGGGTTACTCATTCTCAAATTGATAATATATTAAAACAGTTTTTGGAATATTATAAGACTTTGTATTCTTCTGAGTTTTATTCAAATAAAAAACTTGATGGTTTAAAGTTTTTGAATTTAATAGAGATCCTAAAATTCCCAAGCATATAAAAGGATCTCTTGATGCACCTATTACATTGAAGGACATTTAGACAGCATTGAAGTCCCTTAGAGTTGGGTCCATTCCAAGAGGGGATGGATACACTGTGGAGTTTTATAAATCATTTCAAAATATATTACTGCCTTTTTTATTAAATTTATATCAGGTTCAACTGAATAAAGGCTGCATTTCAGGTACTATGGCAGAATCTTTGACTATAGTTTTGCCAAAGCCAAATAAAGATCCTTTATTGGTTTCAAATTACAGGCCAATATCTTTGATAAATGTTGATGGAAAACTGTTAGCTAAGTTATTGGCTCTACGCTTGGTTAATGCTCTCCCTTATATTATAGGTATGCACCAAACCCGATTTGTTGCTCATAGACATTCCTCACATAATACTAGATTGGCTCTTCATATGTTGACTTTAACAAAATCTATGTAGGATCCAGCCTTCTCTGTATCTTTGGATGCGGAGAAGGCATTTGATCATGTAGAATGGACTTTTATGTACCAAGCCATGGACTGGTTTGGGGTGGGTTCTGGATTTATTCAAATGACCAAAGCTTTGTATAACTCCCCTTTGGCTAGATTGTATATAAATAATTCTTTTTCAGACAGTTTTTGTCTGGAGAGGGGAGTTAGGCAGGGATGTCCCTTATTGATATTGTATTGGAACCCTTACTATTGGCTATTCAACAAACAGCGGAGATTCAAGGTATTCCTTATGCTGATAGGGAATACAAAGTCTCTGCATATGCAGATGATATTTTGCTTCATTTGAGGAATCCTGAATCTACTATTACACATTTATTGGATTTGATCAAAATATTTGGAAAATTTTCAGGATATAAAATAAATTGGAATAAATCAGAAATCCTTCCACTTAATATACATTCTCAAAAAGGATTGTTTGATCAGTTCCCTTTTCTTTGGAAAGAAGAGGGTATAAAATATTTAGGAATATGGATTTATAAGACACTGGATGATACAATAAAAATAAATGAAAAAACTTTATTGTTAAAGGTTACAGATATGTGTGAGAAATGGAATTCGTTACATTTATCTTGGTGGGGAAGAGTACAAACAGTGAAAATGATGATTTTGCCTGTGGTGTATTACCAAATGGGAATGTTACCAATTTACTTTCAAGGTTCTTTTTATAAGAAATTGAATAGTATTCTTATCAAATTTGTTTGGATGGGCAAAACTGCTAGAATAGCTTTAGTATCTCTACAAAAATCAATGGTGGAGGGAGGGGTACATTTTCCAAATTTCTATAGGTATCATAAAACCTATATTATGCTTCAGGGTATGTACTGGATCCTGCCTGACCTCATGGAACATTATCCAGAGTGGTTAATTTTGGAATGGAAAATTATGTCCCCAATGCGTCTGTCTCATGTATTACCTAGTTATGCTAAGGATAATAACATTATTTTGGATACTTGGAAGTTAACTGAAATTCCATTAGAACAGTCTTTGTGTCAATCCCTAGGGCTGAACTCCAAGATACAAATAGGTGGGTCCAAAATTGCCTGGAGGATTGGATGCAAGTAGGCATAAGAACATTAGAAGATGTCATTTTAAATGTTTTAAGTTTTTTATTGATTTTTTCACATATCAACAAGTGATATAAATTTTCCATACATTTATCTTAACAATACACTTGATATCTCTATAATGTATTTTATATAAACCATATTTTATATTATTTTCTAATGAATTTATATAACATATATATTGTAATGATTTTATCAATTATTATTTAATTATGAACCTTTTTCCCTCCCTTTATCACATTAATTTCTCATAAGACTATCATTCATTCATTATGATATATTTTTTATAATGTATAATAAAGAGAATAAATTATTTACCCCTTCCCTCCTTCCCTTCTTTAACCATTATCTTATTATGGGAAAAAATTAAAATCAGTCATTGCATCTGTCAATGGTCAAAATCTGTTAATGGTCCCCAAATCTTCTTGAACTTATCCATATATCCTTTTTGTGTTGCAAATGTACGCTCCATCTTATATATATGGCAAACTGAGTTCCACCAAAAATTATAGTTCAATCTGTCATAATTTTTCCAATTATGTGTAATTTGCTGTACTGCTACTCCAGTCAATATAAATAAAAGTTTATTGTTATTTGATGAAATTTGACTTCGAGCTCTCATTGCAGTACCAAACAAAATCATATCATATGTCAAGGCTACCGGATTTTCTAACATCCTATTAATTTGAGGCCAAATTGATTTCCAAAATATTAATATGAATGGACAATAGAATAAAAGATGATCTAATGTCCCTGCTTCAAGATGACAATGCCAGCATCTATTAGACTTAGAGCTATCTATTCTATGTAAACGTGTAGGGGTCCATAAAGCTCTATGTAAAATAAAAAACCAAGTTTGTCTCATAGAGGCTGACAATGTGCATTTTAACCTCCAAGACCAAAGTCGTGGCCATTGAGATGCATTAATCTGATGCTTAATCTCAATGCTCCAAATATCTCTAAGACCATTTTTTTTCTTTTTATGTACGAATCCAGATATTAATTTATACCACATTGCGGCCTGGTGACCCATGGAATCTATCTGAAAACATAAGAATTCCATACTATGATAGTTATTAAGATTTTTCCATTCAGGGAACCCTACCTGAATGGCCTGCTTCAATTGCATCCATCTGAAATATTGTGATTTATTCAAACCGAATTTATTTTGCAATTGTGAAAATTCAAGCAGTTTACCTTTATTTATTACATCTTCTAAAATCCAAATTCCAGCAATCATCCAATGTTTCCAGATAATTTTAAAACCGCCAACTTTGATCTTTGGATTGAGCCATATTGTTTGAGTCGTTGATTTAGTTATTGGAATAGGAGTTAGATTACTTATATATCTTATAGTTTTCCAAGTATCAACAAATATTTTGTGATCCTTATATAACCTTGGCATTTGAATACTGATAACATGACTATGACGTAAAGGAAACATTAGTCTCCATTCTAACCAGAACCAATCTGGTATATGTTCAATGGGCTCTGGGAGGATCCAATACATACCCTGACGCATAATATAGGCTTGATGGTACCTATAAAAATTTGGAAAATTTACCCCTCCTTCCGCAATTGGTCTTTGTAAAGATACTAGAGCAATTCTGGGGTTTTTTCCAAGCCAAATAAATTTTGTTAACATCTTATCCAATTTTTTGTAAAATGACCCCTGAAAAAAAATTGGTATCATACCCATTTGGTAACAAACTACTGGTAATATCATCATTTTTACAGTTTGTATTCTCCCCCACCAAGATATGCATAAAGGATTCCATTGTTCACACATTTCTGACACTTTTTGTAATAAATTTTTTTCATTAATTTTCATAGTCTCATCCACAGTTTTTGTAATCCAAATTCCTAAGTATTTTAATCCTTCTTCTTTCCAAATAAAAGAAAATGAGTCAAATAAACTTTTTGTACAATGTACATTGAGTGGAAGCACTTCTGATTTATTCCAGTTTATTTTATAACCTGAAAATTTTCCAAATTTTTCAATTAATTCAAGCAAATTTGGAATAGTTGTTTCCGGATTTCTCAAATAAAGTAAAATATCATTCGCATATGCTGATAACTTATATTCTCTATCTGAATGCGGAATACCCTGTATCTCCCTTACCTGTTTTATAGCTAATAATAAGGGTTCTAAAACGATATCAAAAAGTAAAGGAGATAGTGGGCATCATTGTCTAACCCCCCTTTGTAGAATAAATCTTTCTGAAAAATTGTTATTGATATATAATCTAGCAGCAGGGGAGCTATACAATGCTTTTATTATTTGTATAAATCCGGATCCTATTCCAAACCATTCCATTGCCTGAAACATGAAGATCCATTCCACTCTATCAAAAGCTTTTTCAGCATCTAATGAAATAGAGAATGCTGGGTCATTAATGGATTTTGTCAAATATAACATGTGATGTGCCAGTCTAGTATTATGAGATGAGTGTCTTTGAGCAACGAAACCTGTCTGATGCATATCTATAATGAAAGGGAGAGCTTTAGCCAATCTTAATGTTAATGCCTTAGTTAGAATTTTTCCATCCACATTTATTAAAGAAATTGGTCTATAATTTGAAACCAAAGTGGGATCTTTATTTGGCTTAGGTAAAACTATAGTTATTGATTCAGCCATAGTACCTGTAATACAACCTTTATTTAGTTGTGTCTGATATAGTTTTAATAAATAGGGCATTATAATGTTTTGAAATGATTTATAAAACTCCACTGTATAACCATCTTCACCTGGAGCGGATCCAACCCTAAGGGATTTCAAAGCTGTATCTAATTCTTTTAAGGATATTGGTTCTTCTAAACTTCGTTTTATATGTTCAGGAATTTTTGGTCCTTTTATTAACTTTAAAAAATCTAAACCATCCTTTTCCTTTTTCAAATAAGGCTCAGAAGAATACAAATCTTTATAATATTTTAAAAATTGTTTTATAATGGGATCAATTTGAGATAAAATTTTACCATTCTCATTTTGAATAGCAATTATTTTTGTTTTTCTTTTTTTCGCTTTAAGATAATTTGCTAGCATTCTTCCTGCCTTATTCGAATTTCCATAATACAAAGCTTGCTGTACAAATAAATCTTTTCTAATAATTTTTGAAGAAATTTCATTATATTTACCTTTAGCTTTTAAAAGTTCTTGTTGTGTCAAATAATCCCATTTTTCAATTAATTTTGATTCTAGAGACTTCACCACTTTTTCCAATTCTGTAAATTGTTTTTTTTATTTTTTTATTTGCAATGCTGAATAAGAAATAATTTGTCCTCTAATATATGCTTTAAAAGCATCCCACAAAGTCTCTATTGAAATTTCTTCTGTATCATTAATTTGAAAATAATCTTTTATTTTTTCTAAAAGATTTTCACAAAAATCAGTATCTGTGAGCAATGTATTATTTAATCTCCACATAGGTCTATTTCCATTCTGATCTATTATTTTAATTTCAATCCACACTCCGGCATGATCAGATAGTATAATTGGATCAATGACAGCCTGTGTGACTTGATGTACTAATTGATTAGAAACAAAAATGTAATCTATTCTAGAAAAAGAATTATGAACCTGTGAGCAAAACGAAAATTCCCGACCATCAAAATGAAGAATACGCCAAATATCTTTTAAATCACAAGATTGTACCAAATTATCAAGGCCTAATGATTTTATAAATCTTCTCGGACTTTTATCCATCAGTGGATCCATAACAGCATTGAAATCCCCTGCTACTACTAGATTTGAAGTAGCAAGTGGAAGAATTAATTGTTGCAGAGTTTTAAAAAATTCATTCTGGTTCGAATTAGGGGCATATATATATTGAAGAGCGTCATGGTGGTATTTCCCATGTCCATTTCCACATATATCCATCTTCCAAGAGGATCAGCTGCCTTAAATTTAAATGAAGCAGAACATTTTTTATTTATTAATATAGCAACACCTTTTTTTTTTTTCCTATTGCTGAAGAAAAGTAACATTGTTTGACCCAATCACCTTTTAGCTTTATAGATTCGTTATTTGAAAGATGGGTCTCTTGTATGCAGCATATATCAGCGTTCTTTCTTTTTAAAAATAATAATGCTTTTTTTTTCTTTTAATCGGGTGATTGAGACCATTAACGTTTAAAGATATTATCTTAAGACCCATTATGCATTAATATAATTTGTAATGTAACATCCCAATCTTCAATATTTTTTTTAATCTTTTTTTTTTTCCCACATATAAGATAAAATAAAGAATTACCTATTGTACACAGACCCTTGAAATTTAATACCCCCCCTATTTCCTCCCTCCCCACCCCATACATATACAAATACTTGGAAATGCAAAATTAGATCAGGTTTAACATCACTCCTTACAAGCTATAAAATATTTTAATATCACAAGCTCCATAGTAATAATATAAATACTACTATTAAAATTCAACAATTGACTTGATCCAAGATGGCCGCATGAGCAGTCGCATGAGTTTCATGCTCCCGTCTATTCCTTGACATAATTTGTCCACTTAAACCTTTACCTGTTTCACGATGCCGAAGAGGAGGGGACGTAGCGCTGCTGGAGCCTCGCAGCGCTCCAGAACAGCCGTCTTCGGGAACATCGAGGACTTGATGAGGAGAATGCAGGGCACGCCGATAGCTTCGGGGAGTTCCCCGCAGGAGACACACGGCGGAGGCGCATCAGTGGCGTTCACCATGGGGCTGGAGACATCGTTGAGCCCCGAAGTGAGAGCACCACCCCCACGCCCTCAGTCGACCAGTTCCCCGCGAGAGGAGGAACTTCCTGAGGTTGGAGTTCACTTCCTCTCGGAGGCTAAGGAGGAGAACACGGGGACTGTGCCACGGGACTCCCTGCTGGAGCAGAGGAGTCTTAACGAGGAGACTGTGGAAGAAGCAGTGGGGGATAAGAAAATCCAACAGAAAATCCAACAGATTGCAGGAGGAGACATGTTGCCAGAGGGTGAGCTAATTAACTTAAAATTACAACCATTGCAAATTTTGAAGCCCCGAGAGGTTACATTAGACTCTCTGTGGGACCTGGTAGCCAATTTGGCAAAATCTATTAATCCACAATTACAAGAAGTAGAAAAGAAATTAGAAAATCATGGAACTGAGATTAAAAATTTAAAGACTGGACTTGAGGACTCAAAAATTTCAATACAAAATATTCATCAAGAACTTAAAGTATCACAACAAATTACTGAGGTATTAATTAAAGATAATACTAATTTAAGAAGGAAGATGGAAGCAATGGAAAACTTTTCTCGTAACAATAATCTCAGATTGATAAACTTCCCTAGGGTCTCTGTGATAGCCCCAAGGGAAATGTTGAAACGTTATATGACGGAAATATTGGAACTCACTGATGAATCATTACCACCATTTACGCAGGTTTATTATCTTCCAAGTAAGCCTCAAGACCAACAACAACAGCAATTACAACAGAAGTCGGGACCTGATTTAATGAATATATCCAATATATTGGAAATGTCTGATAGAGAATTAGTCAACAATTTATATATCTTTGTTTTCTTATTTATATGAATACTTTTATTTATTTATCCAAATTTTGTTATGTTCAGCTAAATTAAATATATATAAGATATTTTGAATTTATAAAAAGGATAAGATTATTAGAATACTTTAAGCAAACATTTTATCTTTTATAACTTCAATCATTCATCTCATTCATTATAATTTCTATTCTATGAGATACATTCATCTAAAATTAAAAGGTAAAAATTGTGAAAAAAAAAAAAAATTAAATTAAAATCTATCATAACCCATTCTCTTACTCATTCTTATTCCTATTTTAATAGGTCAATTGAAAACTTTAATGATTCCTATCCATAAACCTTTTTCTCTATATCCGGTAAAGAACTGTATCTTATAGAGAATGGATTCAGCTTATATCTGAATCATAAAACATATTCTTACTATGAAGTTATTATTATTTTCTTTGTAAATACAGTTTATTTCATTCTATATTTTATATCTAATATTAAATATATTTTCATTCCGTATAGTTCCGTTGGTATGAATGCCTTTTTTTTTTTTCCTTCAAGTTTCCTCTTCTTCCTCCGTAGATGTGATAACGTGAAAACAACCTTTTTTTTTTTTCATTTCCGGTGTAGTTCATTTTAAATGGAAAATTGCTTGATTTTTCACGGTTGCAACAATTTTTTGGTATTTCAAAATTTCAGTTTTATAAATGGTTGCAACTGAAGCAGGCTATTCAGAAAGGGTTCCCTGAGTGGCGTAATTTTAAAATTTTTTATAGTCTGCATTTCCTCTATTTTCAGGCAGACATGCTAGGACATCAAGCCGCCAAGTGGTATAAATTAATATCTGAACTTATGAATAAGAAATCCAAAAACGCTTTTAGAGATATTTGGAGCATTGAGATTAAGAAGTATATTTCTGTATCTCGATGGCCACGTATTTGGTCTTGGAGGATGAGGTGTACAGCTTCAGCATCTATGAAACAAACTTGGTTCTTTTTGTTACATCGTTCTTTTTGGACCCCAGTTAGATTGAATAAAGTTAGATAATTCTAGATCTAACAGATGCTGGCACTAGCACCTAGACATAGGAACATTAGTTCAAAAAAATGGAAAAAGGACCAAACAAAGGACAACCAAAAGGAGCACAAAGAACACCAAAGGGAGTGTCACCGTGTGGTTAGGAAAGCTAAAAGAGAATATGAGGAGAGACTGGCGGGGGAAACGACAATCTTCAAATCGTTCTTCAGATATGTGAAGGGGAAGCAACCTGCAAGGGAGGAAGTGGGGCCTTTGAATGATGGAGACAAAAAGGGAGTGGTAAAGGAGGAAAAAGAGATAGCTGACAGGTTAAGTAAGTTCTTCACGTCAGTCTTCACGAGGGAGGACACATCCAATATTCCGGAACCGGAGAACATCGTACATGGGGATCGGGATGAAAAGCTGGCCCAACTAGAGGTAAGCCAAGAGGATGTCCTCAAGCAGATAGACAGACTAAAGAGTGACAAATCACCAGGTCCGGACGGCATTCACCCAAGGGTACTCAAGGAACTAAAGAACGAAATAGCGGAGCCACTTCGCCAAATATGTAACCTGTCCTTAAAAACTGGAGAGATCCCGGAGGACTGGAAAATTGCAAATGTCACGCCCATCTTCAAGAAGGGTTCAAGGGGGGACCCGGGAAACTACAGGCCGGTGAGCTTGACCTCGGTCCCGGGAAAGATGATGGAAGCGCTGATTAAGGACAGCATCTGTGAACACATAGAAAACAATGGACAGCTAAAGCCGAGTCAGCACGGCTTCTGCAAGGGTAGGTCATGCCTCACAAACTTATTGTACTTCTTCGAGGGGGTAAACAGTCAGGTGGATAAAGGGGAATCCATCGACATCATTTACCTTGACTTTCAAAAAGCCTTCGACAAGGTACCACACGAAAGGCTGCTTAAAAAGCTGTGGAAACATGGAGTGCAAGGGGAGGTCCACCGATGGATCAAAAACTGGCTGGCAGGCAGGAAACAAAGGGTTAGAGTAAAGGGCCATTACTCAGACTGGCAATGGGTCATGAGCGGAGTTCCGCAGGGGTCGGTGCTGGGACCGCTCCTGTTCAATATATTTATTAATGACCTGGAGGCGGGAACAAATTGCGAAGTTATTAAATTTGCGGATGACACCAAACTCTACCGCAGGGTAGAAACCATGGAAGACTGCGAAGATCTACAAAGGGACCTAACGACACTAGAAGAATGGGCCAAAAAGTGGCAAATGAGCTTTAACGTAGGGAAATGCAAGGTCATGCATGTAGGGAAAAAGAACCCGATGTTCAGCTACAAAATGGGGGGATCACTGCTAGGGGTAAGTAACCTTGAAAGAGACCTGGGAGTGATGGTAGACACAACCTTGAAGGCGTCGGCACAGTGCGCCACAGCCTCAAGAAAAGCAAACAAAATGTTGGGTATCATTAAGAAGGGTATCACGACCAGGACGAAGGAGGTCATCCTGCCACTGTATCGTGCAATGGTGCGCCCGCATCTGGAATATTGTGTCCAGTCCTGGTCGCCTTACCTCAAGAAGGACATGGCGGTACTTGAGGGAGTCCAGAGAAGAGCAACTAAACTGATAAAGGGTATGGAAAACCTCCCATATACTGACAGACTGAAAAAGCTGGGGCTGTTCTCCCTGGAAAAGCGGATACTTAGAGGAGACATGATAGAAACCTTCAAGATCCTGAAGGGTATAGAAAAGGTAGACAGGGACAGATTTTTCAGATTATGGGGAACCACAAGTACAAGGGGGCACTCGGAGAAATTAAAAGGGGACAGGTTTAGAACAAATGCCAGAAAGTTCTTTTTCACCCAGAGGATGGTGGATACATGGAATGCGCTTCCGGAGGCTGTGATAGGCCAGAGCACGTTACAAGGCTTCAAAGAAGGTTTGGATAGGTTCCTGGCGGATAAAGGAATTGAGGGGTACAGATAGGAGTAGATGTAGGTTTAGGGATAGTCTGAGACCACTGCTCAGGCAATGGGCCTGATGGGCCGCCACGGGAGCGGACCGCTGGGCGAGATGGACCTCTGGTCTGCCTCAGCGGAGGCAATTTCTTATGTTCTTATGATATTGATTTTTTGGAGATCAATTTGGGGACATATTAATAATATTTTAGAATCTGAGATTCCGTTAATAATAATAATAACTTTATTTTGTATACCGCCATACCCAGAGAGTTCTAGGCGGTTCACAGCAGTTAATAAGATTACATACAAGATAACATTGGAATTAACAATTTTTTGGAATGTACATGTCGTTGAAGTTCACAGGGAGATACAAGGAATATACAAGGGGTATACAAGGAATATATAAGGAATATAATACAAGTAATATACAAAGAATATGCAAGTAATATACAAGGAATATAGTACATGGAATATACAAGATTGTACAATAGTTGGTTTTTTTTTTTGTTGTTGTTATAGGGAAAAAAAAACATACCGGTCAGGGAAGTTAATTGGTTTGGAGGGTACCTTGGGGGGGGGGGGGGAGAAGGATTAGCAGCATAAAATCTATTTTACTCTTTTGGAATCTCTCTAAATACTTGTGACCTGGGTCGACCACTGCTGGAAACAGGATACTAGGCTTGGTGGACCTCCAGTCTCTCCCAGTGTTGCAACTGTTTTGCTCTTATGATGTTATGGTACTGTACCGTTGATGATTGAAAAATAAGATTGAAAGATTATGAAAGTGCTAAAGCTTTAAATGAGGGTTCACCATACAATATAAGCAGTTTATATTGACATGTGTACCTTGGACTGTGCAACACTGGGAGAGTCTGTTCAATTTGGGGATGGATTGTGTTGCAGCAAAATTTGTTCCACGGTTGATGACCGATGACTAGAAGAACAACCAGAAATTGTGCACAAAAATCACAATGACAGCTCTTCCCTCATGTACCTTAATTTCCTGACTTGGCCCCAGCTGACTTCTTTTTTCCTAAACTTAAATCTATACTGAAAGGAAAGTGATTTGACACCACTGAAGTCATAAAGCAAAATTTGATGAAGCAACTTTTGTCGATTCCTGAAGATCTATTTAATGACTGTTTCCAGAAGTGGAAATGACATTGGGAAAAGTGTGTATGTAGGGAAGGGGAAAACTTTGAAGATGACCCAATGGAATAAGTTGTAGGATTGTTTAATATATTTTATAAGATCAGTCCTGGAATTTTTAACAGACCTCTTATGTTGCCAGGAGCTTCTCCTATGTTATAGTTTCTCTGGCAAAGAATCAAGATCCAGTCCCAACATGACTAGACTCTTCTCCTTAGGTCACACTGTTCCTATAATGAGCAGTTGTTGGTCAGACTTACATACCTCTGTTCAGTTCATTTAGCATGTGAACAAGTCTCTATCTTTCTTCTATATAACAGCGGACAGCTGTTGCCCAGACTCACAATACATTTGCTAATTCTTCTCCTTCCTCTCCTTCCATAGTTCATAGATATTCCAGTGAGCTCCTGGTGGGATTTCACTTGTGGCTCTTCTACATATTTCTTGCTGGACCAGCTCCAGGAAATAAAGGACATGCCTCCTCCCTAACTTGGAATATTATACTTCCCTCCACAAAGCTCAAGCTCAAATCTAGTTGGACCACTTCCTCAGCACAGACCTCTTTCTATTCAGATTTGTTTCACACATTTTGAGAGCAGAAATCTCAAATATTCTTCCTGAAACTGCAAAGGAAAGAGCATTTTGGCAGCATATTATAGATGAAATCATTTGAAGAGGATTTATATATGCAAGGTTGGACTATATAGGGTAAGGGATAGAATGTAAAGTAAGATTAATATCTCTGACCTGTGGGTATTGATATATCTGGAACATATTGTAGAATGCATATGTATCCTCATTTGTAAAGCCTTCAATGATGGCAGCCACTGTGCGAAATGAATTACACTTGAAATTTAGGATTGTGCTCTGTCCTGCCAAAATTTTTAAGGCTGATTTAATTATTTTCCTTGTATATGTAAAAGTCTCTTTAATATGGAGCCCCAGTGTGATGGTGGGTAAGAGGTCTGAGTTGTTGTTAATTTCCTCCACCGCAAAAACAAAGGCCAAGAAGTTATAGTTAATATAATTAAAAAATCTGTAATGACATTAAGATCATAATTTCATAACAGTGTACCTGAAATATTTGCAAAAATACACATATTTATGCGTATTTGTTTTTTTAATAAAATATCAGAATGCAAAAATAAAACAAAACAAAACTATGTTCTCTTTTACTATGCAGTGTGAAAAAGAAACCTGGTGTGCTGAAGCCACTTGTAATGCTGCCAGGAACATGCAGCTTTTTCTATTTTTTTATAATGACCATGAGCTAATATCCCCACTAAAGCAAGGCCATTAGATTGTGAGCCCTTCTAGCCCCTCTTTTGCACATAGTATGAGCTTGCACACTATTCCTGAGCTAATCAGTTAGCAATGCACAAGTGCTGATGGATTCACATAGCTTTGTCTACACTCTATTCCCTACAAGTATATCTTATAGAACATGAGAACAACCATACTGGATCAGACCAGTGCTCTCCTGTTTCCAAAAGTGGCAAAATCTAGGTCACAAGTATGTTATGTTAGTATATGTTAATCAGGTTCTTTGTACCCTCTCTACCTATTCAGTTCAATAATAATAATAACTTTATTTTTCTATACCGCCATAATCTTGCGACTTCTAGGCGGTTCACAATGAAGATAAGCTGTACAGTCAGCGAATTACAGAGTATAGATAGAAGTGAGAACATTCAGCGATCAGTGAATTAGAAGGTGCCAAATGGTTAGGAGAAAGATGTACATAGGTTGTTGAAAAGAGTTAACTTAATTTTCATATTACATTGAAAAACATTGGGCATCAGCAGAAAGCTGGGTACAATTGTGAGGAAGACATAATAGTAGACGGAAAAAAATGGGGCTTCTAATTGAGAGGAATAACGGAATATGGGTGAGGTGAGGTAGCTTTGATCGTGTAGGGAAAAATCTGGCTAGGACATGAATTTCTTAAATAAGGCGGTTTTTAATTCTTTCTAAAAGGTCTGATTACATTAAAGAAGTTGGTTCAGTTACCCAGGAAGTTACAATGGACAGTATGACACAGACATTCAATAGATTTGGAAGTTCAGGTAGATCAGTACGATTATTAATACAATTATGTTGTAGTTACAAATACATAATTACAAGTTACAAGTCAAAAGGAGCCTGAGAAGTTTCACTTCATGTACAACATCGAGATTACTTTATGTACTGTGGTGCCTTGCCCATTAATATAGGTGGGTAAAACATGAAGGCTTTTTAAAAAAAATATATCTTTATTAGATTTTCAAACTACAATTGTGCAACAAATAATTCATATACATAAAATATCACAAGACAAGCACAATAAACTTTCAGACATTAATATACAATTAAATATTTCCCCACCCTCCCACCCAATACTCAAATAAAATAAAACCCACAAGAAACTATCCATATATACCCTGAATGAAGTTCCAATGCAACTCCCTCCCCCCCCCCAACCTACCCTGGATGTGTATGTTTACAAGTCTATAAAATAAAATCAATTATTCTTCCTTACAAAATTTAGCCAATGGCTCCCAAACATCCATAAATGTTCTGTAACGCCCTTGCTGTATGGCCATGAAGAGTTCCATTTTAAAAATGAAACACAGAGATTCCCACCAAAAATTGTAACTTAATCGATCCAAATTCTTCCAATTCCTTAAAATGAGCTGTATGGCAACCCCTGTCATTATAAATAGAAGTTTGTTATTTCGATTAGATATTTGGCTTTTAGCTCTCATCAATATATCAAATAAAATGGTGTCATATGTTAATGCCACTGGATTTTCCAATATTTTGTTCACTTGATTCCATATGGACCTCCATAATTTAAGTATCAAGGGACAATAGTATAATAAATTATCCCTAGTCCCAGCTTCAAGACGACAGTGCCAGCATCTATTAGACTTTGAATTATCTAATTTCTGTAACCTAATAGGGGTCCAAAATGCTCTATGTAATAAGAAAAACCATAGATGCAGACACGTTAAAAACGCAAGCGCACCTTTGTAAAAGGAGCTCTAAGTCCTTAATATTTTGTTCTAAATTAGTGAATTCTAGCTTAAGTTGCATCCTAACATGAGCTGATTATGAGATAATTTGCCTTCTCACGGTAGCTTTAAAAGCATCCCAAAGTATTTCTAAATAGATTTCCTCTGAGGCATTAAGTTGAAAATATTCCTTCATTTTTATTTGGAATTCCTCAATAAATTATGCATCTGCAAGCAATTCATTATTAAATATCCAAACAGGTCTATTATATTCTTACTCCTCAACTTTAAATTCAATCCAAACTCCACCATGATCTGCCAAAATGATTGGATCAATAGTGGCTTTTGTGATCTGTTGTACAAATGTGTCTGATACAAATACATAATCTATATTTGAAAATGATTTATGGACATGGGAATAAAAAGAAAACTCCTAAGTATTATAATGAAGAATCTGCCATATATCCTTCAATCCACAAAATTGAACCATATTATCCAATCCTAATGATTTTAACATCCTACTAGGTTTTTTATCCAGCAATAGATCAATTACAGCATTGAAGTCCCCTGCCACCACTAAATCAGAGGCAGACAGTGGTAGAATCAACTGTTGTAGAACCTTGAAAAATTCAATTTGATTTGAATTAGGGGCATATATGTTAATGAGCTTCAGCGTATGTTTCCCCTCGCTCAGGTTTACTTGAACCAATTTGCCTAAAGGATCAGCTGAAAGGAATTTAAATGTAGCCAGACATTTTTTATTAATTTAAATAGCCACTCTCACCTTCTTGCCTACCGTAGGAGCATAAAAGCAATGTTTAACCCATCCTTTTTCTAATTTACTTGATTCTGAGGCATTTAAGTGCGTTTCCTGAATGTAATATATATCTGCATCTTGTTTTTTCATGGAATTAAGAGGTTTTTTCCTCTTAATTGGATGATTAAGGCCTTTGACATTTAATGAAAACAATTTCAGCGTCATGTATATTCTAGCAAAAATGGGATCCGAAAATATAATTCAACACGCTTAACCCTTACTAGCATTATATAAACATTACACATCCTATAAATAATCCCTCCACCTACTCCAGAGCACCTATTTAGTTTTTTAACTCAAAGACCCCTTCAGGCCTTCTTTAAGTTCTTTTCCAAATTCAACCTTGTATCCCTTACAGATTACTACATGAATCAACTTCTCATATGACACTACTGATTAATGATTTATAATATATATATGAGATAATCTTTATAACTTATCAATTTATCCCAAAATAAATTATTGCTCTGAAAGTCATTAAAAACTATAACTCTAAAAATAAATAACAAACCTTAAAAAGAGCCACAGAAACCCTCCTCCCCGCTCAATATCATTCCAATACACCCCCATTATATTCAGTTAATATTACCAACATTACCTATATCACTCTACAACAGAACAACCCGTATGGACAAAAATATAAATCATTCATTGCATTTGATCTATTAAAACACAGCCTACCAAAACAAGTTCCCCACATACCAAGCAATCTTTTCCATATACTCCAATCACTCTCACAAAATTAAATCATCAACTTAAATTAATAACCAGTAATAAAAGTTACTCAAAAAGCTATTTCATTCACATTCATGCACTGTCAAACACAAATGAATAAATTAATATTGAAAGAGTAAATAATCCAAAGAGACTATAAAGAATCATTATATTCCATATCTACCCCTCCCACCTGTCTTACAAAACTATTCATCCCAACCCCCACCTCGCTCTCCACAAAGGTTCCCCTTAAACATCCATACACTACCAACCACACACCAATATATGCACATTGCCAATCTATAACAGAACAACTTCCAATCTGACGTGTCTTTTCCCTATTTAATACATTTCCAAGCATTAGAAATACAGTCAAACCAAACTCCAAGACAGGGCTCTCAATGAGGCAGAGTGAACATCCTGAAGGGTCTGCCAATGCTGCTGCTTCTCCTCCATCGCCCAGTGTCAGTCTGCACATGCCGGATCCAAGCTTCATGCTCTTTTACCCTTCCATGTGCTGTTTTTTTCCCTCCCCTTTTTGTCCCAACCAAACTGCTTCCTGTTCGTTCCTCCACCATTCGGGATGGTAATGCTTTCTAAGGATCATAGGGGCCTGGAGCTCGGACATTCTCCTCTCCCCTCTGCAGCAAACCTCCCTGCACCTCTTCTCTCATTCTGCCTCCTCCCAGTTTGCAAACACCAACGGAAATCGCAAGAAATCCACTTCCCATTTGGAAATCAACATGAAGGCTTTTAAAAAATGAGGATTATTGAGCATTAAATTCACATCTAAAAACAGGTCAAGAACTCACCTGTAGCTGCACATTGTTTGATTTCCACCATTATTTTAATAACTTATGATTCACAGTTTTGGAGACAACACAGAATAGTCTGAGGGGAAGTGGCTTTTATAGACTCTTGATACAGTAGGAGGGGCATTGGATTTTTTTATTTAGCCAGTGTGTTTCCAAATGGCTAGTATCATGAATGTGGCATTGGAGCCCACTTTTTGCATTCTAGGCATTAACTTCCAGCTTAGGGAACAAAGAGGAGAAGTGCATGCCATTCCTAGTGTTAGGCAAGTTGAATGTTGTAAGGGTGTTTATAGTTCTTTAGAGTGATTTAGAGTGTATATGAAGGGGGTTTTGTGATCTTGCATGTTTCTGATGGTGTGTTTTTGTGAAGGTGGGAACAGCTTTAAAGTGGTTTCTAGATATTCAGTGCTACTACTGATGTTTGGTGGAGTCATCTAATATAATAAAACGGTAAGCCGCGTATGCACACTTCCTATGCGTGCGTCCGTTTTCCATGAGCTGTAGCACACATAGGAAGTGCGCATGCGCGGCTTACAGTCTGGCCTCACGCGAGGTAAGACAAGTGTCCTGCACGTCCTTCCCTGCTCTCCACTTGCGGAGCGGCGGCTGCCGGCTGCTAGCACCCCCTGCCCTCTCCGTCGGCTCCCGGCTCCAGCGGCGTAGGCAGCACTATAAACACACTGCTTCGCGCCCTTCTCTGCCGATTTCTTCTGCCGCGTCTCTGATGACATCATCGGATACAGACGCGGCAGAGGAAATCGGCAGTAGAAGACCGCGAAGCAGCGTGTTTAAAGTGCTGCCTACGTGGCTGGAGCCCCCAAGGTTTGTTGGCGGTGGGAGGGTCAGGAACAGGCCGGATCGACAATGGCAGTAAAAGAAGGGGGAGGGGCTGAACAGAGCAGGGAAGAGAAGGTAAGAGAAGGGAAAGGGGTAGTGGGGGGAAATGCTGCTACTGCTTCTACACAGGAAAGGGGGGGGTAGGAGGGAAATGCTGTTGCTGCTGCATAGGGAAATGTGATGGAAATGCTGCAGCACAGGGAAATGGGGAAAAATGACAGACAGACACCGGGAGGGTGGGAGACAGAAAGAAAGAAAGACACAGGGGCAGGGAGAGGGACAGAAAGACAGACAGAGAAAGGGGACCAGAGAGAGAGTCAGCGGGAGAGGGAAAGGGGGCTGCTTTGGGGGGAGGGGTGTGCTTGGGGCAAACAGCTTTGCTCTGGGGGAAGACAGAAGGGGCCATGGAGAGACAGGGAGAGGGATAGGGGGCTGCTTTGGGGGGAGGGGTGTGCTGGGGGGAGACAGAAGGGGCCATGGAGATATAAGGAAAGGGGACAGACAGCTTTGCTCTGGGGGGGAGGGGGAGACAGAAGGATACAGACAGTGGCCAAGGAGAGAGAGATAAAGAAATACAGACAGACACATCTATTCTAGCACCCGTTAATGTAACGGGCTTAAAGACTAGTTATATATATATAATCAAATTCTCTAACATATTCTTCCATTAAACCCTGGTTACTTAACATGCCATCACCAGATTACAAACAAGCGGGTGCTGTAAATTATCAAGGGTTGTGGACTCTCCTTGAGTCAGTAATCTTCTTAAACCAGGAATTATTGTGAGCTAGCTGTAGTAGAGTAAGTTTTGATTGAGGTAATTTTATTCTAGTTAGATTGGTGGTTAGATATTTAATCATCTTATGTATTTTTCTAGGATATCGGCAGCAAGAATCCCCTGAAGCAAGTTGCCTTAAATCGTGTACCAATGTTTGGAGTTGAAAAGGGCATATATTGTTAGGACTATTTTTGAATTTTCTGGGTTCTCTGCATTTACAAGTTGGTGGTGACTGCTAACAACAGAAAGTAAATAGGAAAAGAGCGTCACTTGATTAAAGGCTTACATCATAAGATCAGGAGCTGGAATAGCTGCGTTATATAAGGTCATATGATCCAGGTTTTATAAGCAACTCTGATACCTCTCTTTCAATTAATAGAAAGCAGTTTTTTCAACAATTTGTTTTGACGTTCATTGCAACTCTAGGGAGTGATAGTAATTTATCTATTCACCTTTCCCCCTTTTTCTTTTGACTTCTTGAGGCCATTTGGGACAGTGTGTGAGAAACCCAAATAGAAGCAACGTTTCATGCTACTGATCCCATGGCAAACAATGGCTTTCCTTAATGTCCATTTCAAAAAACAGACTATGAACTTTTCTTCTTTGAATGAAAAGAGTATTTCCTCCTATTGGTTTAAAAAGTATCTCCTTTTAACTTCATTGACTGTCACCTAGTCTTTGTTTTCAAAGTATTCCCATGTAATGGAATTTAGTGTCTCCTGGTTTTTGTTCTCTTTGAAAGAGTGAAAAATTGATTCTATCTTACTCTTACAGGGTATATATTTATCCTTCACTGATAAGTCTCTTACTCTAAAATTTGGAGAGTTCACAAAAGCAAAATATAGTTTCACAAACTGTTCACTCTTTCTATCCAAAAGAACATTTTATTTGGGAATCAGTGCTTCCCATTCAATCCAAGAACATAGCACCTTTGTAATTAAAATGATGAAATATTTTGACTCCTACCAGACAGAACTTAAAGATCTGGGCTTTATTTCATACTCCAAAGAAATTTAACACTGCTTTGCCACCTCTCTATCTCCTGTCCACCCACCAACCCCTCCCTCTTCCTGTGATACTATCACTGAAATGCTTACATATTTTCCTTAAATATACTATTTGTCACAAATTTCATCATAAAATGCATTGAGTTACCATTTTTCCATTGTTTTTGTTTTATTTCTGTTACCTTGAAAAGTGGCCAACACAGCCTCCAACCATTTCAATACATACACAAATTCTTACTTAGCAACTCAGTGGAGTAGTCATGGTAGGAGATACCCCCCTCCCCTTCTACACACCCACACTCCTCCAATGCCCCTATCAAACATTTGTCTATTTTTCTTTCCATATCTCTTTAACTCTTTGCCAGCACTCCCAGCACCTGCAACCTCCTGCCCACACTGGTCTTGGCTCTGTTTATCAGCATTACCCCACACCATCTTACATCTGATCAGCTAGTGATGCTTCAGTTTCAGTGGCATTAACTAGTCAAGTAGTGCTGAAAATCCAGGAGTAGCCAGCTCATCAGGAATTAACAAGGCAGGAGTCTTTCATGATGTGAAAGTTCTTCTTTAGGGTCCCCGCCTAAATGGTCTTCATTTTGTAAAGTATGTGCTTTAAATGTGACTGCACCTGCTATTTTGGGTGGTTGATTGAAAAGGGGAAATTCCCTGCCTTCTTGTGAAAATTTCATGTACATTTGCTGCTTTTCTCATCTTTTCAAAGCACCCCTCTGGGAAAACCTACTCACTGGCTGCCTAAAGGTGGAAGAAGAAATGTACTTTTCACTGGGCAGAGGACATTTTCAAACAGGACTATCAAGGCATGTTCATCTGTTTTAAGATTGACAAAAGTGCAAATATATTAAATTTCAATTTTAAAAAATGATAGCATATTAACAGTGTATGGAAGATTATTGCTTGGCTAGTAAAAATTCACTTGCTACAGGTTATCATGAGTTTATGTGTTCAATGATAAATAAAAATATTCATAGACAGAATGAGGACACCAAAAACTCAGATGTAATTATAAATTTAGTAATATCATATAAAAATGAAGGAAAATGTAAACTCCTTATAAGACATAGACTACAAAACATCTTTCATACAAGTACAAGTTATATTTCCAACAGCTAGTCACAGAGCAACTCACAAAGACTTCTGAAATGGGAGGTAATGCACAATGCTACTTACGCTGAGTAATTAAAAGATATGGTGTTGGTAAAGGATTTAGTTAACCAAACTGCATACTGTTGAACAAATCCCCCAATTATAATGTCCCCATCCATGTAGTAGCCATCTTCTGAAAAGTCCATGTACAGCTTTGGACATTGGCTCTCAATAGGCTTCCAGAGATCAGTGTAAAATATGAATAAAATCAAAAGGGGATAAGCTGCCATATTTCAAGGTGAGGAACAACTGCTCTTCCTGCTCTGTCACTTTGGGAAATTTCTAGTGGAAGATTCTGCAAGTCATGGTGAACCCCACCTTTTTAAATCTATGTATTATGCAAGAAGTTTCAAACTAACACTGAGAAGACGCTTTGATGGACACAGATCACATTATGATTGGACCAGAGAACTTCATCCTGATGTTGATGTGAACGCTGCAGCTGTGTGGGCTTCGTGTGATCTTTATAGGTCTATGCTCCTGAAAGGTTCAACCTCAGGGGATTTTATCCACTGACTTGTGCATTTGATATTAAATATAGATTATTTTTATAAACTTGTTTTTCTGAACATGCTTTGTGAAGAGTGTAATAATACCAGCAGGGGAATTGTGCACTTGATTTATGATGCACAGAAAATAAATAAATTAGAAAATGCATTTCGATGATTAGAATATAACAGATAGTCAACCCCTGAAGACTCACTGTATATAGAGTCATATTTTCTATCTTAGAGCTGAATTTATCAGTTGTTTAATTATGAAAATACTGAATTTTGAGGGCAATCTTTTGGATTTGTTCACAGGTGCATGGGTCTTTAGTCATATACAAATACGCATGGCAAAAAACCACTTTCCTATCTGTGTTATGGTCTTTGACACCAATAAAGCCTTTATGTTGAATGGACGTTATTTATTTGAGACATTGCACTGGTATCATCTAGTCTCCAATTTTATTACTAAGGTCAATGTATTGTACTATTGCCCATTGGCCTGCATTTTTCTTGATGGTTATGTCACAGAGGCCTTTGAGTTATCCAGGGGAACCAATCAAGGATGCCCCTGATCACCGTTGCTCTTCAATTTAGATTTAGATCCATTATTGCACACAATTCAGCCACATCTCACAATCTTTGGAATTTCCATGAATAATCAAGTTAAGGAAGAAGTCCAGCATATGGCCTTCATAGATGATGTTCTCCTCTACTTAATGTATCCAGAAAAGTCTATCCCAGCATTACTAGCCCTGCTTAAGCGTTTTGGATCTCTATCTGGATATACTGTAAACTGGGAGAAAACTGAAGTTATGCCACTAATATACACTATACAAAAACTATGCTAGCTTCCTTCCTGCTTCAATGGTGCTCCTCTGGGCTTCAGTATCTTGGTATAAAATTTTCACCCCCTACATACACAGTATCTCATGCTAATTCAGTAGGTGATATATTAGTATATAAGCATTAGAGAACAACGGGTCTACTCAAAAGAGCATCTTTTATTCAGTTTTTCAAGATTTTTCCAATGAATATGCATGAGATTATTTGAATGTACTGCTTCCATTATATGCAATAGATCTCACGCATATTTATTGAGAGAAATCCTATAAATCTGACTTGGTGAGGGCTGAGGTTGAACACCTCTGGTTTAGGTTTTCTACTATACCCCTTCTATAAATGTCAACACATGCCACTGGAAGCTAGGGTTCCTCAGCATGGAAGAGAGTTGGCTGAGGGGAGATATGATAGAGGTCTATAAAATACTATGGGAAGTGGAATGGGTTGACATGAATCCTTTGTTTATTCTTTTCAAAAATAATAAAACTAGAAGACATGCAATGTAGTTACTAAATAGTAAATTTAAAACAAGCTGGATAAAAAATGTCTTTACTCAACATGTATTTAAACTTTGGAGTTCATTGCCAGATGGGGCAGAAGTGGAAAGAGACCATTCCTCCCCATTCCATTAGACTGCTAAGGATCACCTTTGCATAATTCCCAAGGTAGTGAAGAGCCCGGCCATGGGGGCAGGTCTGAGATTTGGGAGAGGGACTGGGGAGTTAGAATGGTGAGGGGTGGGGAAGGTAAGTGAAGGGGACTATAGATAGGAGATTAGAACTATGGAGGAATATGTGGAGAGATCAGACCAAAGGGGAGATTTGAGGGAGATAATATCCAGGGAATTAAAAATCTGCATGGTCTATGCAGAGTGAAAACTGGCATTACAATCACAGCTACTAGCAATATGTTACCACGCCTATAACATATAGGCAGTTCTAGATGGTGCACAAAATCACACCAGCAGATCACTAGAGAAACATAACAGCCACTCTAGGGTTGTTCAAAAATCTAAAGTGTGAATTGAAGTCTACAATGGTGTTCAACTCCTTGCAACTAGGCCTCAGTTTAACACCTCGCTCAGCTGTGTTATTAACCACCTTCACTGTGTTGAGAAACCATTCATCAGAATGCAAGTTTGGATCTTCAGATCATCTGTCCATATTATCCAATTTTCCTTTGATCATCTTAATGTGCTAGAGGGAGAATACTGGAATGCCCATGCCATTTCTATGACCCACCACCTTCGATTATTACATGCTGACTGGCAAATTACTACAAAAAGCTTTAATGCACTTTCTGATTAATCATTTTCCCATATTTAAGTGTGTGATAGCATTTAATGCAGTTTAGTAAAAGGGCACTTATATTTTTCTTAGGTCCTTCTTGTTGTTCCTTTCAGGCCTCAGCAGAATAATATAGCATTTAGGGATAAAGATACAGCACAACAGTCCAGCACTGGAGGCCAGAATAGCAAATATCTCCACTGCCACCATGTACTTGCCCTTGGAGCTCAGGTATGTTGGGATGAAGGAGATCCAGACGCTGCAGACAACCAGCAGACTGAAGGTGATATTCTTGGCCTCATTGAAACTGTCAGGTAGATTTCTTGCTAGGAAAGCTATGATGAAGCTGATGCCAGCCAGAAATCCCAGATAACACAGAACACAGTAAAATGCAATTACTGACCCTTCATTACATTCAATTAGTATTGTTCTAATTTCTGATCTCATATTAAGAAATGCAAATGGGGGAGCAGTGAACAACCAAGCAAGACACAGAACTGTTTGAATAAGGGAACAGGAAAGGACGACAGAGTTAGAAACCCTGGAACCCATCCATTTATGGAGTTTGCTTCCAGGTTTGGTAGCTTGGAAGGCTGTGACCACAGTGATGGTTTTTGCCAGTATAGAGGAGAGAGCAATGGAGAAAGTGATCCCAAATGTACTCTGTCTGAGAATGCAGGTGACATCCTCAGGATGCCCAATGAATAACAATGAACAGAGGAAGCAGAGTATGAGGGAAATGAGGAGAATATAGCTGATGTGTTGGTTGTTGGCTCTCACTATGGGAGTGTCTCTGTAATAAATAAAGATTCCCAAGATGGCAGTAGTGATGAGAAAGAAGAACATGCTGATGGAAGTTAAAGCAATCCCTAGAGGCTCTTCAAAAGACAGGAAAGTTATCATTTTTGGGATGCAGGCATCTCTTTTCTGGTTTGACCATTGATCATCCGGGCATGTTGTACAGGTGTCCATATCTGAGAAAGAAGATTATCATATCATTATCTCACAAATATCATGAGATCTATTTATTAAAGTGCATTTAAATATCATGAGTCCTATAATCTTCAATGCTCAGCCAAGACAGAACAGTCCAATTCATGGAGATTGAAGGAGTGGGAACTGCACATTGAGTTAGCACCTGATAGTTTAACTCTAATATCTAAAAATAACACGGCTGCATTTAAGAGCAGGTAGTATATGCACTCATGCTACCTACAAGCAGATATTGAAGGCCAGGGGTAGGCGATTCTGATCCTCGAGAGCTGGAGACAGGTCAGGTTTTCAGGGTATCCACAATAAATATGCATGAGATAAATTTGCATCTCAAGGAGGCAGTGCATGCAAATCCATCTCATACATATTCATTGTGCATATCCTGAAAACCTGACCTGGCTCTGGCTCTTGATGACTGGAATTGCCCACCTCTGCCATAGACTATTGCACAAGAAATGCAACCATTCCCCCAATCTGAATCCTGAAGCCCTGAACACACCACTCTGTTCCAAAGTGATATATAGTACCTACAATGTCTACAAAATTTGAATGTAAGTCCTCCTTCAGCTACAAATATAGAAGTTGAGTGTTTAATGCATTATCTTAAAAATTCTATAATATATATATTTTTTATATTTTGGTGATTGTGTGGCTCTACATAAATTTCTTTTTTTTAATATTCTTTATTAATTTTTAAAACTTACAATAAGTGTAATAGCATATAACATCAATTTATATTTAAATACATCACTTAATATCCATAACCCTCCCTCCCCCATAGTCAATGACTTTCATCAAACATAAGAAGACATATAATAAACCCCCCCCCCCCCTTCCACATTATTTGCACTCATAAGAAAACCAAATTTTCATAAGACAAGATTGATTCATTTTTTTTATTTCATGGTATCTCTGTGCTTCGACTAAGCTGAGTTCCTGAGTTTTCATTGAAAGATAGAAACATGACAGCAGTTAGAGGCCTAATGGCCCATCCAATCTGCCCTTCCCCACCACCCATTATCTTCTCTTCTCCATAAGAGATCCCACATGCCTGTTCCATGCTATATTAAATTCTGATACAATCTTAATCTTGACGACTTCCACTGGGAGCCATTTCACGTTTCTACTACCCTTTCTATAAAGAAGCATTTTCTTAAATTACTCCTGAGACTATCACCACTTAGCTTCATCCTATGCCTTCTCCGTCTGGTATCCTACCCTATGGTGTTTTGCTTTTAAAGAGACAAAGGGCAGTTACTGAATTATCATCATGACTGCATGGCCAGCTGGTAGGAAGAGAGGAATTTTTCCCATTCTGTAAAGGAAAAATAGTCCCACCCAGCCTGTGTCCTCCCTTTCTTTGTATCTATCCTATCAATCATTGCATTTACCACACCTTATCATATGTATGAAATTAAATGTCTTTGTCTGATAAGCAGTATACAAATTTTTTAATAAACTTGAAACTTGAAAATGAATTACACTTTTTGGAGACCTACAGCCCTTCTTAATTTCAAGAACAGGGACCATAATAGATAACCTATATTTATTTGTATCCCATGTTTTCCATGATGTCACCCACCAGTTTGGTTGGAGATCTCTCCCTCTGCACACGGAATACAGTCATAGCAGCAGATGGGTTTTCCTTCCTTGGTTAATTTCCTGTAACCAGGATGGCAACTTGGACTGCATCTGAACTGCGGAGGTTTCTGAAGATTGAGAAAGCATGTTATGTAACTTCATTTGATACTGGACAGTTGTTTTTGAAATGGAATGCTCTTTTTTAAATTGTTGTCATGTATAACAGCATATTTCATGCTTAGGAAGGTACTTGTAAAAATACCCAAAAAGTGTTGATTCTTGACAGTGCATAGCCAGATTAGACCAGCCTCAAATCAGATGTGAATGGAAATAGATTTATAAAGACTAATTATTAATATTATGGATTATGGAATATATGGTAGGGAGGGGTGGGAAGGGGAGGGATAAGAATTTATATAATGTACAAATGATAGACTGTAAGTGATATATTTATTGTTAATGTGATTGAATATACAGTGGTGCCTCGCATAACGGACGCCTCGCACAGCGAACGCTGCGCACAACGAACTTCAGGTCTTGCTTCCCACAACGAACTTCGTTTCACACAACGAAGTCGCCCGAGCTGCATCACTTAACTGCCCTCTCTCCGCCTGGCTCCCTGTGCAGTGGCGCTACATATTTTAAACCCCCCTGCCGCCGCTGCTGCATATTTTTAAGCCTCTGCCACCACCGCATATTTTTAAACCTCCCCCCGCCGCCACATATTTTTTAAAAAAAGCCACCACTGCTGCAACTTTCTCACCCGCTCACTCGAACTGGTGGTCTAGCAAATTTCCCAGCCAGAAGCGCAGACAGAGATCAAGAGCAAGCCTTCTGTGCTACTGCCTGGGCCTGCGCTGATCTCTGAATGGCTGCAGTCAGCTCTCGCGGGACTCACAAGAACTAACTGCAGCCAGCTCTCGCGGGACTCACAAGAACTAACTGCAGCCATTCGGAGATCGGCATGGGCCCACACAGGCGTGCAGAGGAATTGCTCCTGATCTCTGCGCTTCTGGCCTGTACGCCACTGGCTGGGAAAGATGGGAGGAATTAAAAAAGGTACTGGGGAGTATGTGGGGGGTGATTATAATACACAGCAAGGATCAACAAAACCCCTGTCTCCCCTCCCCTTCACATATATCCCCTCTATATCATGCTAACAGCTCTAACAAGATAAATTTATCTTTTTTTATGTCATCTTAGCATATTTTATGCTACAGAACAAATTATTTTTTTTAACATGTATTGTTATGGGAAAACGCGTTTCACATAACGAACTTTTCGCATAACAAACTTGCTCCTGGAACGAATTAAGTTCGTTGTGTGAGGCACCACTGTATATATATACACTTAATGTAATTTTGAAAATGAATAAAGAATTAAAAAAAAAGACTAATTAAGTTATATAGTAATATTTAGAGCTTAATTACCTAAGGATAAGTTATAGTAATCAATAATTGAATATTCATAATACATCACATTAAAAACAATAACAGTGAAATGAAAAAAACATGTTAAAAAATTGCAGAACAGCCAACAAATTTCAAAATAGAAAAAAACAGCTTCATGCCGCTTTCACATTCCATTTGCTTCCTGAAAAATGACACCTTCTCCTTTCTAAGTGGGGGAGTGGCCAAGTGATTCAAGCAGTTGCCTCAGCACCCTGAGGTTGTGAGTTCAATTCCCACAGCAGCTCCTTGTGACTCTGGGAAAGTTGTTTAATACTATGGGCTAGATTCACTAACCTTCCGATCCGTGGGTGATTGGAGGCATGTCGACTGATTCACCAACATCTTCATGCAAATGGGGGTGATCAGAGGCACACCACCAACCGACTGCACAGATCACTAGAGTGATAGAAGAAGCAGCCTCTTGTCACTGCTGTCAGGGCTTCTGGCTTTTAAAAATGTTTTTAATTGGGCAGATATTTTGCGTGTTTTACACACATAAAATATCAGCTTGATGTAAAAAAAAAAAAATGAACCCCCACTTCCTCTCTCGACAAGTGCCCCATCACCCCTTCCCCAAATCCCCTCCAAATTGTGTCCCGCCACCGCTGCCCTTTAAAATTATGGCATGCGACTTCCCCCCCACAAAACCTCCCCCCACCAGATGCCCCCTCCTTGGTCCTGGTCCCCTCCCCGTACCTTTAATGGAGAAGAAGGGATTCTCAATCCCTCCTGCTTCAATGCCTCTCTTGATGAGTCTGATGCATGGGGTGGGGCCTAAGGCCCTGATTGCATCAAGCGCCTTGGGCTCCTCCCTTGGGCAATCATGGACTTGCTAAGGTACTCACTAAGGAAGTCCAAAATTGGCTGAGGAGCCTGATGTGCCTGAGTCAACAAGGGCCTTAGGCAGACTTGTCGAGAGAGGCATTACTTACTCAGGCCCCTCCCAAGGGTGGAGCCCAAGGCACCTGGGCCAATCAGGGCTTTAGGCCCTGCCCCTGCTGCCATAGGTTGTGACAGCAGTGGGCAAAGGCGCATGGGTGATCATCGAGGGGACATTGTCATGGGGGGGGAAGGCATGCGGGTTAAAGGTTTTTACAGAATACAGTGGTGCCTCACACAACGAACTTAATCCGTTCCAGGAGCAAGTTTGTTATGTGAAACGTTCGTTGTGTGAAACGCGTTTTCCCATAAGAATACATGTAAAACAAAATAATTCGTTCTGCAGCCCTGTTGTCCCATAAGAATACCTGTAAAACAAAATAATTCGTTCTGCAGCCCTACATTTCCCTCCCTCCACCTCACCTCACATGCAGAGCCTGCCAGCCTTCTCCCTCACCCAGCCGCACGATCTGCAGGAGGCTAAGAACTTCGGGAACTGGGTCAGTTCCCACTGCAGCTCCATGTGACTCTAGGCAAATCACCTGACCCTCCAGTTGTCCTAGGTCAGTGGTCGGCAAACCGCGGCTCGCGAGCCGCATGTGGCTCTTTAGCCACTTGAGTGCAGCTCTGCACTTGCCTAGGGCCCGAAACTGTCAGAAGGGTCCCAGGGCTGGCGTAAGAGGGGGGAGCATAGATCTAAGGGGCCCTGCGATCCAAACTTCTTTATTAAACACCTAAATTTTCCTTTTCAGAGGGACCCCGACATGGCAGCTGTTCTCATAAACTGCCGGTAGCTGCCCCGAAGCTTTCCCTTTGCGGCGATCTGCCCTATCAGAAACGGGAAGTTGCAGCAGAGGGAAAACTTCGGGGCAGCCGCAGGCAGTTTGTGAGAATGGCTGCCATGTCGGGGTCCCTCTGAAAAGGAAAATTTTGGCTGGAGAGGGCAGTGATCTCTTGCCTTCCCTACTGCTCCTCCCCTCGTACTGTCCAGCTTTCCCTCCCCTGCTGGCCAGAACTCCTCATCTTTCCCCCAAGAAATTCAACAGTTTTCCTTCCTCCCTCTTCGGCTGTACCAGCAGGTTAGTTTGTCTGCACAATATTCACTGCTGCTGTGCATCAGCGGGTCTGGCTCCCGGCACGATCTCAAAAAGCTGTGCACGCGCAGCTGCTGGAGTTGATCAATGTTCTCCTCTTCCTGCAACTTCCGGTTTCCGGTTGCGTCAGAGGAGAAGATTGAACAACAGAGCATGCGCGCATGTGCTGCTCCCTGAAAGCGTGTGGCTGGCCGAAAAAGAAAGCCGGAAAACTCGGCATCCGAGGTAAGGTGAGGGTGCTGCTGTTCCCGGCTCACATTAGGAAGCGGCGAGAGTAGTTCCGCCCCCCCCCCCGGGCCCCTCGGGCGACTTCGTTGTGTGAAACGAAGTTCGTTATAGGGAGCAAGACAAAAAGTTCGTTATGCGCAGCGTTCGCTGTGCGAGGCGTCCGTTATGCGAGGCACCACTGTATATAAAAAAAGGAAGAATACCTTTTTTATATATTCTGCAAAAGCGCATTGCCTGCCCGTGGTTTTAAAGGCACGTTAAAACCACGGGCTTGCACTGCGGGGAAGAGCAGGAGAGTTGGGGGCTAAGAGCAGGAGATCGGGGCAGAGAGCAGGGTTTTAGTACAAGTGACTGGTCCTTACCAGTCGGTGTGACTGAAAAAATAGTGAATCGCGTCCTTCCTACTTTGCATGCCATTTCCCCTCATTTGCATGCATGGATCAGAATCGGATCGGAGGAGAGGTTAGTGAATCAGGTTGGAGAAAAATCAGGTCGCAAAGGGGTCACAATCTGATCCGTACACGATTGGTTTGCTTAGTGAATCTAGCCCTACATGTACACACATGGGATCAGCACTCCAATTTAAATCACCTTTACAGAATTTGGAAGCTAACGTTTTGCCCAGAAAGCCAAAATACACCATTCTATTGACCATTTTATGACAAGTTTCATGATACTTGTTTTTTATCAGCACCTCTGATCATTTAAATCTGACCTGAGTGAAAGAACTCTCCCAGACGATCGCCTTCTCATCAATGGTGAAATCCTGCCCTGGGGGAGCATGGGGGTTATAACGTCCAACAACTTTATATTCCAATGTTGTATTAGGAAGAAAGTTCAAATTCAAAATATCGTATCCAATGGCGAGTTCTCCATTTTCATCCAGGTACATCTCTTCCCCTAGACCATTCTTAAAATGGAGGTTCCTCAGATAACGATGGAGCTAAGAAGTGAGGGGTGCATTTTAAGTATTGTCAGGTTAGACAGGTAATTTCAAGCATACATAAACATTTGTTTATAACTATAAGTAGAACTAATTTTAAAGCCATTTCTGGAGGTAAAGCACTCTCTGTCTCCTCCCACTTATAGATTGACACAACCTTAAAGTACGGACCAACTCCCTGAAGAAGCTTAGGAAAATTATTTTATAACAGCCATATAAACTTCTCTGATTCCATTCTAGAAGTGCGGTATACAGTAACAAAAATCCAATAAATAATGTAACTAGCCAGTGAATGGGGAGAAGGAAGGCACAAAGAAAAGAAATATACATTATCTTTTCAATTCATTCTTCCATCTTCAATGACAGATCTATAGAAAGTTGGGACTGTAAGAGCAAAGACCTTTGCACTCATCTTTAAAACAGAAAAATGATTTGAAAGTGGCACCAAATGGCAGATATTTTTTCTTGCATAAACATCAAAGTCGATTTTTGAACCTGAGACTTGGGTTGTTTTATGATACAGATAGTATAAATGGGCTGAAGTTGTCTTAGAAGCAGGCCAGAGCAACTCACGAGGCTTGCACTAAAGGGGGTGCCTCGCGGGTCAAGGCACGCAGGGAAGAAGCTGAGGAGCCAATGGGAGGGAGAAAGGGGTGTAGCAAGACAAGCGGCAGGCATTTTAAATTAGATCCCTCCTGGCACAGCCATCTTTTCAGTGGCACGCCAAGAGGAAGAGGACACCCCGCTGCCCGGTGGCCCTGCCTGTGTGAGGGGAAGCCTCCATTCTGGAGTGAAGCTCCAGTTTTGGGACACGGGGTAGAATGAGGCAGTGCCAGGTAGACAGCAGGGAAAAGGGGGTTTCGCTCTATGAATGTGGAGGACCAATTGCGCTTGGGGAAGTTGGGCAGCTGGAGCCACGTCGGCTCAGTCAGGCAGTAGCGCAGGGTTTCGGTCCTCTTCCCCACTCCCCAATTTTGGTGTCGGCCCATCACTGCTGGGCAGTTGGGGGAGCTGCTGTAAGCCTCACCTAGCCAGCCATTCACAGCTTCACAGAGTGTAGGGGAATGTGGGCGTGTTGGGGTGAAGAGGACACCCCGCTACCTGGAGATGCGGCCTGCCTGTGCTTTTCGCATTGGGGGCATGGCACGCTGTTTTGTCCTTTTGGCCAGGGAGACCAGAGTTGCTGCAGTGCAGGTAGGCAGCAGGGGCAGTTTTGTGCATTCCTCAGGGTAGTTCTGCTTCCTCGCGATCGCTTCCTGTTGGTGTGCTATGTATTCTGCCCATTTGGTGTTGGGGAGCTCTGGGAGCTTGCGGTTCATGCGAGGCAGTTGTGTCCCAGCGGTAGAGTCGCTGCCATTGGGAAGCAGCTGGGCAGAGCGTGGGTTGTGATGGATGACTGGGAGCTCCCACATGCCTAAGGCCCGAAGTTGTCAGGGGGGCCCGATGAAACAGAGGACTCATTTTGGGTTTTTTCCCTTGGCAAAGCGGGCTCCCCGGGAAAGATCGGCAGTGCTGGGCCCCCCTGGAAAGATTGGCAGTGCTGGGCCCTCCCCAGGAGATTGACAACACCGCCCTCACCCGGCATCGCCATCAACCAACCTGAATAAGTGACGTCGGAGGGGGTGGACCGGCAGATGCAAAGAATTGCTGCAAGGTCCCATGATGACTGCATCTGCCGGCTCTGTTCAGGAAGAGGTAAGTGATGTCGGAGAGGTTAGACCGGCAGACGCAGTCATCGTGAGACCTTGCAGCAACTCTTTGCATCTGCCGGTCCACCCCCTCCGACGTCACTTATTCAGGTTGGTTTATGGCGATGCCGGGAGAGGGTGGTGTTGTCTATCTTTGGGTAGGGGGGGCAGCTCTGCCGATCTTTCCAGGGGGGGCCCAGCACTGCCGATCTTTCCCAGGGCTTTGCGTTGCCAAGGGGAAAAAAAACATCGGGTCCTCTGTTTCTTCAGCGAGCCCCCTCTGACCTTAAAGGGTGGTGGAGGGAGAGAAAGGGGGCAGGGTGGTATGGAAGAGTGGTAGAAGGAGAGAAAGGGGCAGATGCTGATGGAATTGGTGTACAGGGGAAGGGGAGAGATATACAAGAGGAACGATACTGGATGGAATTGGTTGAAGGGAAAGAAAGAGGGCAGATGCTAATGGAATTAGGGTGCAGGGAAAGGGGGAAGGATACTGGATGGAATTGGGTTGGAGGGAAAGAAAGGGGGAAGATGCTGATGGAATTGGTGTGCAGGAAAAGGGGGAAAACATAAGGGGGAAAGATACTGGATGGATTTGGGTTTGAGGGAAAGAAAGGGGGCTGATGCTGATGGAAGTGGGGGGAAGGGAGAGGAGAGAGTAAAATTCCAGACCATGGGGGTATGGGTGTGGGAGACGGAAGGGAAGGAGAGGAGAGAGATGCCAGACCATTGGAGGAGGGAATGGAAGAAGATGGATTCCAGACCAATGGGAGTGAAGGGAAAGATGGAAGGGGGAGGCATACAGTTTCTGGAAGTGGCATAGAAGGACAGAAGATGAAAGGAAGAGAGTGACAAGAAGATGAGGAGAGCTGAAAGCAGATAAGACAAAGGTAGAAAAAATTTTCTATTTATTTATTTTTTTGCTTTAGGGGACATGCATTGCTGTTTTTGTGGTGTTGCATTATATGCAGAGTCCAGCGTCTTGGTGGTTTTATTTAACCTTTGTCTACGTATTTCTATTTTATCCCCCCTTTTACAAAACTGTAGAGCATTTTTTTAGCGCTGGCTGTGGCTAAAAACCATACAACAGTTTTGTAAAAGGGGGAGAGGCTAGTTTGTGATTACTTATTCCATACTAGGCGAAGGTGTTTTCTGTGTTCTGTTTGTATGAAAGACATGGTTTTTTGTTAGCGTTGACTAGCCTTATTTGGCGCAATGCATCAGGCATGGTTCTTGGGAGCACCTTGAATTAACCTGATTTGAATCTCCTTATTTTCTGCCAACCTTCTTTTGTTTCACGTTGGATTCTTTGGTGGACTGTTTTCCTTGTTGTTTCGTTGCAAATTAATATACATGGAGTGGAATGTACTAGAGTGTATGTTGTTTATACATACAAATGGGTTACAATTGGTTGATGTAGAGTGAGGCAGTTGAGAGGCATTGTAAACTTGGTTATTAATATAGACTTATATTTTGGATAGTATTACTGCTTTACAAATATTTGAACACTTACATATAAGCATGGAAAGGGTTCAGAGTTAAATTCCTGGGTAAGTAGGTGGGAAGGGAAGGAAGACGGATTTGTTCAGAGATGTTTGGGGGTTGCATAGAAGAAAAACTGTGCACTGGTATACTTATCTTTGTTTTGAATTTTTTTTAAAAAAGAAATACAAGTGGAAATAAAGAAGTAAAGAAGAAAACAGATAAATGGGGGGCGGGACATGGGTGGGGTAGGAGCGGAGCAAGGGCGGGGTAGGGCCAGGGGTCCCAGTGTACTTGTGTGCCTAGGGGCCCTCAAAGAATTAATCCTGCCCTGCCCACATGCATTTCCTAAGAAGACAGCACCTAATGCCCCACTTTTCGCCAGATCCGGCCACCCCCGTCGAGCGAATGCAGGGGTTGCCGAGTGCCATGTTGCAGCATCGGCTGTTTGGGAGCATAGATGCCAGCATCTCAGCACAGGCCCCCTTTCCCTTCCTGCGGTCCCGATAAACCTTCGACTCCAGCAGCGTCTGCAGCACTCTACACACGCTGCTTCAGGGCCTTCTACTGCCCTGATTTGCTCTACTACGTCTCTGATGATGTCATCAGCGACGTACCAGAGCAAATTAGGGCAGTAGAAGGCCCTAAGCAGCATGTGTAGAGTGCTGAAGACGCTGATGGAGTCGCAGGTTTGGAGTTGGGACCGCGGGAAGTGAAGGGTGGGTGGGAAGGGATTAAGTGATCCGGTCGGATTGCGGGAAGTGAAGGGGGGTGCGGCAAGGGAGTAAGTGAGCCTTACCGATCGTGTGGAGAGCAGGGAGTCCAGCGCTGGCGGCCAGTCCTGCGCATGAAGGTAGGGGCTGGGGACTCACGCATGCACACTCCTGTGGCCATGGACCTACATCTCATGGATCAGGGAAAATGGAAAACGCAAGTAGGAATGCGCATGCACGGCTAGGGTTTTATTATATAAGATATATATATATATATATATATATATATATATATATATTGTCACAACCCTAACCCTAAAGCTAGGCTTGTGCCAGGAAAGGCTATTCCTAACCCTGGCCTGGCCTTGAAGAGGGCTAACCATTGTGACAGGCTAGACACCAGTGGTAGGGAAAATTCTGAATTCCCATTCAAAGCCCAGTTCACAAAACATGGGGAAGTGAGGAATCTGGAGGGAACAGCCTAGAACAGCCTCTGAGCAAATCCACCAGCTCAGCTAACCCACAGCTGCAGGGCTTAATTAGAAGCTCAGGGAAATCTCAGACCAAGCTACAGGCTGCCCTGCCCCCGCACAGAACAGGGCGTGGTCGCCTCAGTGCTGAGGAGGAACCAGTCAGTCTACCCTGGGTCAGCCCAGGAAGGAGGTTCACAGGACAGCTCTCCTGAACCTCAGAGCTTTCAGGATATTGAGATGGTGGATGCAGCCCCTGTCTCTGAGGCCAACCAGCTAGCTATTCCAGAACCTATGGAATTTATGGACACTAGCATGGATACTGAAGCATGTGAGATGGATGAAAGTTAAGTACACAGTCTTTACTCTTTGTGGTGCTTAATTTTGTGAACTTTTTGGTTTTTTTTTACTTACCTGTTTGCACCTGTTTGGAGCCGGTGAGCAGTGCTGGGCTCTCACTGCAAAGGTGCCTAAACTTGGAAGCCTTTAAACCAGGTTTATTTTGCTTGAAAGTTTTTGTTTGTGTTTGCCTTTTTGAGGATGGAGTGTGACAGCAATATGGACTCTGTGTAGGGTGATAGTGGGGAGAATCCACACAAGATCCTGGGTGGGATTGTGGGGCCATTTGTGGCATCTGTTTAAATGCAGATTTGAATAAGTGGATTCAGCTACTCCCCTCCCCCACCAACTGCTTTGAGTTGGTTGGGACAGGCCTGCCTCAATCCAGGCCTGAGTACAACACTTTCATTCCTCAAAGAAAGTGCTATAGGCTTATTCCAGTCCTGCTTTGTGAAGGCAGGCTTATGAAGACTGGACTATTACAGACTAAGAAATTACTTACCTGTGATACCTGTAAAGAAGATGTGGGCTTGTTTTGGATTTAGCAGCCCGGTGATTCTTTTATGTTTTCTTTTGTTCATGAAGTCAATGAACTAAACCCTGAGAAGGGTATGTGAACTCAATAAATTGGGACGCAATTTTATTTTGAACTTTATTGTTCCTGACCTGTTTTTGTGGTTCTTTATTGACCAACACAACAGCAGGACTTCCAGCATCTTCTGGAAGCACGAAGACCGCAGGCTATTCTGGGCGCTGACCGGGGCCAATAGTTCAAGCCGGCTCCGGCGGTGTCACAATATATATATATATATATATATATATATATATATATATATATATATATATATATATATATATTAGCGGATCCTGGTCTGTGCAGTCACATGGCATTGTTCACATTCTTGGTCAATGGCATCCTAGGGCCTCTAGTGGTCAAGATCAGAATCCTTGGGTTTGTTTTGGATTCTACTCTTTCTTTGACTAATCAAATTAACAATATATAAAAAAAAATGTTTCTTTAGTCTTCAGATGTCGAGGAGGGTCCATCGTTTTTTCCATCAGCAACATTTTGCCGTGTTGGTCCAGGCTATTTTATTGGTTCATCTGGATTATGTTAACTCCCTTTATATCAGTTTAAGTAAGTGCAGTTTAAAGAGATTGCAGCTTATTCAGAATATGGCTGCTAAATTAATATTTGGTAAGAGTAGATATGATCTCCATTACTGAAGATATCTTTATTAATTTGTGCCATAAGAACATAAGAACATAAGAAATGCCTCCGCTGGGTCAGACCTGAGGTCCATCGCGCCGAGCAGTCCGCTCACGCGGCGGCCCATCAGGTCCAGGACCTGTGCAGTAATCTTTTATCTATACCCCTCTATCCCCTTTTCCAGCAGGAAATTGTCCAATCCTTTCTTAAACCCCAGTACAGTTCGCTGACCTATAACGTCCTCTGGAAGTGCATTCCAGGTGTCCACCACACGTTGGGTAAAGAAGAACTTCCTAGCATTCGTTTTGAATCTGTCCCCTTTCAACTTTTCCGAATGCCATTTTGTAAAACAGTGGTAAATGTTATTAATATTGTTGTTCTCAATACCATTCTGCATCCTCATTCAGGCCTGCAGTGGCTATTGCATTTGCTTCAAAAATCAAAAAAGATATAGATAGATTCCGGAACTTGGTGGCAACAGGGATGGCTGTGTAACTGCTGAGCTCCTTCCTTGGGCACACTTACTGCTTATTATTTGATATTTTATTTCCTCCTAGCAGTTTTTTTTTAATTGAACCCAGATGGCCTCAGGAAGAGAGACACTAAACTGACTAAAGTAAACCTTAAGTTTGTATACTGCATCAGCTCCAGAATCATAGAGCTCGGCATGGTTTACAGGAACTGGTATAAAGAAGGAACTCCAAAGTAAGAGTTACAGGAACTTAGTATAAAGAAGGTTTAGAGGGACTTAGTATAAAGATGAAATACCATAGAGGGAGGAAGTATTACATTTTTGAGAATAGCCAAGTTTTCAGATGTTTTCGGAATAGTTGGAGGGAGCCCAAATTCCGAAGTGGGATAAGAACATAAGAATTGCTGCTGCTGGGTCAGACCAGTGGTCATCCTGCCCAGTTGTCCGCTCACGTGGCAGCCCCTAGGTCAAAGACCAGTGCTCTAAATGAGTCCAGCCTCACCTGCATATGTTCCAGTTCAGCAGGAACTTGTCCAACCCTGTCCTAAATCCCTGAAGGGCGCTTTCCCCCACGACAGACTCCAGAAGAGCGTTCCAACTTTCCACTACTCTCTGGGTAAGGAAGAACTTCCTTACATTGTACAGAATCTATCCCCTTTCAACTTTAGAGAGTGCCCTCTCATTCTCTCTACCTTGGAGAGGGTGAACAATCTGTCTTTATCTGCTAAATCTATTTCGATCATGTCCCCTCTCAGTCTCCTCTTTTCAAGGGAGAAAAGGCCCAGTTTCTCCAATCTCTCACTGTACGGCAACTCCTCCAGTACCAAGCTAAGTAACAAAATTGTTTATTGTTTTGAGTTAATTAAGTTTATATTTATTTTGAAACAAAAAAAACAAAAATTTCACAAAACACAGAGCACAAAGCAAGTCTGATGACGATGAATATGCCATTGGAGGCACATTCTGAAGACTTTGCTAAAATACATATTAAAAGTTTTGATTATAATTTTTGCAAATTTATAATAGATACTGTTTTTTTACTTGTGGAACACTTTAAAAGCTGCAGTAACACCTAATTGCTTCTAGTAAGACAAGAATGGAGGTGAAACTTAAACATCTATTAGTTTCTTGTAAGAACTTAATCAGAGGTTGAACTTGCACTGAGCACAACTTAACATGTAAGAACTTAATCAAGGTAAAACTTAGCATTAAGTCTAATCATGGTAGAACTTAGCATTAAGATCAATCTTTCCTGCATAAGTAGTGTCGGGCGGAGGAAGGAGGGACACTTCCTTCTTCCTCTGCCTTGAGAGGCGCTGGGAGAAAAAACTTTCGGTGGCCCTCAAATGAGCTGAAGAGGAGCAGAGGCTCTGAAGTGGACAGAGTTAAGCCCGATTCATCCTGCATGAGTGGAGAAACTTTTGGCGGCCCTCAAATGGGCTGAAGAAGAGCAGGGGCTCTGAAATGAGCAGAGTCAGACACGTTTAGAGGCTTCAATTGCTGCTCAGGGATCAGGTAAATGATCAACCCTGACCATGTGACTCCTTCTAAAGTGCCATTTCTTGGTGACTCCATGGAGATGTTGGAGAATTTAATGGAGAGAGTGAAAAATGTACAAGAGCTTTTACAGGGCATCTCATCAAAGTTAGTCTCTGTCCAGGAAGAACTGACTAACATTACTCAACAAGTACAAATCTCTAATTCCAGGCTTGATGGCAGTGAACAGCGGATCACTGAATGTGAGATTAAAATGGCCCAGTGCTAGTCGGACAATAAAGCAGTCCTTGCTTTCACAAAGAAATTGGAGGATTTTGAAAACAGGGAGAGGTGAAATAATTTAAGAATTGTGGGACTTCCTGAGGGTATTGAGGGAAAGGATATGATCAGATTTCTGAAAGATTTTATTCCTAAGGTGCTCTCTATAACCTTTTCTCAGCCTCTGGAATTGAGAGGGTTCATTGGATTCCCTCAAGAAAGAACAACACTGCTACTGGCCCCAGGCCCATAATATTTAAGTTATTGTGATTTCCACAAGTACTGGAAATTTTGAAAAGTGGCCAGGGAAAAAAAGAATACAGTGGTACCTCAGAATCCGAACGCCCAGAACTCAAATGTTTTGGAATCCAAACTTTTTTGTAGTAAATTTTGCCCCAGAATCTGAACTCTGCTTTGGAATCCGAACTCCCTGCAAATTGTATATGTGTGTTTCATCCCCAGATTCAAAACTCTGCTTTGGAATCCAAACTCCCTGCACATACTATTTGTGTGTTTCTGCCCCTAAAATCCAGTGTATGTATTGTTAAAATTTGAGTTTGTGGGACCCAGGAATGGATTAATCCAGTTTCCATTATTTTCAATGGGAAAAATTGTATTGGAACTCGAACATTTTGGAATGCGAACTGGGTTCTGGAACGGATTAGGTTCGGATTCCAAGGCATCAGTGTATACCATATTTTTTGCTCTATAAGACACACTTTTTCTTCCCCCCAAAAGTGGGTGGAAATAAGGATGCTTCTTATGGAGCGAATGCATATCCCCCCATAATTCCTTCTGCGATCCAACATTGTAGGGCAGGAGCTTTCAGCCTCCTGCCTTTCCCACTGGCGGACTCCCAAGCAGTAGCAGCAGAGCAGTGCAGAAGGCAGGTGCAAACTTATCGCTTCCTGCCTTGTTCCACGCTGCTCCGTGAAAGAAGGAGGAGAAGCAGTCCCACCACCGCCAGTGCTCACCCTTCTCGCCATGCTGCTGATCGTCTCCACTCCCCACCCAGCCCATGAGGTAAGCAACTGACCTGGACAGGCTGTAGCCAGGGCAGGATTAACCAATAGGCCAAGTAGGCACGTGCCTAAGGCCCAAAATGGTCAGGGGGGCCCGATGAAGCAGGGCATCAGCATTGTTTTTTCCAAATGGCGATGGGCCCCTCCAGCATCGATTGGCAATGTGGGCCCCACCCCAATCGGCAATGCAGGCCCCCTCATCAACGGAAAGTAAGACAAGCAAGAAATATGGGTAAGAAAGGCAACAGGAACTTTAATTGTGCAAGCGGTGCTGCTTGCCCAAAGCTTCCCTCTGACGCAGCTTCCTGTTTCCGCCTGGACGCATGGTAGGTTGGGGTGGGGCAGTGTACTTGTATGCCTAGGGGCCCTCGATGAATTAAATCCTGCCCTGGCCGTAGCCCCAGCATGTCTTTAGCCACAGAAGAGCCATGAGCTTCAGCTCCATCTCCATGCTCTTTGGCTGCCCCAGTCCTGGGCAGCTCTACCAGAGACGTGGAACAATTTCTTATGGCAGCTCTGATCAAACTACATTGTACATTTGCATGTTAGGTAAGCATGGCATTTAAATAATGAGATATTTCAGTGTTCTTTCCTATAGTTATTAATGAAAGAAAATAATTTGCAAGTGTTAGGACACTTTGATTTGTTATTGCTAATTTTTGGCTAAGGAAAATGCTTTTATTTTTCTGTAGGGTAATGCAAATATTTTTTAAAGGGTTGCAGGGCTGTGTTTTTGTTTTTTAGCCTTGGGTTGAAAAACATGAATGTTTTGTAGCCCTGCAAACACTATCCCCCTGTCTGCCAGCTTGACAGCACCAGATTAGCGCAGTGAAAAAGTACGTTTGTGAACTCTATCAGCTGTGAGGATGCGGTCATGTACAAAGTGGGTGGCGCCTCTCATAAGGCAAGCGGGAGAGACGCCGTGGCCATCTTTATTTATCAGTCATGCCTGAAACAACAAGTTTCAGTTAGCGTTCATCCAGTGAGTGGCTTAACATGAAGAATTTAATTTTTAATGGATTGATTTTTGTGATTGATATACAACAAGTAGAGGGTTTTTTTTTAAAATACAAAATAGTTGTTTTGAGGACTGTTAATAGTAGGGTCACTAATGCTATTTTCATTTTGGCTTTGCATAAAGTGCATTAGGTGCATGAGGTGCTAGAGGAAGGAAAGTACTTATCTTTTGTGCCTGAAGGCTGCCCAATTGTTTCACACTCGGTTTCATCAGGGACTATGCCTCCTTCTATTACTGCACCAAACTTTTTTTCACAAACTTTAACGGAGCCACAATCAAAAGTTTGGTGCAGTAATAGACGTGATGAAAAGTCGTGCGCGTTAAACCCGCTAGCGTAGCTTTGTAAAAGGAGCCCTTAATCTATTAGACAGAATCAGGGACATAAACCCCAGACAGCCAGTTCGCTACACTATGAGTGGTATAATTGAACCAATAGTGACTCGACTTCCTTCTCTGGCTGTAATAAACTCACATAATTGTTTTGGATCAAAAATTAAAGAAATACAACATTTTGCAGGAATTTTTATAAAAAACTGAGCACCCAGAGCCAAAACTCTGGTTCTATAACTAAGGAAAACTTTTCTTGCTTTTGTGTTTCTTTAGACAAATCAGGAAAAACACGTACAGTGGAACCGAAAAACTTATCATTCAAGTGCCTAAAGTATGTCCATAGAATTAAGTCCTTATCAAACTGGGGCAAAAGTTACAATGAGAGTGGTTTTCTCTGTTATTATTACAAGTGAGTCCTCCAATGAATTGAATAAAGTATTTTTATAAAAGAAAAAATCATGAGAAAAAAATAAGCACAAAGAAGAAAGGATAAATGAATTGAAATAGTATAAGGGCAAAAAATACAGCAGGACTAATGAGGAGTCCAACCAGCTAGAGTCCTTTGATCCTACTGGCCTTCTGAAGACCCTGTGGTTGAACACTAGCAAGTCTTCATACTTTTGTAAAAACATTTTGCACTTTGATATTTTGTTACTCCATTACTGAGGGCACTGCATTGGCTTCTGGTATCCTGGAGGATTCAATTTAAATGTGCCAGTGTTGTATTTAAAAGTTTATATGGGATCTTTTCCACATTACTTAATCTTTCTTTGAATTCTCAACAACCCCTTTCATCTAGAGGAATACATAAATTTAAATTAGTATTCCCTTCCACTAGGGGTATACATACCTTAGGTAGGCTTTCTCACTCTATGGCATTTGCTTTGCTAAAAATCTGGAATGATCTTCCTTCAGAAATTAGACTTCTCTCTTCTTTGACACTTTTTAGAACGAGTTTGAAGATGTATCTTTTTAAGAAATTCTTAAATGATAAATAAGGGATTGTAAGAGATTAATTTTGTCCTATCATTGTCTCCTTTACCTCTTCAGTTAATTTTGTGAACCAGATCGAGTCCCTTTCAGGGAATGACCCGGTATATAAGACAAAGGCCTGGATTGATTGGTATTGGTTATACATATTCAATGAATATCTAATTACAGTGGGGCTCATTGCAATTCAAACAAATAACTAAAAGGGATAGATCTGATGGCTACTACTGCATGATCAAAGGGTGAAGAAGTATATAATTTGATAGGGGAAGAGCAGAGTCAGGAGCGGTTTAACCTGTGCTACTGGGAAAATTGCTGGGCATGTGACAAAAGAAACAAAATTTATATATTATATATACTTGAATATAAGTCGATCTGAATATAAGTCGAGACTCATTTTCCCCAAAAAATGAAGAAAAATGGTTGACTCGAATATGTCGGGCGGCTTAATATTCAAATGTCCTGTCCTGTCAGTTTTTCCACTCAGCCACAATCCCTGCCAAGTTGTGCACCCAGCCCCCTTCCCTCCCTGCCCTGCACTCAGTCCCATTCCCTACTAGGCTGTGAACCAAGCCCTCCTACCTGCCAGACTCGGAACACTGTCCCACCTTCCTTATTTGTACCTCTTCCCCCTAAAAATTGCCAACCTCATCAGTGATGTCACAATGGCTTGATTGTCCCATACTCCCCTCTAACCCAGCAAGCAGATTAACCCCACCTCTTAACTTAAACCACCTACTGGTAGGCCAGAACAGGAGGGATCCCTCCCGTCTCCTGCCCTGGCCGACACTAATAATTACCACCCTCCCTACTTCCCTCCATCATGTACCTGTTTCATGATGGTTCAGCGTGTATCATAGAAACATAGAAATTTGACGGCAGAAAAGGGCTATAGCCCATCAAGTCTGCCCACTCTTCTGACCCACCCCATTAAGTCTGAGTACTAATGACCTAGTTCCTTAACTCTACCCTCGTAGGGATCCCACGTGTATGTCCCATTTATTCTTAAAGTCAAGCACGCTGGTGGCCTTGATCACCTGCATTGGAAGCTTGTTCCAGTGATCTACCACCCTTTCTGTGAAGAAATACTTCCTGGTGTTACCATTAAATTTCCCTCCTCTGAAAGTTTGAGCGGATGCCCCCTTGTGACCGAGGGTCCTTTGGGAAAGAAGATGTCGTCTTCCACCTCGACACGTCCTGTGATGTATTTAAATGTCTCAATCATGTCCCCTCTTTCCCTGCGTTCCTCTAGAGTGTAGAGCTGCAATTTGTTTAGTCTTTCTTCGTACGGGAGACCTTTAAGCCCGGAGATCATCCTAGTGGCCATCCGTTGAACTGACTCAACTCTAAGCACGTCTTTATGGCAATGCGGTCTCCAGAATTGCACACAGTATTCCAGATGAGGTCTGACCATGGTTCTGTATAGTGGCATTATTGCGGCTGATGAAGCTTCTACTGATACATCCCATCATTTGCCTTGCCTTGGATGAGGCCTTCTCTACTTGTCTGGCAGCCTTTATGTCTGCACTGATGATTACTCCCAAGTCTCGTTCTTCTGAAGTCCTAGCTAATGTTTCTCCATTTAAGGTGTAAGTTTTGCATGGATTTCCGCTGCCGAGATGCATGACCTTACATTTCTTAGCGTTGAAGCCCAGCTGCCATGTCGAAGACCAGTTTTCCAACGTAAGCAGATACTGCGTCATACAATCCTGCCGATTGCTTTCACTTACTATATTACATATTTTGGCGTCATCAGCGAATAGTGTTACTTTACCCTGAAGCCCTTGGGTCAAGTCCCTTATGAATATGTTAAAGAGGAATGGACCCAGGACTGAGCCCTGTGGCACTCCGCTGGTCACATCCGATGTCTCAGAAAGGGTGCCGTTGACCACCACCCTCTGAAGTCTACCACTCAGCCAATCATTAACCCATGCAATTAGTGACTCACCTAACCCCATCGATTTCATCTTGCTTAACAGTCTACGGTGTGGGACGCTGTCAAAAGCTTTACTGAAATCCAAGTACACTATTTCCAGAGATTCTCCCGAGTCTAGCTTCCCTGTTACCCAATCAAAGAAGCTGATAAGATTGGATTGGCATGACCTACCCTTAGTGAATCCATGTTGACTGGGATCCCTTAGATTCCCCTCGTCCAAAATCGTGTCTAATTTTCCTTTAAGTAGTGTTTCCATGAGTTTACACACTATTGATGTGAGACTCACTGGTCTGTAATTCGCAGCCTCTGCTCTGCATCCCTTTTTGTGCAGAGGAACGACGTTGGCTGTTTTCCAGTCCAGGGGGACTCTCCCCTTACTTAGGGAGAGATTGAAGAGCATGGCCAACGGTTCCGCCAGTACATCACACAGCTCTCTGAGCACTCTTGGGTGCAATTTGTCCGGTCCCATGGCTTTGCTCACCTTGAGTCTTAACAGTTCACTGTAAACCTCAGCTGGTGTGAATTCAAAATTCTTAAATGGGTCTTCCTTGCTTGGCTTTGCTTCCAGTTGTGGCCCGTGCCCAGGTGCCTCGCAGGTATAGACTGAGCAGAAGTAATCATTCAGTAGTCTGGCTTTATCGGAATCTGTTTCCACATAGTTCCCGTCTGGCGTTCTAAGGCGTACTATCCCATTTGTGTTCTTTTTCTTGTCACTAATATACCTGAAGAAGGATTTGTCCCCTTTCTTAATGTTCCTTGCTAGAGTTTCTTCCACTTGAACTTTGGCCTCCCTGACTGCTGTTTTGACCGCTGCAGACCTTGTCCTGTATTCGATGTTCCTGCGCTGAAATCCTCCTTTGTATAGGTAGTAGCCAGCAGCGCATCCGGGTCAGGATGCAAGAGCGAGCTTTTCTTGCTGCCAGCCTGCCCTGCACCGCTCCTTGATAGGCTGCCGTGATAACCGCAAATCCTATAAGCTTGCGGCAGCCTATTAATGAGCGGTGGAGGGCTGGCCGGCAGCACGAAAAGCTCGTTCCTGTGTGCCGGCCCGGATGTGCCGCTGGCTACTACATTTACAATTTTTGGGAGTATTTCAGCGAGGGATACACGCTGGACCACTAATTTTGAAAAGGCGCTGGGTGGGGCCCGACAGAACCTGAGTTCCTTTCACTCTCTCTCTCCTGCCTCTAATCTCAGAGACAGGGGCCCTGGGCTCAGAGGGCCTGCAGCGTGTGAAAAAGCAGGAACTCTTTCTCTCTGGCTTCGGGGGAGGAGAGGGAGGGCCGTGCTATGGAGGTGTTGGACTCCTTACTGAAGGAGAGGGGCTTCCGATTGTCAGGGGAAAGAGGAGAAGGCTCTCAAAGCATTGTTATTTATTGCTGGCTACTCTTGCTGCAGGAGAAATCCTGATCAGCTACTCAGTATGCTACTCAGTGCAGTTCCTCATGCCATCAATGGGTGGAGGGGAGGGAAGAGGGGGAGGAGGGGGCAGGTCAGAGCAAACAGCATTTAGGCAAGTCCCAGAGAGAGAGGGAAGCGGAGGAAGAAAGGAGAGGGAGGTACGGAGAGAGAAGAAAGAGTACGGGGTTAGGGCTCGTTAGAGATGGGGAAGAGAGGAGATGGAGGGAGAGAGAAGAAAGAAAGAGTATGTGGGTTGGGGATAGATGGAGAAAGGGAGAGGGAGAGGTGAGGTCCAGAGATGAACAGGGGGTAAGACTGGTGAACAATTCCAAATAAAGGGAGAGCAAAGAAAATGCGAGAGCGAAGGGGGTGATATGATAGAGAACAGAAAGAGGGGGAAGGGTCATTCATTGACAGGAAAGAAGGGCAAGAACTGTAGTTTATATCCTGCTCCCAGAGGAAGAAGCAAGAGTAAGTTCACAAGGGAAGATAGCGGGGCACAATGCTGGCGTCAGGGAGGGACAAAGGTATAGACAGGCAGTGCAGGAAAGAAGGTGGCATGGAGCCTCTGGACCGCATAAGCATAGGAGTGAGGAAAGAAAAAAGACAGGGAGCTTTGTACAAGCACCACAGCTGAAGGAAGCGGAAAAGTAGGATTCAAGCCCCGCTTTAACTTAGTGAGCACACGGTAGACAGAGGGAAGAAATCAGTGAAGCTCCCGCTGAATGCAGGCACTGCTTCATCTTTCCAAGAAATTTAAGGCTATTGGAGTCCCACTGGCATGGCACTGCTGGATTGGCTACTGCTAGGAAACCGGATAGTAGGCTTTAGTCCTTTGGTCTGACCTAGTATGTGACCCAATTGGGGAGTGAGAGGGAAGGAGGGAAAAGGAAGACCAGAGAAGGGAGAGGAAAAAGAAAGAGAGATGCCAAGACCTTGGGGCACTCCTGGACAACAGACACTCTTATTAGACGGATGTTTGCAGTTTCTGAGATAAATCCTTGTAGATGGTAGTTTAAGTTTTTGGACATATGTGATTTCTTGCTTTCACAAGACTCATCAAGTAGTGATTTTTGTACTTTTCTTTGCTTTTTGAAATTCTGGAACGTTGTGATTTTGCACTTGACACTTTGGACATTTCATTATAACTATTGTCAATTTTTGCACTTCTGAATTCATATTTATTAGATTTTTATTTATGTACAAAAAAGCTTATTGAGCTAGATCTAGAGCAGGGGTCTTCAAAGTCCCTCCTTGAGAGCTGAATCCAATCAGGTTTTCAGGATTTCCCCAATGAATATGGATGAGATCTATGTGCATGCACTGCTTTCAATGCATATTCATTGGGGAAATCCTAAAAAATCTGACTGGATTCGGCCCTCTAGGAGGGACTTTGGAGACCCCTGATCTAGAGGATGGTGTTATATGATATTTGTGAGTAACCTTGCAGGCACTTTAGGGTGCTGTATGCTTGACTAGCCCTAGTGAACATCTGACTTTTTGTCAAAAAGATCCCATAAACTGATTGCCACCCTCTGCTATCTATTAAATTTTCTGAATCTATTGGTACTTCTAACCTGTATTAATTAAGTAGTGCAAACTTGAAAGCCTATAGGTTCAAAACAGTTCCATGAATTGAGAGTAGGTCTGTTTCTTCCAGTTTATATGTTATGACTCTTCTTTTATAGAGTAGGCTATTTATTACGAAGGAAAAGAGATACCAGACCATGGAGAGAGAAGGGGAGGAGACAGATACCAGACCTGGGAGGAGGAAAGGAGGAAGGAGACAGATACCAGAGCTGAGAAAAGGAAAGGAGGAGAGAGAGACAGAGATGCTAAAATCTGCTGGAAGGGAGGGAGAGATGGAAGGGAGAGGCAGACAGTTTCTGGAAGAGGCATAGAAAGAGAGCAGATGCCATATGGAAGAGGCAGAGAGAGGGCAGGCAGTGGATAGAAGGAAGAGAATGATGAGGAAGGCAGAAAGACGACAAAGGTAGAAAAAAATTCTATTTGTTTTATATATTTATGTTTGCTTTAGGATAAAATATTATTGTAGCTGTGTTGATAATAGTTTATTAATAGAAAATGGAAATAAAGTGATCCTGTTTATTGCACTAATTTTAATACAGTTTTTTACTAATTCAGAGACCATAATTCCTTTCCTCGGGTCAGGACATGGATAATGTAAAAGCAGTATAGTTTATTGACCTGAAGAAAAAGGTTTTAACCTCTAAAGCTAATTGAGAAATGTATTAGTCCAGTAAAATGACGGGCACTAAATTTTCTTCCCGTCATACCCCTTGCTTCCTATCCAAATGCAAAATATAAATTGGTGGGCTTCCCAAAGCTCAGCCAGCTGAAGATATCTTCCTCTAGGAAGGAAGGGGGGATTTGGTCAGACATCTTTGGAGGTTGCATAGAAGAAAAACTGTACACTGGTTATGGTAATCTTTGCTGTTTGTTTTGAATTTTAAAATAAAAGAAATAAAGTGTAAAATAAAGAAGTAAATAAGAAAATGGGTAAATAAATGGGGCAAGGCAGGGGGGCATGATAGGGAGGCAGAGGGCTCAGTGGACCTGTGTGCCTAGGGGCCCTCGACGAGCTAATCTTGTCTTGAATTCAGGTCCTTACCTTCCATGGCAAAGAGTACAAAGCTTCCATATTTTCACTAGTCCATGTAGTGCCATTTCTTGAGCCAGACATGATCATGTTATGCAGTGCGTGTGCCACGGCATACACAGCATTATACACACTGTAGCTGCTCCCAAAGAATGTGCCAAGACAGTGAGTTACGAAACCTATCTCATGTGTAGAGTTGCAGTCTCTTCTGATCTTCTTTGGGCATCTGCTGTCACACAGGACCTTCCACCAATATTTACTATTGACATCTCTTGCCAGCCTGATAGGTATCATCTCACGGATAAATTTATAAAAATGTGGCATAGCTTTCTTATATGGTTTGAATATAAAGAACTTGTTGCTTATGTTAAAGTGTTTTAGATTGTCTTTTTTTTCTACCTCAGCTATAGTGATAAAAACCAGGCCCCTTTTCACATTTGCTTGAAGATTCCGTAGATCATTTAGAGAATATGCAGAATTTTTATAAAAGTAGAAAATGTTCACAGTAGATGATTGGTTAATTGCTCTAAAAAATATCTGTAATTCAAAATTTGCGATTCTTCTCTGGTGAGGAAAGGTTTGATGTAATGCGATGCAGCCACCATTCCGTTCAATCCCTTCTTTAATGATCTTGATAGCTCTCACACTGCTTTCGTCATTGGTTGATAAGATATTGACCCATTTCCAACCAAAATACTTCAGTAGCTTGCCTATCGCAGCACAGAGATGCAACTCATTGGGGATAGTCCGGTAAAAATAAGGATACTTAACAGGGTCACTCATATAAAGATTCTGTGAGATATAACTGACCTATCAGGACAATATAAAATAATTAATATATAATCATTTTTCATCTCTCTGAAGAACAATTTATATCACATAGGTCATAGGATTTAACAGCACATAGTTTGCAGGAGGGTGCTTGTGTCTAGGCTCCTGTTAGTCTCTCCTTTATAAAATTGCTCTTTATGAGGGTCATTTTATAAAGGAATGTATAATATACCTGATATTGCATGCTCCCCCTTTGGGGATATTTAGCCATTTACACATAGATAGCCTCACATTAGGCCAACTCTCTTCCTTCCACCCTCCCTCACAAATCCAAGGAGGTAGATAAATATATTTGAATCTAGAATGATTTTAGTGTAGTATTGCTTTGCAAGTTAATCAAGGCAACATTAAATGGTATTGGCTCTTCTTTGGAGCATCTGGAAGAATACAAGGTGGGAACAGTCGGTAAATTTTTCAAGCTGTAAATATTCTTCAATCCGGTCATTAAAAAGTATGTATATTTGTTTTAGATCAGTAGTCTGAAAGTGTCGGCCTGTGGGCTAAATGCGGCCCGTCTGGTACTATTTTGCGGCCCGTGGTCTGTACTAGTGCTGACCACTCTTTGCAGATACTTCTGGATACCCCCCCCCGGTCTCCCACTCTTACCTTCAGATTATTACCACAGCCTGCAGAGAGGATTGCCAGTGCTGTAGCAATCCTTGCAGGCTGCCGTTGTCCTCAGGAGCACTTTCCCTCTGCCGCGATTCTGCCCCTTACATCAGAGGAGGGGCAGGACCACAGCAGAGAGAACATGCTGTGGAGGCCGATGGAAGTCTGCAAGGAACACTACAACACAGCGATCCTCTCTGCAGGCTGCGGTAATTAGCTGAAACTAAGACCGGGATCCCAGGGAGGAAGCTGGAGGACACTGCAAAGAAGAGGGGAACATGCAGGCCTTCGTGGGGGGGGGGGGGAAGATTTCTAAACTATATAGAGTTTTACCTCATGCAAAATTGTCATTTCTTTAATAAGACATTAACTATGTTTTTCTGCGGCCCTCCAAGTACCTACAAATCTAAAATGTGGTCCTGCAAAAGGTTTGAGTTTGAGACAACTTTTTGAGAGTTATTGCATTTGAAGTAAAGGGAAATAGGGACATTTCAAGTGGAAACAGTAGGCAGGAAGATGGGCTGATATTTCTTCCTACTGGTTGCACCACTTGGTTTCATTTTCAAGGCTCCTTTCTCTTGAAAACAGAGATTAGTGTTCGGGTAGATGAGGTTAAATATAATCAAGTGCAGGGTTCCATGTTAGAAGTCACCACCCATAAGAACATAAAGAAGTTGCCTCCGCTGGGTCAGACCAGAGGTCGATCGCGCCCAGCAGTCTGCACCTGCGGCGGCCCATCAGGTCCATGACCTGTCAGGTTTTCTTGATTTAGCCCTATAGCCCCCTTATTTTTCTATCTATACACTTTCTATACCCTATCTACCTCTCTCTGTACCTCTCAATCCCCCTATCCTTCAGGAATATATCCAATCCCTCTTTGAATCCCCGTAGTGTACTCTGCCCGATCACCTCCTCCGGGAGCGCGATCCCTGTGTACACAACCTTCTGAGTGAAGAAAAACCTCCTGGCATTGGTTCTAAACCTGTCCCCTTCCAGTTTCTTCGAGTACCCTCTCGTACTTGTGGTTCCCCGTGGTCTTAAGAACCTATCCTTGTCTACCTTCTCTATGCCCTTCATGATCTTGAAAGTTTCTATCATGTCTCCTCTAAGTCTCCTCTTCTCCAGGGAGAAGAGCCCCAGCTTGTCCAGCCTGTCAGCGTATGAACAGTCTTCCATACCTTTTTATCATTTTCGTCGCTCTTCTCTGGACCCTCTCAAGTATCGCCATGTCCTTCTTGAGGTACGGTGACCAATATTGGACACAGTATTCCAGATGCGGGTGCACCATCGCACGATACAGCGGCATGATGATTTCCTTCGTCCTGGTTGTGATACCCTTCTTAATGATGCCCAGCATTCTGTTTGCTTTCTTTGAGGTCGCTGCACATTGTGCCGATGATTTCATTTTTGTATCCACCAGCACACCCAAGTCTTTTTCAAGATTACTTTCCCCCAGCAATGCTCCCCCCATTTTGTAGCTGAACATCGGGTTCCTTTTCCCTACATGCATGACATTGCATTTCTCTATGTTAAAGCGCATTTGCCATTTATTTGCCCACTCTTCCAGTTTGCTTAGGTCCCTTTGCAGGTCTTCGCACTCCTCTGTGGTCCTAACTCTGCTGCAGAGTTTAGTGTCATCTGCAAATTTTATAACTTCACACTTCGTCCCATGGAAAGGACCTAGATATCATCACTGAGGATACATTGAAATCCAGAGCTCAATGTGTGGTGTCAGCTAAGAAATCAAATCAGATTTTAGAAATAGAAAAGAAAGATGCAGAACCATCTGAGACTCATTCAACCAGCTCACAGAGGAAGCTTTTGAAATCCCCCTGAAAGGCCTATGGCCTACAACCTGCCCGCTGTCCAGCAAAAATAGTACAAGTGAGTATTGGCCTCGTTGAAGGGGCAAATTAAATTGTTCACTCCTTGTTTGGAGAAGGGCAGCAGCCAACAACACAAAAAAAGACCTGTGGTACACCTCCTGATGATAAAGAGCTCCCTTGATGAGGACAAGCTCAAAAACTACCAACCAGTCCCTAACATGTGTTTCCTGACAAAACATAGAATGGACAGTTTGCATTCAACTCAATAACCGGTTAATTGAATGTAAATATCTAGACCAGGATGTCATTCTGGCTTCAGACCTGGGTATAGAACAGAGATAATTCTTGTGTCCCTTCTTGATAATCTGCACAGGGATCATTACAGGACATTAGCCTTTAACACTGAATCATAATATCATTCTTACAAGACTGGCAAAAAAAGGTATTTGTAGCACAGTACTTACAGTACATGGCTCAAAACCTATTTGTCAAAGAGACAACAATGAGTTTTGTTCAGGAACAATACATCATTACCTTGGACAGTGAACTGTGGGGTACCACAGGGGTCCATACTCTCTTCCATCTGATTTAATATCCACCTTAATCCTTTGGCTGAACTGCTTCAGTCAATGGACTCAAAATTCTATATCCATACCAATAACATGCAACTTCTCTTACCCATTGAATGAGATCTACCCATAGCTTTGAGTAAACTGATTGCCTGTTGTGACTGGGCATGGCCAAGCTGGGCTCAGCAAGTGACCTAACCCATGCACACAAACCTCGGCCGAGCGGTTTGCGAGGTTGTTTTGGTATCAAAATAAAAGAGTTCAAAACTTTGGGTGCAATTTTCATGGGTACTGTTTATTGTTTCACCAGTATAAACAAGTGTCAAATAAAATGCTCAGGTATGTATCACTTTGAGCTTAAGTCCAGCATTCACAATCCAAAACGAAACAATTGCTGTCCAAATATATGACAAAATATAAAAGCCTTTTTCCAACAAAACAAAAGCATTTCTTCTGAGGAAAGGCCCTTTGGCCCCCACCAAGGTCCCTCCGTCCCACATGAAGTGGAACTATAATTAACTTACTGATATCAAGACTCTGTATGCAAGTCTGCCCTGCATTTCATTTTCAACCTGCTTAAGTTTCATGTATTAAAGAAGCAAACTGAGGCCTGCACGACACCAAACTTTTCTGGAAGAACAAAGGCTTGTCATGGATTTGAACATGAATCATGTGAGCAAGAAGATATATGGTCCCGTTACAGAGAAGCACAAGCAAAACAACTGGATGTAAAGATATAGGCGTCAGGCCTTATGAATGAAATGAACTTTTTAGCTAGGCTGGACCTGACACCAGCTAACACAAAAAACAACAACTTTAAATTGCCAAATAAGGAAAAGACAGACCTACAGAAAAAACTGTGGACTTGTGTACGGATTGGTCTTTTATACATACACACAGCTATGGTTACCAGGAAATGATAGGATATGGTAGATTGGAGCAAATTTGCAATATGAGTTTTGATTGGCATAAGAATAAAGGGTGTAGCCATGAGAGAAGGTTATAAAAATTGATGCATGCCTTTGTGTAAGCTAGGAATGAGTAATTTACAGCTAGATATTCATTTGCCTTGGCACTAACCTGTACCAATCCCTCCAATGTATACCAATTGAGACACTATCCTTTGTTAAATATATTTTGTGCTATTACATTATCATATTCTGCTTAAATAAAATATTGTCAGCTTTTGGGTAATAATTGCCCGTTTGCATTGTCCTTGATGTCAATTATTGAGGAGCTTGTCTGCGGCTTCTCACTTCTGCCAGGCAAAACTCCCTTGGGGTTAGGCTTAATGCCCCAAGGGTGGGATCCTCTCCAAATAATTTTCCCTCTATGAATCAGCTTGGAAAGATCCCCTCCCCAGATCCCAACAAAATGACTGCCTGTAGCTTGTATTTAAAGTTCAAAACAAAACCTCAACATTTTCAATAAACTTGGGCAGACTTTACTTTTCCTTCCAGCTCCCTTATTAGCAATGGCTCTCAGCCTATGTCCATACCTTCAGAGCTGGGCAAATCAGAACATTCTATTTCCATATCATAGGTAATATCATTATCCGCCATTTCACTATCCTGCACAAACCCAGAATTAACCTTATCATTAGCCTCTTCATCAAAAATCTCTGCCTGGGGGGGGCGTGGCTTGACTGCGCTATAAGATGGCTGGGTGATTAACTAGCTCCACTCCTCCAGGCATAACTTTAATTTCTTATCGGTTCAAAAATTCAAGTCTACTGCCAGATTGGTCATTCATGATCTATTATGGCCTCAACTAAGCAAATTAATTTAGAAACAGTGTTCGCTGGGAACAAATCAAAGAGAAGTAAGTAAGAACAGCTGACGCCGTGTAAAGTTCCCTTGCCAGTTGAGCCGACAGAAAAGGATGAATTCATGGAGGAATTTTGTTGTATTAAACTGCTACCGCATGGAATTCAGAGAAGCTGGAGACAGTGATAGAAGAAGTTGCTAATTTAGCCAAAAAGATTGAGGTAACAAATGCTCGTTTAGAAAATCTAGATGGAAGAATGGGAAAAGCAGAATCGGCTATGATTCAGTGCAAACAGAATCACAAGGAAATGCAAGAACTATCAAATCAGCTTTTAGATCTTGAAAACAGATCTAGGAGAAGGAACATTAGACTTTTGGGATTACCGGAAAATTCAGAAAAGAAAGATATACAGTAATTACCTTTTTACAACATTTTATTCCCAAATTGGTCCCACTCTCCTCTAAGCTTCCATTTGAAATAGAGAGGGCCCACAGAATTCCAAGTAAACGGTTCAACTGTTCTTCTGCCCCTAGACCATTGTTTTACGTTTTCAACATGCCAAGGAGATGTTACAATTTGCAAAGCAAAACAAAAATATACCATATAAAGAGTCAAAAATCCTATTAGTTCCTGATTGTGCAAAAAAGACAGCGAATTTGAGGAAGGAATTTTTAAATCTAAGACCTCAACTAAAACTGCTTGGAATACAATATGGGCTTATCTCAGGCCAAGCAGGCATGATATTCTCACATGTGGGTGACGTCATCTACGGAGCCCCGATGCGGACAGCATTTCAAGCAAACTTGATTGAAGATTCAATCTTGCTGTGCTGCACCACGCATGCGTGCCTCCTGCTCCACTAGAGGGCGCATCCCCTCCTCGTGGTCTCCAGTTCGTTTTTTTCCGCGGAGCTAAGAAGACTTGTTTTTCCTAGATCTGCCCCAAGTGCCTTCTTTGCACCGCAATTTCTTGTTTTATTCGTTTAAAAAGTCGCTATGTGAATAGTTGTTTGTTTTTTAGTTCTTTTTCCTGCTCATCGCGTAACGCGATTTTGTTTCGCGACCCGGGGGCTCCCGGGTCGTCGCAGCCGCGTGGTCTGGTAGGCCGCGGCCGCCTGTTTTTTCTATGTCCCGGCCTGTTACTGGCTTTAAAAAGTGCACCAGGTGCGAGCCTCTCTTATCGATCACAGACCCTCAACGTTGGTGCATCCTTTGCCTGGGGGCCGATCATCTGACCGAAACTTGCCCCTGGTGCGCAACTTTCCAACACCGGGCGCTCTGCCGCCGACGGGCCCGCATGGTGGACCTGTTTGCTGCCGATCAACCCTCGACCTCGGCCTCAAGGTCGGCCCCAGCTTCGGCCCCAGCCTTGACCTCAGCCTCGGGTCATTCGGCCCCACCTCGGGACTCGACTTCGAAGACCCCGAGTTCTCAAAAGTCTTCGGCTCTGGGTAAGTCCTCTCTTCCTTCCTCATGGTCCATACCTCCGAAGAAACCAACCTCGGGGACGATGTCAGGGCAAGGGGGGAGTTCCTTACCCACGGCCCCAGCGAAACCCTCGAAGTCCTCTGGACGTGCCTCCATCACTCGGGAATGCTCAAAGTCGAGATCGCCCTCGGTGGAGTGCACCGCGGCATCGGACATGCCATCGATGCTGTCTGTGCCGGTGTTCCAAGATATGCTCCGGGCAATGATCACGACGGAGCTATCTGCCGCCTTGGCTCACCTTCACCCGGCCCCGACCTTGACTTCGCGTGCGCCGGACCAGCCTGAGCCCCATGTCGAGGCCCCTCGGGGCAAAGTGCGCCGTTTTCGGCGCCTCTCTTTTTCCTCCAACTTATTGCAGAGACACTCGAGGCGTTCGTCCCCAGCGGAGCTGCGCGGGGCGAAATGTAGATCGAAGCCCCTCAAGTCCTCGGGCCGCCGACTTTCCAAGAAGGCCCGGAGTTCGCCTCCGACCCGAGGCCGCTCGCCCTTGACTCGATCGGGAGGACCGCTACTGGTTACCGAGCTGTCCCTTGCTAATCCTAAGCTCTTACTAACTCCCCCTCGGTCCGGGGCTCCGGTCCGAGGCTCCAGGCTTTCACCAGGGAGTTTGGGGAGAGGTCTCCGACCCGACATCGGTCAGTGCCCCTTACCCCGGCGGTGTCCCCGACGGGCTCCTTGAGGCGACGCAGGTCCTCGACCCCGGAGCGCTTCCCAAGCGTGTCCCTGATGTCGGATCGAGGGTCCGAGCGAGAACCTCGCTATTCGAGGGAGGCTTCCCCTTCCTTTTCAGCGAAACGGAGGTCTCGTTCACCGTCCCTGCAAGGGGCTACGGGAACACACCGCCCTTCCTTTACGAGGTTCGCCAGGACATGGGACATGCCCTTGACTTGGACTTACAATCTGACTCGAGGTATTCCAAGGAATATCTGGCGGAGCTGGATATGCCTTCTCCGTCCCGAGAGTCCCTCCGGCTGCTGCTGAACCTGGTGCTCCGGCAGACCCTCATCAGGAACCTCGAGACTCCTTACATGGTGACGGCTGTCCCATCTAAAATGGAGTCTAAGTACTGTACGGTGCCCTGCCCGGGGTTCGAGCAACCACAGTTGTCCCACCAGTCCTTGTTGGTGGAGTCTTCCTTGAAGAAAGCTCACCCCTCTAGGGTATCCGCGGCGGTCCCTCCAGGATGCGAAGGCAGGACCCTAGACAAGTTTGGCCGCCGTCTGTATCAGAACTCTATGATGGCCTCTAGAGTGCTGAACTATACATTCACCTTCTCCTCTTATCTAAAACACCTTATTGGGCTGCTGGGCGCCTTCTCGGCGGATTTACCTGCCGCTCGACGGGCAGCGTTTGGCCTCCTCCTCGAGGATTTCTCAAACCTCTGCCTGCACCTGTTCCACGCCGCTTATGATGGCTTCGAACTTTCATCCAGGGTCGCAGTCTTTGCTGTGGCCATGCGCCGGCTGGCGTGGCTGCGGCTGGTCGATATGGATCCCAACCTCCAGGACCGGTTAGCTAACCTTCCTTGCGTCGGTAAGGAACTGTTTGACGATACTCTCGAGGAGGCTACGAAGCGGTTATTGGAACACGAACGATCCTTTGTTTCCCTCGTCCATCCGAAACCTAAATCGCCGGCCTCTCGACCTTTTCGGGGATTGCCTCGTCGTTACCCTCAGAAGTCCACCCCGGCATTTTCTAGGCCGCCGCCTCGGCGCCCCCAGGCTCACTCTAGGGCTTTACCCTCGATTGGGAGGGGAAATTCCTCTACGCGTTTCCGCCTTTTCCTCTGATTCTGCGGACGCTGGTTCATTTGAAATCGGTGAGGGCCACTCGGTGTTGATTGCCCCTCGGTGGCCTCGCCAGCCTTGGTTTTCCCTACTACTTCAACTCAGTGTCAGGAAACCTCTGCTTCTGCCTGTGTTTCCCTCTCTGCTATCTCAGAGTCGGGGTTCGCTGTTACATCCCAATCTTCAGTCTCTTCAGCTAACTGCTTGGTTTCTTTTCCCCTGACTTCTCTCCCTGTATCTCAGTCGGTCAGGGAGGTGTTGGAGGCTTCTCGGAAAGTCTCGACTAGACTCTGCTATTCCCAGAAGTGGACTAGATTCTCGTCCTGGTGCTCCTCTCACCGCCAGGACACGATGTCGGTCCCTGTGTCTTTGGTTCTGGAGTCCCTGGATAACACCTGTTACGGTAAGTAACTGTGCTTTTTCTACCCTGCAATCATGAAGATAACATATAAAAACAAAACATCTCAATATGATGATCCTAAAAAATTAAAGGAATTTATCTCTTAGCAACAATCAGAACCCATGGAATAAATAGTAATTGGTAATTTGCTGATGCGGTTTGTATTTTTATAAACTATACAAAATGCTTTAATAATACAATTCTACAACTTTTAGTGTGGGGAAAAAGGAAAAGAAAAGAAAAAGGATAAAGAGGTTTTTGAAGAATGGGAAAAAAAGAAGATCAATGTGATATTCTATGAAAAGTTGAAGTCTACCACTGTCAGATATTGGAATGACAGTTGGTCACTTCGTTCCATGTTTACTCTTTAAACCTGGCATTATTGGTTGAAAATGGTTAGTGCCGCCCCTCTTCACCATTTCCTGTGGGGGAAGATATGTTTTTTGTCTGCTTCGTTTGTTAATGGCGGCGGCTCCTGAGGAAGAAGATTGGTTTTGAACTAATTCAATGGAGTTCTCTCTGCCTCAACCCACATATGCTCATTCAGATAACTGGTTGGATTCACCAAATTTGCTTGTAACTTGGATGGATTCGCTACTTTGCAACAATTCTTATGTGGGAAAATGAAAACTGATTGCCTGTGTTTGAAGGGGCACGGCTGGACTATTGGAGGGAAACCTTGTAAAGTTTTCAATTGAATCCACGGGAAACTGCCTGGATTTTAGAGATATGAGAAGAATGAGAGCAGAATAGATGTGGCTTCGGGTGAAGGTTTGGATGGAAGAGGATCTTGTGTTTATTGTACATTATTAAAAACTTGTCTAATATTTGAGAGGGGAGATCTATGAGATAATAGCAATGGAATGAATTGTTGGCTGCTCTGGTTTAATTTTTATGAAAATGTGTTAAAGTGAATTATCCCCAGATACAGGATGAGATAGGAGTGAAAGGGAATAGTTTCACTGCCTTTGGTGGGAAGGAGAAGGAAGAATGGAAGAGAAAGGGGGAAAAAAAAAGAAAAAGTCAGAAGTTGGATAGGGTGAGTGTTAGATTTCTGGCATGGATTGACAGAAAGTGGGAGTTTTGGGAGGTTTTTTGGTTGGTGTCTGCTTCTTTTATGAGTCGGCGTCCCCGAGGCCCTTTAATTTTGTATGGGGTTCGGGGCCGTTGAAGCAGAGTGGCCGCTGACGTGACTATGTATACAGAGCCCTAATTTTGTTGTTATTGACTGATAAGATTTTCCGCCCTTTAAAATGCTTTCGGTATGAGAAATTTATTTTCATCCTTCAAATAAAGTATATAGGAGTCAAATGGTATAGATAATGTATCCTAATGAAAAATATTTGAACTTATATAAATTCACTTTGTCTTCCTTTGATTTTCTTACTCTGATTTATGATTTTATCTTAACACTTAGTAAACAGGTTGGAATCCATATAAGTATTCTTTCTGCTTGAACGCTTATGATATGTCTTTAATAACTCTATGAGGAGTTTGCAGAAGGATGTTAAATATTTAAGTCAAATATGGGATGGAGGTTTTTGTTATGAGACTTAAACATGTGGTGGGGCAAAATCAAAAAAAGCGTATAAGTCCCCTTTTGGCCCCACTCCCCCCAACGACCGCCCTCCCCCAAGAACCTCCGACCGCCCCCCCAGCCGACCCGCGACCCCCCCTGGCCGACCCCCACGACACCCCCACCCTCTTCCCCGTACCTTTGGTTTAGTTGGCCGGACAGACGGGAGCCAAACCCGTCTGTCTGGCATGCAGGCCACCGAAGAATGGGTCCGGATTGGCCCAGCGATACCAAAGCCCTGCCTATTGGCACATGGTCGTGGGTTCAATGGGGCAAGAGGGCTTGGGCTCCTTCTTGCCCCGATCGAGTCGGGGGGTTGCGGCTTCAACGGGGCAAGAGGGCTTGGCCTCCCTCTTGCCCCGATGTTGTTTGTGTGGGGGGGAGTGATCCATCGCGGCAGGAGAGATGCCATCACCTCCCCTACTGCGATGCCATCACTCCTCTACCGGAACTGTCGAGGGTCGCGGCAGTTCGGGTAGAGGAGTGATGGCATCACGGTAGGGGAGATGAGGCATCTCTCCTGCAATGATGGTTATGTTGCTGGGCCGCTGAACTGATGGCGCCAGCGGCCAACAGCTCAGCGGCCCCTTTTTCGGCACTTAGACCTGGTTTTATTTTGTCTAAGTGAAAAAGGTCTAAATGCAGACTAGGCAACCTTTAACTGTTTTGGTTATACCTGTTGTACGGCTAGGTGTAGGTCGGCCCACCTCCCGCCCACTGCCTGCCCTTTCCCCTCCTCTAAACACGCCTCTTTTCTCTCTGTGCGTTTAGAGGCAAGGGAAAGGCCTAAGTTGGTTTTACATACGTCTAAAAACCAGCTTTGGTTATGGGTACTTGGACGATCAGGCTTTCTGATCGTCCAAGTAGCCACTTAAGACACTTTTTAGAAGTTTTTTTTTTTTATTATGAACCCCATATTGTGAAGTTATAAAATATTTTTATTTGAATTTCTTGCTATTTTTTTTATGAAATACCAGATCTATAGTATTCTTTTCCTGGAATTACTAGTTGATTTGAATTTTATGGTAATTAATGAAATAGTTCATGATTTGTTTTTAACATATGTAATTTTCTATATAGAATACATTTGATTCATATGAGAGAACAAATGAGCATGAGATTTGATATATTCTCTTACTGATACTTTAATATTCCATTTTTTAGATTTATGACCAATTTTACTTATTTATAGAGTATATGAATCTTTTAAATTAGTTAATGATTATATACTATTATATTTATATTATATATACTATTGATGATTTAATTAATCACTTAGTTTATTTAAATATGCTTTGTCTGATTATTTATACAATTAATTTAATGTATGCTTTAAAGATATTAATGGAGTGCATTTGCCTGGAGGGAGCTGTCGATTGCTTGTCTATTTGAGTGCTTTCAAGCAATCGTATTCTTTATGGGGAGGGGGATGGGAGGGAGAGGGGGGGTTCCATTGGGTGAGTTATGGATGTGCATTGGATATACTAAAATCTTTAATTTAAATAATTTGGGTTTACTTATTTGGGCTATATTAACAAAAAATTCACAATGTTTTTGAAAATATTCTCATTAAACGTCAATGGGCTCAACCATCCTATAAAAAGGAAAAACACTTAATTTTCTTAAACAAAATGCAGATATTTATTATGTTCAAGAGACCCATTTATCTGATATAGAATCTAAAAAGTTAGAAGGTGATTGTGTAAAACATTGTTTTATGCTCCTGCTGTAGGAAAGAAGGCGGGGTTACTATACTAATAAATAAAAATTGTACGGCATCACTTAGTTTGATTTCAGCTGACAATACGGGAAGATGGGTACATGTGAACATGAGTTTAGGCAATGCTACTCTGATGCTTTTTAATATTTATGCTCCTAATTCGAATCAAATAGAATTTTTCAAAACACTCCAACATATTCTTCTACCTCTGGCTGAGACTAATTTAGTGGTGGCGGTGGATTTTAATGATGTTATGGATCCATTATTGGATAAAAAAACCTAGTAGAATGATAAAATCATTAGGATTGGATAATCTGATTCAAGTTTGTGCACTGAAAGATATATGGAGAATTCTAAACTTTAATGATCGGGAGTTTTTCTTTTTGTTCACATGTTCACAAATCATTTTCTAGGATTGATTATATTTTTGTTTCAGATAATCTAGTACAACAGGTAAGGAAAGCTGCCATAAATCCAATTATTTTATCAGATCATGGTCGAGTATGGATAGAGTTTGAATTGGTGGAACAAGATGGAAACAGACCTATTTGGAGGTTCAATAATACATTGTTTGGGGACACAAAATTTACTGAAAAATTTCAGACAATAATGGAAGAATATTTTAAATTTAACTCAAGATATGAGAACTCATTGGAAACTATATGGGATGCTTTTAAAGCTACCATGAGAGGGAATATAATTTCATATTCGGCTTATGTTAATACTCAGTCTAAAAAAGATTTCTCTGAATTGGAGGAAAAGATTAAGGAATTAGAAGCAAAATTAACAGTAAAATGGAAACATGATACATTCCAGTCCCCCTTAAAAGCTAAATATAAATATAATGAGATATCTTCTAAATGGGCTAGGAAAGAATTATTTACTCAACAGGCGTTGTATTATGCAAACTCGAATAAAGCGGGAAGATTATTAGCTATTTATTTAAAAGCAAAAAAGAAGGAAAGTAAAGATTGTGGATATTGCAGATAAAAATGGGGTTACTCATTCTCAAATTGATAATATATTAAAACAGTTTTTGGAATATTATAAGACTTTGTATTCTTCTGAGCTTTATTCAAATAAAGAACTTGATGGTTTAAAGTTTTTGAATTTAATAGAGGTCCTAAAATTCCCGAGCATATAAAAGGATCTCTTGATGCACCTATTACATTGAAGGAGATTTAGATAGCATTGAAGTCCCTTAGAGTTGGATCCATTCCAGGAGGGGATGGATACACTGTGGAGTTTTATAAATCATTTCAAAATATATTACTGCCTTTTTTATTAAATTTGTATCAGGTTCAACTGTATAAAGGTACTATGGCAGAATCTTTGACTATAGTTTTGCCGAAGCCAAATAAAGATCCTTTATTGGTTTCAAATTACAGGCCAATATCTTTGATAAATGTTGATGGAAAACTGTTAGCTAAGTTATTGGCTCTACGCTTGGCTAAAGCTCTCCCTTATATTATAGGTATGCACTAAACCCGATTTGTTGCTCATAGACATTCCTCACATAATACTAGATTGGCTCTTCATATGTTGACTTTAACAAAATCCATGTAGGATCCAGCCTTCTCTGTATCTTTGGATGCGGAGAAGGCATTTGATCATGTAGAATGGACTTTTATGTACCAAGCCATGGACTGGTTTGGGGTGGGTTCTGGATTTATTCAAATGATCAAAGCTTTGTATAACTCCCCTTTGGCTAGATTGTATATAAATAATTCTTTTCCAGACAGTTTTCGTCTAGAGAGGGAAGTTAGGCAGGGATGTCCCTTATCTCCTCTATTGTTTGATATTGTATTGGAACCCTTACTATTGGCTATTCAACAAACAGCGGAGATTCAAGGTATTCCTTATGCTGATAGGGAATACAAAGTCTCTGCATATGCAGATGATATTTTGCTTCATTTGAGGAATCCTGAATCTACTATTCCACATTTATTGGATTTGATCAAAATATTTGGAAAATTTTCACGATATAAAATAAATTGGAATAAATCAGAAATCCTTCCACTTAATATACATTCTCAAAAAGGATTGTTTGATCAGTTCCCTTTTCTTTGGAAAGAAGAGGGTATAAAATATTTAGGAATATATATTTATAAGACACTGGATGATACAATAAAAATAAATGAAAAATCTTTATTGTTAAAGGTTACAGATATGTGTGAGAAATGGAATTCGTTACATTTATCTTGGTGGGGGAGAGTTCAAACAGTGAAAATGATGATTTTGCCTGTGGTGTATTACCAAATGGGAATGTTACCAATTTACTTTCAAGGTTCTTTTTATAAGAAATTGAATAGTATTCTTATCAAATTTGTTTGGATGGGCAAAACTGCTAGAATAGCTTTAGTATCTCTACAAAAATCAATTGTGGAGGGAGGGGTACATTTTCCAAATTTCTATAGGTATCATCAAGCCTATATTATGCTTCAGGGTATGTACTGGATCCTGCCTGACCTCATGGAACATTATCCAGAGTGGTTAATTTTGGAATGGAAAATTATGTCCCCAATGCGTCTGTCTCATGTATTGGACATTAAATTACCTAGATATGCTAAGGATAATAACATTATTTTGGATACTTGGAAGTTAACTGAAATTCCTCTAGAACAGTCTTTGTGTCAATCCCTATGGCTGAACTCCAAGATACAAATAGGCGGGTCCAAAATTGCCTGGAGGATTGGATGCAAGTAGGCATAAGAACATTAGAAGATGTCATTTTAAATGGAAAATTGCTTGATTTTTCACGGTTGCAACAATTTTTTGGTATTTCAAAATTTCAGTTTTATAAATGGTTGCAACTGAAGCAAGCTATTCAGAAAGGGTTCCCTGAGTGGCGTAATTTTAAAATTTTTTATAGTCTGCATTTCCTCTATTTTCAGGCAGACATGCTAGGACATCAAGCCGCCAAGTGGTATAAATTAATATCTGAACTTATGAATAATAAATCCAAAAACGCTTTTAGAGATATTTGGAGCATTGAGATTAAGCAGTATATTTCTGCATCTCGATGGCCACGTATTTGGTCTTGGAGGATGAGGTGTACAGCTTCAGCATCTATGAAACAAACTTGGTTCTTTTTGTTACATCGTTCTTTTTGGACCCCAGTTAGATTGAATAAAGTTAGATAATTCTAGATCTAACAGATGCTGGCACTATCACTTAGACATAGGAACATTAGATCATTTACTGTTTTATTTCTCTAAGATATTGATTTTTTGGAGATATTTTAGAATCTGAGATTCTTTTAACTTATGAAATAGTAAATTGTGGTACCATATTATATATCAAGGATTCCCTAGATAAATAAAAAAGACATCTTTTATTAATTATGACTAGTACAGCTATACAAATGATTACACGAAACTGGAAAAACTGGGATCGTCTCAACTTTACATTCTGGTGGGCAAGTTTATGTCTGATTTACAAATATGAGAAAAGGAACGCTGATTTATTAGGGAATACAAAAAACTTTAACTTAATTTGGGGCCCATTGTCTTCTTTTGTACAATTATTATAGTTATGATTTTTGTTGTTTGATAAAATGCACATCCAGGGAAGGGGGGGATGATTATAAGGTCTTTTAATTGATTATTTATACAGATGATAATAGGAGAGAAGGGTGGTATTTTTGAGGTTGATAAATAAGTCTGATTAATCATATGTATAACTTATGTTTAAAATATGTACCGTATTTTCACGTAGATAATGCGCACCCGTGTAAAATGCCCACACGGGTATAGCGCGCGGGGAACACAAATCTATGTAAAAAAATTTTAATATAGCGCGCACACACGTATACCGTGCATTCTAAAACCTCCCGTCTACTCCGAACCGGCATCCTCCTCCCCGCTCGCTTACCTGCGTTTTACAACTTTTTTTTTTTCAATACGATCCGGCATCCCCCCTACGAACCGGCATCCTCCCCCCCTTGGCTCGCGTCACCCCCCCTCCCCCGCAATCTTACATCCCCCCCAGCACCGCAAAACATCTCTTACCCGATTGGGCATCGGCACCAGCACCAATGCACAGGATGTGCCAGTGCCCAAAGATCCTCCCTCATTGGTTTGGGCTGGGCTGGGCTGGACTGGGCTGGGCGGTGCGGTGCAGGAGAGATCCTCCTTCTTCCTGCGCCAGGCTGGACTAGGCTTTGAGCACTTGCGCATGCTCAAAGCCTTCTGGTCTCGCTCTCTCCATAAATTGAAAATACAAGTCTAAACAGAGTTGTCCATACCATGATAGCATCACGACTAGACTACTGCAATGCCCCGTGAATTGGTCTAAACAAAAAGAGTTTGAATCATCTGCAACTAATTCAGAAATCAGAGTGAAAGCAGCATGACTACATTGCAGTCTTCTTGAAAAAGCTACATTGGCTACCAGTATCTTACAGAGATAAATTTAAAGCTCTATTTTGATCTTCACTAGGACTAGTGGACATACAATGAAGCTACTAAGTAGTAAATTTAAAGGAAAGTGACTAAAACAGTTCCTCATTCAACATGTAATTAAACTCTGAAATTTGCTGCCAGAAAAATGAGGTGAAAGCAGTTATCTTAGCAAGGTTTTTTTAAAAAAAGTTTGAATAATTTCATAAAATAAAAGTCCATTAGCCATTATAAAGGTGGACTTGGGGAATTACACTGGTTATTCCTAGGATTAGCAGCATAAAATCTATTTTACTCTTTTGGAATCTCTCTAAATACTTGAGACCTGGGTCGACCACTGCTGGAAACAGGATACTAGGCTTGGTGGACCTCCAGTCTCTCCCAGTGTTGCAACTGTTTTGCTCTTATGATGTTATGGTACTGTACCGTTGATGATTGAAAAATAAGATTGAAAGATTATGAACGTGCTAAAGCTTTAAATGAGGGTTCACCATACAATATAAGCAGTTTATATTGACATGTGTACCTTGGACTGTGCAACACTGAGAGACTCTGTTCAATTTGGGGATGGATTGTGTTGCACCAAACTTTGTTCCACGGTTGATGACCGATGACTAGAAGAACAACCAGAAATTGTGCACAAAAATCACAATGACAGCTCTTCCCTCATGTACCTTAATTTCCTGACTTGGCCCCAGCTGACTTCTTGTTTCCTAAACTTAAATCTATACTGAAACGTAAGTGATTTGACACCACTGAAGTCATAAAGCAAAATTTGATGAAGCAACTTTTGTCGATTCCTGAAGATCTATTTAATGACTGTTTCCAGAAGTGAAAATGACATTGGGAAAAGTGTGTATGTAGGGAAGGGGAAAACTTTGAAGATGACCCAATGGAATAAGTTGTAGGATTGTTTAATATATTTTATAAGATCAGTCCTGGAATTTTTAACAGACCTCTTATGTTGCCAGGAGCTTCTCCTATGTTATACTTTATCTGGCAAAGAATCAAGATCCAGTCCCAACATGACTAGACTCTTCTCCTTAGGTCACACTGTTCCTATAATGAGCAGTTGTTGGTCAGACTTACATACCTCTGTTCAGTTCATTTAGCATGTGAACAAGTCTCTATCTTTCTTCTATATAACAGCGGACAGCTGTTGCCCAGACTCACAATACATTTGCTAATTCTTCTCCTTCCTCTCCTTCCATAGTTCATAGATATTCCAGTGAGCTCCTGGTGGGATTTCACTTGTGGCTGTTCTACATATTTCTTGTGGACCAGCTCCAGGAAATAAAAGACATGGCTCTTTCCTAACTTGGAATTTTATACTTCCCTCCACAAAGCTCAAGCTCAAATCTAGTTGGACCACTTCCTAAGCACAGACCTCTTTCTATTCAGATTTGTTTCACACATTTTGGGAGCAGAAATCTCAAATATTCTTCCTGAAACTGCAAAGGAAAGAGCATTTTGGCAGCATAATATATATGAATTCATTTGAAGAGGATTTATATATGCAAGGTTGGACTGTATAGGGTAAGGGGTAGAATGTAAAGTAAGATTAAGAATATCTCTGACCTGTGGGTATTGATATATCTGGAACATGTTGTAGAATGCATATGTTTCCTCATTTGTAAAGCCTTCAATGATGGCAGCCACTGTGCGAAATGAATTACACTTGAAATTTACGATTGTGCTCTGTCCTGCCAAAATTTGCAAGGCTGATTCAATTATTTTCCTTGTATATGTAAAAGAATCTTTAATATGGAGCCCCAGTGTGATGTTGGGTAAGAGCTGTGAGTTGTTGTTAATTTCCTCCACCGCAAAAACAAAGGCCAAGAAGTTATAGGTGTTAAGTGCAAAATATCTGTAATGACATTAAGATCATAATTTCATAACAGTGTACCTGAAATATTTGCAAAAATACACTTATTTGTATTTAATAAGTATTTGTATTTAATCTTATGCGTATTTGTTTTTTTAATAAAATATCAGAATGCAAAAATAAAACAAAACAAAATAATGTTCTCTTTTATCATGCAGTGTGAAAAAGAAACCTGCTGTGCTGAAGCCACTTGTAATGCTGCCAGGAACATGCAGCTTTTTCTATTTTTTTTATAATGACCATGAGCTAATATCCCCACTAATGCAAGGCCATTAGATTGTGAGCCCTTCTAGCCCCTCTTTTGCACATAGTATGAGCTCGCACACTATTCCTGAGCTAATCAGTTAGCAATGCACAAGTGCTGATGGATTCACATAGCTTTGTCTGCACTCTATTCCCTAGAAGTATATCTTATAGAACATAAGAACAACCGTACTAGGTCAGACCAGTGCTCTCCTGTTTCCAAAAGTGGCAAAATCTAGGTCACAAGTATGTTATGTTAGTATATGTTAATCAGGTTCTTTGTACCCTCTCTACCTATTCAGTTCAATAATAATAATAATAACTTTATTTTTCTATACCTCCATAATCTTGCGACTTCTAGGCGGTTCACAATGAAGATAAGCTGTACAATCAGCGAATTACAGAGTATAGATAGAAGTGAGAAGATTCAGCGATCAGTGAATTAAAAGGTGCCAAATGGTTAGGAGAAAGATGTACATAGGTTGTTGAAAAGAGTTAACTTAATTTTCATAATTACATTGAAAAACATTGGGCATCAGCAGAAAGCTGGGTACAATTGTGAGGAAGACATAATAGAAGACGGAAAAAAATGGGGCTTCTAATTGAGAGGAATAACGGAATATGGGTGAGGTGAGGTAGCTTTGATCATGTAGGGAAAAATCTGGCTAGGACATGAATTTCTTAAATAGGGCGATTTTTAATTCTTTCCAAAAGGTCTGATTACATTAAAGAAGTTGGTTCAGTTACCCAGGAAGTTACAATGGACAGTTTGACACAGACATTCAATAGATTTGGAAGTTCAGGTAGATCAGTACGATTATTAATACAATTATGTTGTAGTTACAAATACATAATTACAAGTTACAAGTCAAAAGGAGCCTGAGAAGTTTCACTTCATGTACAACATCGAGATTACTTTATGTACTGTGGTGCCTTGCCCATTAATATAGGTGGGTAAAACATGAAGGCTTTTTAAAAAATATATATCTTTATATATTTTCAAACTATAATTGTGCAACAAATAATTCATATACATAAAATATCACAAGACAAGCACAATAAACTTTCAGACATTAATATACAATTAAATATTTCCCCACCCTCCCACCCAATACTCAAATAAAATAAAACCCACAAGAAACTATCCATATATACCCTTAATCAAGTTCCAATGCAACTCCCTCCCCCCCCCCCAACCTACCCTGGATGTGTATGTTTACAAGTCTATAAAATAAAATCAATTATTCTTCCTTACAAAATTTAGCCAATGGCTCCCAAACATCCATAAACTTTCTGTAACGCCCTTGCTGTATGGCCATGAAGCGTTCCATTTTAAAAATGTAACACAGAGATTCCCACCAAAAATTGTAACTTAATCGATCCAAATTCTTCCAATTCCTTAAAATGAGCTGTATGGCAACCCCTGTCATTATAAATAGAAGTTTGTTATTTCGATTAGATATTTGGCTTTTAGCTCTCATCAATGTATCAAATAAAATGGTGTCATATGTTAATGCCACTGGATTTTCCAATATTTTGTTCACTTGATTCCATATGGACCTCCATAATTTAAGTATCAATTTAAGTATCAAGGGACAATAGTATAATAAATTATCCCTAGTCCCAGCTTCAAGACGACAGTGCCAGCATCTATTAGACTTTGAATTATCTAATTTCTGTAACCTAACAGGGGTCCAAAATGCTCTATGTAATAAGAAAAACCATAGATGCAGACACGTTAAAAACGCAAGCGCACCTTTGTAAAAGGAGCTCTAAGTCCTTAATATTTTGTTCCAAATTAGTGAATTCTAGCTTAAGTTGCATCCTTACATGAGCTGATTATGAGATAATTTGCCTTCTCATGGTAGCTTTAAAAGCATCCCAAAGTATTTCTAAATAGATTTCCTCTGAGGCATTAAGTTGAAAATATTCCTTCATATTTATTTGGAATTCCTCAATAAATTATGCATCTGCAAGCAATTCATTATTAAATATCCAAACAGGTCTATTATATTCTTGCTCCTCAACTTTAAATTCAATCCAAACTCCACCATTATCTGCCAAAATGATTGGATCAATAGTGGCTTTTGTGATCTGTTGCACAAATGTGTCTGATACAAATACATAATCTATATGTGAAAATGATTTATGGACATGGGAATAAAAAGAAAACTCCTAAGTATTATAATGAAGAATCTGCCATATATCCTTCAATCCACAAAATTGAACCATATTATCCAATCCTAATGATTTTAACATCCTACTAGGTTTTTTTTATCCAGCAATAGATCAATTACAGCATTGAAGTCCCCTGCCACCACTAAATCAGAGGCACACAGTGGTAGAATCAACTGTTGTAGAGCCTTGAAAAATTCAATTTGATTTGAATTAGGGGCATATATGTTAATGAGCTTCAGCGTATGTTTCCCCACGCTCAGGTTTACTTGAACCAATTTGCCTAAGGATCAGCTGAAAGGAATTTAAATGTAGCAAGACATTTTTTATTAATTAAAATAGCCACTCTCACCTTCTTGCCTACCACAGGAGCATAAAAGCAATGTTTAACCTATCCTTTTTCTAATTTACTTGATTCTGAGGCATTTAAGTGCGTTTCCTGAATATAATATATATCTGCATCTTGTTTTTTCATGGAATTAAGAGGTGTTTTCCTCTTAATTGGATGATTAAGACCATTGACATTTAATGAAAACAATTTCAACGTCATGTATATTCTAGCAAAAATGGGATCCAAAAATATAATTCAACACGCTTAACCCTTACTAGCATTATATAAACATTACACATTCTATAAATAATCCCTCCTCCTACTCCAGAGCACTTATTTAGTTCTTTAACTAAAAGACCCCTTCAGGCCTTCTTTAAGTTCTTTTCCAAATTCAACCTTGTATCCCTTACAGATTACTACATGAATCAACTTCTCATATGACACTACTGATTAATGATTTATAATATATATGAGATAATCTTTATAACTTATCAATTTATCCCAAAATAAATTATTGCTCTGAAAGTCATAAAAAACTATAACTCTAAAAATAAATTACAAACCTTAAAAAGAGCCACAGAAACCCTCCCCCCTCTCAATATCATTCCAATACACCCCCATTCTATTCAGTTAATATTACCAACATTACCTATATCACTCTACAACAGAACAACCCGTATGGACAAAAATATAAATCATTCATTGCATTTGATCTATTAAAACACAGCCAACCAAAACAAGTTCCCCACATACCAAGCAATCTTTTCCATATACTCCAATCACTCTCACAAAATTAAATCATCAACTTAAATTAATAACCAGAAATAAAAGTTACTCAAAAAGCTATTTCATTCACATTCATGCACTGTCAAACCCAAATGAATAAATTAATATTGAAAGAGTAAATAATCCAAAGAGATTATAAAGAATCATTATATTCCATATCTACCCTCTCCCACCTGTCTTACAAAAAACCATTCATCCCAACCCCCACCTCGCTCTCTACAAAGGTTCCCCTTAAACATCCATACACCAATATATGCACATTGCCAATCTACAACAGAACAACTTCCAATCTGACGTGTCTTTTCCCTATTTAATACATTTCCAAGCATTAGAAATACAGTCAAACCAAACCCCAAGACAGGGCTCTCAATCAGGCAGAGTGAACATCCTGAAGTGTCTGCCAATGCTGCTGCTTCTCCTCCATCTCCCAGTGTCAGTCTGCACATGCCGGATCCAAGCTTCATGCTCTTTTACCCTTGCATGTGCTGTTTTTTTTCCCTCCCCTTTTTGTCCCAACCAAACCGCTTCCTGTTCGTTCCTCCAGAATAAGGGATGGTAATGCTTTCTAAGGGACATAGGGGCCTGGAGCTCGGACATTTTCCTCTCCCCTCTGCAGCAAACCTCCCTGCACCTCTTCTCTCATTCTGCCTCCTCCCAGTTTGCAAACACCAATGGAAATCTCAAGAAATCCACTTCCCATTTGGAAATCAACATGAATGCTTTTAAAAATGAGGATTATTGAGCATTAAATTCACATCCAAAAACAGGTCAAGAACTCACCTGTAGCTGCACATTGTTTGATTTCCACCATTCTTTTAATAACTTATGATTCACAGTTTTGGAGACAACTCAGAATAGTCTGAGGGGAAGTGGCTTTCATAGACTCTTGATACAGAAGAAGGGGCATTGGATTTTTTTATTTAGCCAGTGTGTTTCCAAATGGCTAGTATCATGAATGTGGCATTGGAGTCCACTTTTTGCATTCTAGGCATTAACTTCCAGCTTAGGGAACAAAGAGGAGAAGTGCATGCCATTCCTAGTGTTAGGCAAGTTGAATGTTGTAAGGGTGTTTATAGTTCTTTAGAGTAATTTAGAGTGTATATGAAGGGGGTTTTTGTGGAGGTGGGAACAGCTTTAAAGTGGTTTTCTAGATATTCAGTGCTACTACTGATGTTTGGTGGAGTCATTATATATATATATATATAATCAAATTCTCTAACATATTCTTCCATTAAACCCTGGTTACTTAACATGCCATCAACCAGATTACAAACAAGCAGGTGCTGTAAATTATCAAGGGTTGTGGACTCTCCGTGAGTCAGGAATCTTCTTAAACCAGGAATTATTGTGAGCTAGCTGTAGTAGAGTAAGTTTTGATTGAGGTAATTTTATTCTAGTTAGATTGGTGGTTAGATATTTAATCATCTTATGTATTTTTCTAGGGTATCGGCAGCAAGAATCCCCTGAAGCAAGTTGCCTTAAATCGTGTACCAATGTTTGGAGTTGAAAAGGGCATATATTGTTAGGACTATTTTTGAATTTTCTGGGTTCTCTGCATTTACAAGTTGGTGGTGACTGCTAACAACAGAAAGTAAATAGGAAAAGAGAGTCACTTGATTAAAGGCTTACATCATAAGATCAGGAGCTGGAATAGCTGCGTTATATAAGGTCATATGATCCAGGTTTTATAAGCAACTCTGATACCTCTCTTTCAATTAATAGAAAGCAGTTTTTTCAACAATTTGTTTTGACGTTCATTGCAACTCTAGGGAGTGATAGTAATTTATCTATTCACCTTGTTGAGGCCATTTGGGACAGTGTGTGAGAAACCCAAATAGAAGCGACATTTCATGCTACTGATCCCATGACAAACAGTGGCTTTCCTTAATGTCCATTTCAAAAAACAGACTATGAACTTTTCTTCTTTGAATGAAAAGAGTATTTCCTCCTATTGGTTTAAAAAGTATCTCCTTTTAACTTCATTGACTGTCACCTAGTCTTTGTTTTCAAAGTATTCCCATGTAATGGAATTTAGTGTCTCCTGGTTTTTGTTCTCTTTGAAAGAGTGAAAAATTGATTCTATCTTACTCTTACAGGGTATATATTTATCCTTCACTGATAAGTCTCTTACTCTAAAATTTGGAGAGTTCACAAAAGCAAAATATAGTTTCACAAACTGTTCACTCTTTCTATCCAAAAGAACATTTTATTTGGGAATCAGTGCTTCCCATTCAATCCAAGAACATAGCACCTTTGTAATTAAAATGATGAAATATTTTGACTCCTACCAGACAGCACTTAAAGATCTGGGCTTTATTTCATACTCCAAAGAAATTTAACACTGCTTTGCCACCTCTTTATCTCCTGTCCACCCACAAACCCCTCCCTCTTCCTGTGATACTATCACTGAAATGCTTACATATTTTCCTTAAATATACTATTTGTCACAAATTTCATCATAAAATGCATTGAGTTACCATTTTTCCATTGTTTTTGTTTTATTTCTGTTACCTTGAAAAGTGGCCAACACAGCCTCCAACCATTTCAATACATACACAAATTCTTACTTAGCAACTCAGTGGAGTAGTCATGGTAGGAGATACCCCCCTCCCCTTCTACACACCCACACTCCTCCAATGCCCCTATCAAACATTTGTCTATTTTTCTTTCCATATCTCTTTAACTCTTTGCCAGCACTCCCAGCACCTGCAACCTCCTGCCCACACTGGTCTTGGCTCTGTTTATCAGCATTACCCCACACCATCTTACATCTGATCAGCTAGTGATGCTTCAGTTTCAGTGGCATTAACTAGTCAAGTAGTGCTGAAAATCCAGGAGTAGCCAGCTCATCAGGAATTAACAAGGCAGGAGTCTTTCATGATGTGAAAGTTCTTCTTTAGGGTCCCCACCTAAATGGTCTTCATTTTGAAAAGTATGCGCTTTAAATGTGACTGCACCTGCTATTTTGGGTGATTGATTGAAAAGGGGAAATTCCCTGCCTTCTTGTGAAAATTTCATGTACATTTGCTGTTTTTCTCATCTTTTCAAAGCACCCCTCTGAGAAAACCTACTCACTGGCTGCCTAAAGGTGGAAGAAGAAATGTACTTTTCACTGGACAGAGGACATTTTCAAACAGGACTATCAAGGCATGTTCATCTGTTTTAAGATTGACAAAAGTACAAATATATTAAATTTCAATTTTAAAAAATGATAACATATTAGCAGTGTATGGAAGATTATTGCTTGGCTAGTAAAAATTCACTTGCTACAGGTTATCATGAGTTTATGTGTTCAATGATAAATAAAAATATTCATAGACAGAATGAGGACACCAAAAACTCAGATGTAATTATAAATTTAGTAATATCATATAAAAATGAAGGAAAATGTAAACTCCTTATAAGACATAGACTACAAAACATCTTTCATACAAGTACAAGTTATATTTCCAACAGCTAGTCACAGAGCAACTCACAAACACTTCTGAAATGGGAGGTAATGCACAATGCTACTTACGCTGAGTAATTAAAAGATATGGTGTTGGTAAAGGATTTAGTTAACCTAACTTCATACTGTTGAACAAATCCCCCAATTATAATGTCCCCATCCTTGTAGTAGCCATCTTCTGAAAAGTCCATGTACAGCTTTGGACATTGGCTCTCAATAGGCTTCCAGAGATCAGTGTAAAATATGAATAAAATCAAAAGGGGATAAGCTGCCATATTTCAAGGTGAGGAACAACTGCTCTTCCTGCTCTGTCACTTTGGGAAATTTCTAGTGGAAGATTCTGCACGTCATAGTGAAACCCATCTTTTTAAATCTATATATTATGTATTATGCAAGAAGTTTCAAATTGACACTGAGAAGACTCTTTGATGGACACAGATCAATTTATGATTGGACCAGAGAACTTCATCCTGATGTTGATGTGAACGCTGCAGCTGTGTGGGCCTCGTGTGATCTTTATAGGTCTCTGCTCCTGAAAGGTTCAACCTCAGGGGATTTTATCCACTGACTTGTGCATTTGATATTAAATATAGATTATTTTTATAAACTTGTTTTTCTGAACATGCTTTGTGAAGAGTGTAATAATACCAGCAGGGGAATTGTGCACTTGATTTATGATGCACAGAAAATAAATAAATTAGAAAATGCATTTCGATGATTAGAATATAACAGATAGTCAACCCCTGAAGACTCACTGTATATAGAGTCATATTTTCTATCTTAGAGCTGAATTTATCAGTTGTTTAATTATGAAAATACTGAATTTTGAGGGCAATCTTTTGGATTTGTTCACAGGTGCATGGGTCTTTAGTCATATACAAATACGCATGGCAAAAAACCACTTTCCTATCTGTGTTATGGTCTTTGACACCAATAAAGCCTTTATGTTGAATGGACGTTATTTATTTGAGGCATTGCACTGGTATCATCTAGGCTCCAATTTTATTACTAAGGTCAATGTATTGTACTATTGCCCATTGGCCTGCATTTTTCTTGATGGTTATGTCACAGAGGCCTTTGAGTTATCCAGGAGAACCAATCAAGGATGCCCCTGATCACCGTTGCTCTTCAATTTAGATTTAGATCCATTATTGCACACAATTCAGCCACATCTCACAATCTTTGGAATTCCCATGAGTAATCAAGTTAAGGAAGAAGTCCAGCATATGGCCTTCATAGATGATGTTCTCCTCTACTTAATGTATCCAGAAAAGTCTATCCCAGCATTACTAGCCCTGCTTAAGCGTTTTGGATCTCTATCTGGATATACTGTAAACTGGGAGAAAACTGAAGTTATGCCACTAATATACACTATACAAAAACTATGCTAGCTTCCTTCCTGCTTCAATGGTGCTCCTCTGGGCTTCAGTATCTTGGTATAAAATTTTCACCCCCTACATACACAGTATCTCATGCTAATTCAGTAGGTGATATATTAGTATATAAGCATTAGAGAACAACGGGTCTACTCAAAAGAGCATCTTTTATTCAGTTTTTCAAGATTTTTCCAATGAATATGCATGAGATTATTTGAATGTACTGCTTCCATTGTATGCAATAGATCTCACGCATATTTATTGAGAGAAATCCTATAAATCTGACTTGGTGAGGGCTGAGGTTGGGCACCTCTGGTTTAGGTTTTCTTCTATACCCCTTCTTTAAATGTCAACACATACCACTGGAAGCTAGGGTTCCTCAGCATGGAAGAGAGATGGCTGAGGGGAGATATGATAGTGGTCTGTAAAATACTATGAGAAGTGGAACGGGTTGACATGAATCCTTTGTTTATTCTTTTCAAAAATAATAAGACTAGGAGACATGCAATGTAGTTACTAAATAGTAAATTTAAAACAAGCTGGATGAAAAATGTCTTCATTCAACATGTATTTAAACTTTGGAGTTCATTGCCAGATGGGGCAGGAGTGGAACGAGACCATTCCTCCCCATTCCACTAGACTGCTAGGGATCAACTTTGCATAATTCCCAAGGTAGTGAAGAGCCCGGCCATGGGGGCAGGTCTGAGATTTGGGAGAGGGACTGGGGAGTTAGAATGGTGAGGGGTGGGGAAGGTAAGTGAAGGGGACTATAGATAGGAGATTAGAACTATGGAGGAATATGTGGAGAGATCAGACCAAAGGGGAGATTTGAGGGAGATAATATCCAGGGAATTAAAAATCTGCATGGTCTATGCAGAGTGAAAACTGGCATTACAATCACAGCTACTAGCAATATGTTACCACGCCTATAACATATAGGCAGTTCTAGATGGTGCACAAAATCACACCAGCAGATCACTAGAGAAACATAACAGCCACTCTAGGGTTGTTCAAAAATCTAAAGTGTGAATTGAAGTCTACAATGGTGTTCAACTCCTTGCAACTAGGCCTCAGTTTAACACCTCGCTCAGCTGTGTTATTAACCACCTTCACTGTGTTGAGAAACCATTCATCAGAATGCAAGTTTGGATCTTCAGATCATCTGTCCATATTATCCAATTTTCCTTTGATCATCTTAATGTGCTAGAGGGAGAATACTGGAATGCCCATGCCATTTCTATGACCCACCACCTTCGATTATTACATGCTGACTGGCAAATTACTACAAAAAGCTTTAATGCACTTTCTGATTAATCATTTTCCCATATTTAAGTGTGTGATAGCATTTAATGCAGTTTAGTAAAAGGGCACTTATATTTTTCTTAGGTCCTTCTTGTTGTTCCTTTCAGGCCTCAGCAGAATAATATAGCATTTAGGGATAAAGATACAGCACAACAGTCCAGCACTGGAGGCCAGAATAGCAAATATCTCCACTGCCACCATGTACTTGCCCTTGGAGCTCAGGTATGTTGGGATGAAGGAGATCCAGACGCTGCAGACAACCAGCAGACTGAAGGTGATATTCTTGGCCTCATTGAAACTGTCAGGTAGATTTCTTGCTAGGAAAGCTATGATGAAGCTGATGCCAGCCAGATTCCCAAGATGGCAGTAGTGATGAGAAAGAAGAACATGCTGATGGAAGTTAAAGCAATCCCTAGAGGCTCTTCAAAAGACAGGAAAGTTATCATTTTTGGGATGCAGGCATCTCTTTTCTGGTTTGACCATTGATCATCCGGGCATGTTGTACAGGTGTCCATATCTGAGAAAGAAGATTATCATATCATTATCTCACATATATCATGAGATCTATTTATTAAAGTGCATTTAAATATCATGAGTCCTATAATCTTCAATGCTCAGCCAAGACAGAACAGTCCAATTCATGGAGATTGAAGGAGTGGGAACTGCACATTGAGTTAGCACCTGATAGTTTAACTCTAATATCTAAAAATAACACGGCTGCATTTAAGAGCAGGTAGTATATGCACTCATGCTACCTACAAGCAGATATTGAAGGCCAGGGGTAGGCGATTCTGATCATCGAGAGCTGGAGATAGGTCAGGTTTTCAGGGTATCCACAATAAATATGCATGAGATAAATTTGCATCTCAAGGAGGCAGTGCATGCAAATCCATCTCATACATATTCATTGTGCATATCCTGAAAACCTGACCTGGCTCTGGCTCTTGATGACTGGAATTGCCCACCTCTGCCAGAGACTATTGCACAAGAAATGCAACCATTCCCCCAATCTGAATCCTGAAGCCCTGAACACACCACTCTGTTCCAAAGTGATATATAGTACCTACAATGTCTACAAAATTTGAATGTAAGTCCTCCTTCAGCTACAAATATAGAAGTTGAGTGTTTAATGCATTATCTTAAAAATTCTATAATATATATATTTTTTATATTTTGGTGATTGTGTGGCTCTACATAAATTTCTTTTTTTTAATATTCTTTATTAATTTTTAAAACTTACAATAAGTGTAACAGCATATAACATCAATTTATATTTAAATACATCACTTAATATCCATAACCCTCCCTCCCCCATAGTCAATGACTTTCATCAAACATAAGAAGACATATAATAACCCCCCCTTCCACATTATTTGCACTCATAAGAAAACCAAATTTTCATAAGACAAGATTGATTCATTTTTTTTATTTCATGGTATCTCTGTGCTTCGACTAAGCTGAGTTCCTGAGTTTTCATAGAAAGATAGAAACATGACAGCAGTTAGAGGCCTAATGGCCCATCCAATCTGCCCTTCCCCACCACCCATTATCTTCTCTTCTCCATAAGAGATCCCACATGCCTGTTCCATGCTATATTAAATTCAGATACTGTCTTAATCTTGATGACTTCCACTGGGAGCCATTTCACGTTTCTACTACCCTTTCTATAAAGAAGCATTTTCTTAAATTACTCCTGAAACTATCACCACTTAGCTTCATCCTATGCCTTCTCCGTCTGGTATCCTACCCTATGGTGTTTTGCTTTTAAAGAGACAAAGGGCAGCTACTGAATTATCATCATGACTGCATGGCCAGCTGGTAGGAAGAGAGGAATTTTTCCCATTCTGTAAAGGAAAAATAGTCCCACCCAGCCTGTGTCCTCCCCTTCTTTGTATCTATCCTATCAATCATTGTATTTACCACACCTTATCATATGTATGAAATTAAATGTCTTTGGCTGATAAGCAGTATACAAATTTTTTAATAAACTTGAAACTTGAAAATGAATTACACTTTTTGGAGACCTACAGCCCTTCTTAATTTCAAGAACAGGGACCATAATAGATACCCTATATTTATTTGTATCCCATGTTTTCCATGATGTCACCCACCAGTTTGGTTGGAGATCTCTCCCTCTGCACACGGAATACAGTCATAGCAGCAGATGGGTTTTCCTTCCTTGGTTAATTTCCTGTAACCAGGATGGCAACTTGGACTGCATCTGAACTGCGGAGGTTTCTGAAGATTGAGAAAGCATGTTATGTAACTTCATTTGATACTGGACAGTTGTTTTTGAAATGGAATGCTCTTTTTTAAATTGTTGTCATGTATAACAGCATATTTCATGCTTAGGAAGGTACTTGTAAAAATACCCAAAAAGTGTTGATTCTTGACAGTGCATAGCCAGATTAGGCCAGCCTCAGATCAGATGTGAATGGAAATAGATTTATAAAGACTAATTATTAATATTATGGATTATGGAATATATGGTAGGGAGGGGTGGGAAGGGGGAGGGATAAGAATTTATATAATGTACAAATGATAGACTGTAAGTGATATATTTATTGTTAATGTGATTGAATATATATATATACACTTAGGGCCTGATTCTCTAAAAGTGCGTCCCAATTTTAGGCAGCTGTAGACGTCCTACAGCTGTCTAATCAGCCAATCGGGATGCAAGTTTTTTTTTTTTTAAAAATGCTTCCCAGGCAGGCCGCCTATATTGAAGGCGAGGCCCGCAAGACACCTAGGCCCTGATTCTGTATAGAACGCCCGGGAGAGGCGTCCTATTCAGAATCGGCCTAAACTAGACACGGCCGCTACACTTATCGCGGCAAGGGATCTCTCTGCCGCTATAAGTATAGCGGGCCGTGGCCCCCTGACCGATCGCTGGCAGGAGGGTGCCCAAACCTCCTGCCCGAAGACGCACTCCCCTCCCCGACACTACCGTACGCCCCCCCACCCCAGACATTACCGATCGCTGGCAGGAGGGTGCTCAATCCCTCCTGCCCGAAGACGCACCCTCCCGACACTACCGAGCGCCCCCCCCCCCGACATTACCGATCCCCCCCCGACAACATCGGTCGCTGGCAGGAGGGTGCCCAATCCCTCCTGCCCGAAGACACCCCCCCCGGCGCTAACAACCCCCACTCCACCAAACCTGTTCTTATAGATGGGTCTTGCACGTCGAGCAAGCAGGCACGCCTCGTCGAAATGAGGCGGGCCCGCCCCTTCCCGGCCCATCCCGCCGAAGCCTAAGGCCTGATTGGCCCAGGCTCTAGAAGCCTGGACCAATCAGGCCTTAGGCATAGCGGGTCCGCCCATCCCCACTTAATCTAAGGCCTGATTGGCCAATCAGCACTCCAATTTAAATCACCTTTACAGAATTTGGAAGCTAACGTTTTGCCCAGAAAGCCAAAATACACCATTCTATTGACCATTTTATGACAAGTTTCATGATACCTGTTTGGATCAGCACCTCTGATCATTTAAATCTGACCTGAGTGAAAGAACTCTCCCAGATGATCGCCTTCTCATCAATGGTGAAATCCTGCCCTGGGGGAGCATGGGGGTTATAACGTCCAACAACTTTATATTCCAAAGTTGTCTTAGGAAGAAAGTTCAAATTCAAAATATCGTATCCAATGGCGAGTTCTCCATTTTCATCCAGGTACATCTCTTCCCCTAGACCATTCTTAAAATGGAGGTTCCTCAGATAACGATGGAGCTAAGAAGTGAGGGGTGCATTTTAAGTATTGTCAGGTTAGACAGGTAATTTCAAGCATACATAAACATTTGTTTATAACTATAAGTAGAACTAATTTTAAAGCCATTTCTGGAGGTAAAGCACTCTCTGTCTCCTCCCACTTACAGATTGACACAACCTTAAAGTACGGACCAACTCCCTGAAGAAGCTTAGGAAAATTATTTTATAACAGCCATATAAACTTCTCTGATTCCATTCTAGAAGTGCAGTATACAGTAACAAAAATCCAATAAATAATGTAACTAGCCAGTGAATGGGGAGAAGGAAGGCACAAGGAAAAGAAATATACATTATCTTTTCAATTCATTCTTCCATCTTCAATGACAGATCTATAGAAAGTTGGGACTGTAAGAGCAAAGACCTTTGCACTCATCTTTGAAACAGAAAAATGATTTGAAAGTGGCACCAAATGGCAGATATTTTTTCTTGCATAAACATCAAAGTCGATTTTTGAACCTGAGACTTGGGTTGTTTTATGATACAGATTGTATAAATGGGCTGAAGTTGTCTTAGAAGCAGGCCAGAGCAACTCACGAGGCTTGCACTAAAGGGGGTGCCTCACGGGTCAAGGCACGCAGGGAAGAAGCTGAGGAGCCAATGGGAGGAAGAAAGGGGTGTAGCAAGACAAGCGGCAGGCATTTTAAATTAGATCCCTCCTGGCACAGCCATCTTTTCAGTGGCACGCCAAGAGGAAGAGGACACCCCGCTGCCCGGTGGCCCTGCCTGTGCGAGGGGAAGCCTCCATTCTGGAGTGAAGCTCCAGTTTTGGGACACGGGGTAGCATGAGGCAGTGCCAGGTAGACAGCAGGGAAAAGGGGGTTTCGCTCTATGAATGTGGAGGACCAATTGCGCTGGGGGAAGTTGGGCAGCTGGAGCCACGTCGGCTCAGTCAGGCAGTAGCGCAGGGTTTCGGTCCTCTTCCCCACTCCCCAATTTTGGTGTCGGCCCATCACTGCTGGGCAGTTGGGGGAGCTGCTGTAAGCCTCACCTAGCCAGCCGTTCACAGCTTCACAGAGTGTAGGGGGATGTGGGCGTGTTGGGGTGAAGAGGACACCCCGCTACCTGGAGATGCGGCCTGCCTGTGCTTTTCGCATTGGGGGCATGGCACGCTGTTTTGTCCTTTTGGCCAGGGAGACCAGAATTGCTGCAGTGCAGGTAGGCAGCAGAGGCAGTTTTGTGCATTCCTCAGGGTAGTTCTGCTTCCTCGTGATCGCTTCCTGTTGGTGTGCTATGTATTCTGCCCATTTGGTGTTGGGGAGCTCTGGGAGCTTGCGGTTCATGCGAGGCAGTTGTGTCCCAGCGGTAGAGTCGCTGCCGTTGGGAAGCAGCTGGGCAGTGCGTGGGTTGTGATGGATGACTGGGAGCTCCCACATGCCTAAAGCCCGAAGTTGTCAGGGGGGCCCGATGAAACAGAGGACTCATTTTGGGTTTTTCCCCTTGGCAACGCGGGCTCCCCGGGAAAGATCGGCAGTGCTGGGCCCTCCCAGGAAAGATTGGCAGTGCTGGGCCCTCCCCAGGAGATTGACAACACCGCCCTCCCCCGGCATCGCCATCAACCAACCTGAATAAGTGACGTCGGAGGGGGTGGACCGGCAGATGCAAAGAATTGCTGCAAGGTCCCATGATGACTGCATCTGCCGGCTCTGTTCAGGGAAGAGGTAAGTGATGTCGGAGAGATTAGACCGGCAGATGCAGTCATCGTGAGATCTTGCAGCAACTCTTTGCATCTGCCGGTCCACCCCCTCCGACGTCACTTATTCAGGTTGGTTGATGGCGATGCCGGGGGAGGGTGGTGTTGTCTATCTTCGGGTAGGGGGGGCAGCTCTACCGATCTTTCCAGGGGGGGGCCCAGCACTGCCGATCTTTCCCGGGGCTCTACGTTGTCAAGGGGAAAAAAAACATCGGGTCCTCTGTTTCTTCAGCGAGCCCCCTCTGACCTTAAAGGGTGGTGGAGGGAGAGAAAGGGGGCAGGGTGGTATGGAAGAGTGGTAGAAGGAGAGAAAGGGGCAGATGCTGATGGAATTGGTGTACAGGGGAAGCGGAGAGATATACAAGAGGAACGATACTGGATGGAATTGGTTGAAGGGAAAGAAAGAGGGCAGATGCTAATGGAATTAGGGTGCAGGGAAAGGGGGAAGGATACTGGATGGAATTGGGTTGGAGGGAAAGAAAGGGGGAAGATGCTGATGGAATTGGTGTGCAGGGAAAGGGGGAAAACATAAGGGGGAAGGATACTGGATGGATTTGGGTTTGAGGTAAAAAGAAAGGGGGCTGATGCTGATGGAAGTGGGGGGAAGAGAGAGGAGAGAGTAAAATTCCAGGCCATGGGGGTATGGGTGTGGGAGAGGGAAGGGAAGGAGAGGAGAGAGATGCCAGACCATTGGAGGAGGGAATGGAAGAAGATGGATTCCAGACCAATGGGAGTGAAGGGAAAGATGGAAGGGGGAGGCATACAGTTTCTGGAAGTGGCATAGAAGGACAGAAGATGAAAGGAAGAGAGTGACAAGAAGATGAGGAGAGCTGAAAGCAGATAAGACAAAGGTAGAAAAAATTTTCTATTTATTTATTTTTTTGCTTTAGGGGACATGCATTGCTGTTTTTGTGGTGTTGCATTATATGCAGAGTCCAGCGTCTTGGTGGTTTTATTTAACCTTTGTCTACGTATTTCTATTTTATCCCTCCTTTTACAAAACTGTAGAGCATTTTTTTAGCGCTGGCTGTGGCTAAAAACCATACAACAGTTTTGTAAAAGGGGGAGAGGCTAGTTTGTGATTACTTATTCCATACTAGGCGAAGGTGTTTTCTGTGTTCTGTTTGTATGAAAGACATGGTTTTTTGTTAGCGTTGACTAGCCTTATTTGGCGCAATGCATCAGGCATGGTTCTTGGGAGCACCTTGAATTAACCTGATTTGAATCTCCTTATTTTCTGCCAACCTTCTTTTGTTTCACGTTGGATTCTTTGGTGGACTGTTTTCCTTGTTGTTTCGTTGCAAATTAATATATATGGAGTGGAATGTACTAGAGGAGTTGGTTGTTTATACATACAAATGGGTTACAATTGGTTGATGTAGAGTGAGGCAGTTGAGAGGCATTGTAAACTTGGTTATTAATATAGACTTATATTTTGGATAGTATTACTGCTTTACAAATATTTGAACACTTACATATAAGCATGGAAAGGGTTCAGAGTTAAATTCCTGGGTAAGTAGGTGGGAAGGGAAGGAAGACGGATTTGTTCAGAGATGTTTGGGGGTTGCATAGAAGAAAAACTGTGCACTGGTATACTTATCTTTGTTTTGAATTTTTTTTAAAAAAGAAATACAAGTGGAAATAAAGAAGTAAAGAAGAAAACAGATAAATGGGGGGCGGGACATGGGTGGGGTAGGAGCGTGGCAAGGGCGGGGTAGGGCCAGGGGTCCCAGTGTACTTGTGTGCCTAGGGGCCCTCAAAGAATTAATCCTGCCCTGCCCACATGCATTTCCTAAGAAGACAGCACCTAATGCCCCACTTTTCGCCAGATCCGGCCACCCCCGTCGAGCGAATGCAGGGGTTGCCGAGTGCCATGTTGCAGCATTGGCTGTTTGGGAGCATAGATGCCAGCATCTCAGCACAGGCCTGCACTGGGGAGATGGAGCTGATGGAGCTCAGTGGTTTAAGGGCACTTCTTCCATATTCCCAAGGTGGTGCGTTATATTGCTTATGATGGTTAGGTATGTCTGCATATTATCCTATCAGTGCCAGTGGTGCCTGCATGGTGCTTTGGGGGTTGGGCTTAGGGCAGAATGCACCGGAAGTGGAGTTGCACAGAAGCTGCAAAAGGCAGCTGTCACAAGGGAAAATGGAGTCTCATGCAGCATTTTGGGACCTCCAATGCATATTAAGTGAATTGGTCTAAGCATATTAAGTGAATTGTTATATATATATACTAGTATTTTAGCCCGTTACATTAACGGGTGCTAGAATATGTGTCTTTCTGTCTTTCCTTATTTCTGTCTCTCTCTCCCTCCCACTGTCTTTCTTTCTGTCTGTCTCTCTCCCTGGCCCTTTTTTCTGTCTGTCTTTCTGTGTCTCTCCCTGCCCCTGTGTCTTTCTTCTTTTCTTTCTGTCTCCCTTCCTCCCACTGTCTGTCTTTCTTTCTATATATCTGTCTGTCTGTCTCTCTCCCTGCCTCCTATGCAACAGCATTTCTTTCCACCACGTCCCTGTGGCAGCAGCCACAGCAGCATTCCTTCTCCCTCCATTTCCCTCCCCCCACACTATTTCCCTGTGCAGCAGCAGCGTTTCCCCTACCCCCCTTTTCCCTTCCCGTGGTCTGGCCGGCTCCTTAGTCCCTTTCCGCCCCCCTTCCCTTCCTGCGGTCCCGATAAACCTGCGACTCCAGCAGCGTCTGCAGCACTCTACACACGCTGCTTCAGGGCCTTCTACTGCCCTGATTTGCTCATCCGCGTCTCTGATGATGTCATCAGCGACGTACCAGAGCAAATTAGGGCAGTAGAAGGCCCTAAGCAGCATGTGTAGAGTGCTGAAGACGCTTATGGAGTCGCAGGTTTGGAGTTGGGACCGCGGGAAGTGAAGTGTGGGTGGGAAGGGACTAAGTGATCCGGTCGGATTGCGGGAAGTGAAGGGGGGGCGGCAAGGGAGTAAGTGAGCCTTACCGATTGTGTGGAGAGCAGGGAGTCCAGCGCTGGCGGCCAGTCCTGCGCATGAAGGTAGGGGCTGGGGACTCACGCATGCACACTCCTGTGGCCATGGACCTACATCTCATGGATCAGGGAAAATGGAAAACGCAAGTAGGAATGCGCATGCACGGCTAGGGTTTTATTATATAAGATATATATATATATTGTCACAACCCTAACCGTAAAGCTAGGCTTGTGCCAGGAAAGGCTATTCCTAACCCTGGCCTGGCCTTGAAGAGGGCTAACCATTGTGACAGGCTAGACACCAGTGGTAGGGAAAATTCTGAATTCCCATTCAAAGCCCAGCTCACAAAACCCTGGGGAGGTGAGGAATCTGGAGGGAACAGCCTAGAACAGCCTCTGAGCAAATCCACCAGCTCAGCCTACCCACAGCTGCAGGGCTTAATTAGAAGCTCAGGGAAATCTCAGACCAAGCTACAGTCTGCCCTGCCCCTGCACAGAACAGGGCATGGTCGCCTCAGTGCTTTAGAGGCAGCACTGAGGAGGAACCAGTCAGTCTACCCTGGGTCAGCCCAGGAAGGAGGTTCACAGGACAGCTCTCCTGAACCTCAGAGCTTTCAGGATAGTGAGATGGTGGATGCAGCCCCTGTCTCTGAGGCCAACCAGCTAGCTATTCCAGAACCTATGGAATTTATGGACACTAGCATGGATACTGAAGAATGTGAGATGGATGAAAGTTAAGTACACAGTCTTTACTCTTTGTGGTGCTTAATTTTGTGAACTTTTTGGGTTTTTTTTTACTTACCTGTTTGCACCTGTTTGGAGCCGGTGAGCAGTGCTGGGCTCTCACTGCAAAGGTGCCTAAACTTGGAAGCCTGGTTTATTTTGCTTGAAAGTTTTTGTTTGTGTTTGCCTTTTTGAGGATGGAGTGTGACTGCAATATGGACTCTGTGTAGGGTGATAGTGGGGAGAATCCACACAAGATCCTGGGTGGGATTGTGGGGCCATTTGTGGCATCTGTTTAAATGCAGATTTGAATAAGTGGATTCGGCTACTCCCCTCCCCCACCAACTGCTTTGAGTTGGTTGGGACAGGCCTGCCTCAATCCAGGCCTGAGTACAACACTTTCATTCCTCAAAGAAAGTACTATAGGCTTATTCCAGTCCTGCTTTGTGAAGGCAGGCTTATGAAGACTGGACTATTACAGACTAAGAAATTACTTACCTGTGATACCTGTAAAGAAGATGTGGGCTTGTTTTGGATTTAGCAGCCCGGTGATTCTTTTATGTTTTCTTTTGTTCATGAAGTCAATGAACTAAACCCTGAGAAGGGTATGTGAACTCAATAAATTGGGACGCAATTTTATTTTGAACTTTATTGTTCCTGACCTGTTTTTGTGGTTCTTTATTGACCAACACACCAGCAGGACTTCCAGCATCTTCTGGAAGCACGAAGACCGCAGGCTATTCTGGGCGCTGACCGGGGCCAATAGTTCAAGCCGGCTCCGGCGGTGTCACAATATATATATATATATATATATATATATATATATATTAGCGGATCCTGGTCTGTGCAGTCACATGGCATTGTTCACATTCTTGGTCAATGGCATCCTAGGGCCTCTAGTGGTCAAGATCAGAATCCTTGGGTTTGTTTTGGATTCTACTCTTTCTTTGACTAATCAAATTAACAATATATCAAAAAAATGTTTCTTTAGTCTTCAGATGTCGAGGAGGGTCCATCGTTTTTTCCATCAGCAACATTTTGCCGTGTTGGTCCAGGCTATTTTATTGGTTCATCTCTATTATGTTAATTCCCTTTATATCAGTTTAAGTAAGTGCAGTTTAAAGAGATTGCAGCTTATTCAGAATATGGCTGCTAAATTAATATTTGGTAAGAGTAGATATGATCTCCATTACTGAAGATATCTTTATTAATTTGTGCCATTTTGTAAAACAGTGGTAAATGTTATTAATATTGTTGTTCTCAATACCATTCTGCATCCTCATTCAGGCCTGCAGTGGCTATTGCATTTGCTTCAAAAATAAAAAAAGATATAGATAGATTCCGGAACTTGGTGGCAACAGGGATGGCTGTGTAACTGCTGAGCTCCTCCCTTGGGCACACTTACTGCTTATTATTTGATATTTTATTTCCTCTTAGCAGTTTTTTTTTTTATTGAACCCAGATGGCCTCAGGAAGAGAGACACAAAACTGACTAAAGTAAACCTTAAGTTTGTATACCGCATCAGCTCCAGAATCATAGAGCTCGGCACGGTTTACAGGAACTGGTATAAAGAAGGAACTCCAAAGTAAGAGTTACAGGAACTTAGTATAAAGAAGGTTTAGAGGGACTTAGTATAAAGATGAAATACCATAGAGGGAGGAAGTATTACATTTTTGAGAATAGCCAAGTTTTCAGATGTTTTCGGAATAGTTGGAGGGAGCCCAGTTCCGAAGTGGGATAAGAACATAAGAATTGCTGCTGCTGGGTCAGACCAGTGGTCATCCTGCCCAGTTGTCCGCTCACGTGGCGGCCCCTAGGTCAAAGACCAGTGCTCTAAATGAGTCCAGCCTCACCTGCATATGTTCCAGTTCAGCAGGAACTTGTCCAACCCTGTCCTAAATCCCTGGAGGGCGCTTTCCCCCACGACAGACTCCAGAAGAGCGTTCCAACTTTCCACTACTCTCTGGGTAAGGAAGAACTTCCTTACATTGTACGGAATCTATCCCCTTTCAACTTTAGAGAGTGCCCTCTCATTCTCTCTACCTTGGAGAGGGTGAACAATCTGTCTTTATCTGCTAAATCTATTTCGATCATGTCCCCTCTCAGTCTCCTCTTTTCAAGGGAGAAAAGGCCCAGTTTCTTCAATCTCTCACTGTACGGCAACTCCTACAGTACCAAGCTAAGTAACAAAATTGTTTATTGTTTTGAGTTAGTTAAGTTTATATTTATTTTGAAACAAAAAAAACAAAAATTTCACAAAACACAGAGCACAAAGCAAGTCTGATGAGGATGAATATGCCATTGGAGGCACATTCTGAAGACTTTGCTAAAATACATATTAAAAGTTTTGATTATAATTTTTGCAAATTTATAATAGATACTGTTTTTTTACTTGTGGAACACTTTAAAAGCTGCAGTAACACCTAATTGCTTCTAGTGCCAGTCGGACAATAAAGCAGTCCTTGCTTTCACAAAGAAATTGGAGGATTTTGAAAACAGGGAGAGGTGAAATAATTTAAGAATTGTGGGACTTCCTGAGAGTATTGAGGGAAAGGATATGATCAGATTTCTGGAAGATTTTATTCCTAAGGTGCTCTCTATAACCTTTTCTCAGCCTCTGGAATTGAGAGGGCTCATTGGATTCCATCAAGAAAGAACAACACTGCTACTGGCCCCAGGCCCATAATATTTAAGTTATTGTGATTTCCACAAGTACTGGAAATTTTGAAAAGTGGCCAGGGAAAAAAAGAATACAGTGGTACCTCAGAATCCGAACGCCCAGAACTCAAACGTTTTGGAATCCAAACTTTTTTGTAGTAAATTTTGCCCCAGAATCTGAACTCTGCTTTGGAATCCGAACTCCCTGCACATTGTATATGTGTGTTTCTGCCCCTAAAATCCAGTGTATGTATTGTTAAAATTTGAGTTTGTGGGACCCAGGAATGGATTAATCCAGTTTCCATTATTTTCAATGGGAAAAATTGTCTTGGAACTCGAACATTTTGGAACTCGAACTGGGTTCTGGAACGGATTAGGTTCGGATTCCAAGGCATCAGTGTATACCATATTTTTTGCTCTATAAGACACACTTTTTCTTCCCCCCAAAAGTGGGTAGAAATAAGTGTGCTTCTTATGGAGCGAATGCATATCCTCCCATAATTCCTTCGGCGATCCAACATTGTAGGGCAGGAGCTTTCAGCCTCCTGCCTTTCCCACTGGCAGACTCCAAAGCGGCAGCAGTAGAGCAGTGCAGAAGGCAGGTGCAAACATATCACTTCCTGCCTTGTTCCACGCTGCTCCGTGAAAGAAGGAGGAGAAGCAGTCCCACCACCGCCAGTGCTCACCCTTCTCGCCATGCTGCTGATCGGCTCCACTCCCCACCCAGCCCATGAGGTAAGCAACTGACCTGGACAGGCTGTAGCCAGGGCAGGATTAACCAATAGGCCAAGTAGGCACGTGCCTAGGATCCAAAATGGTCAGGGGGGGCCCGATGAAGCAGGGCATCAGCATTGTTTTTTCCAAATGGCGATGGGCCCCTCCAGCATCGATTGGCAATGTGGGCCCCACCCCAATCGGCAATGCGGGCCCCCTCATCAACGGAAAGTAAGACAAGCAAGCAATGTGGGTAAGAAAGGCAACAGGAACTTTAATTGTGACGCATCTTCCTGTTTCCGCCTGGGCGCATGGTAGGTTGGGGTGGGGCAGTGTACTTGTATGCCTAGGGGCCCTCGATGAATTAAATCCTGCCCTGGCCATAGCCCCAGCATGTCTTTAGCCACAGAGGAGCCATGAGCTTCAGCTCCATCTCCATGCTCTTTGGCTGCCCCAGTCCTGTGCAGCTCTACCAGAGACGTGGAACAATTTCTTATGGCAGCTCTGATCAAACTACATTGTACATTTGCATGTTAGGTAAGCATGGCATTTAAATAATGAGATATTTCAGTGTTCTTTCCTATAGTTATTAATGAAAGAAAAGAATTTGCAAGTGTTAAGACACTTTGATTTGTTATTGCTAATTTTTGGCTAAGGAAAATGCTTTTATTTTTCTGTAGGGTAATGCAAATATTTTTTAAAGGGTTACAGGGCTGTGTTTTTGTTTTTTAGCCTTGGGTTGAAAAACATGAATGTTTTGTAGCCCTGCAAACACTATCCCCCTGTCTGCCTGCTTGACAGTAGCAGATTAGCGCAGTGCAAAAGTACGTTTGTGAACTCTGTCAGCTGTGAGGACGCGGTCTTGTTCAAAGTGGGTGGCGCCTCTCATAAGGCAAGCGGGAGAGATGCCATGGCCATCTTTATTCATCAGTCATGCCTGCAGCAACAAGTTTCAGTTAGCGTTCATCCGGTGAGTGGCTTAACATGAAGAACTTGATTTTTATGGATTGATTTTTATGATTGATATACAACAAGTACAGGGTTTTTTTTAAACATAAAATAGTTGTTTTGAGGACTGTTAATAGTAGGGTCACTAATGCTATTTTCATTTTGGCTTTGCATAAAGTGCATTAGGTGCATGAGGTGCTAGAGGAAGGAAAGTACTTATCTTTTGTGCCTGAAGGCTGCCCAATCGTTTCACACTCGGTTTCATCAGGGGCTATGCCTCCTTCTATTACTGCACCAAACTTTTTTTCACAAACTTTAACGGAGCCACAATCAAAAGTTTGGTGCAGTAATAGACTGAGGCATAGCCCCTGATGAAACCGAGTGTGAAACGGTTGGGCAGCCGTCGAGCATAAAAGATAAGTGTTTTCCTTCCTCTAGCACCTTATGCACTTAATGCACTTTATATTTATTGGAATCAATATTAAAAATATTTAAAAATATTCACAGCACAAGTCACTTTACCAAGACCAATGATGAATATACCACCCCAGTAAGGGCAGGAAAGATTCTTTAAGTAGTGCCTTGGATATTTGAGGTCTGGTAATTCAATATAAACTTGATATGAATTTGTTCTCTGGTTCATACTAGTTTTTGTTTTGAACAAATTTCTATTTTCTTCAATTCTATTTAGTTTTTCATAACAAGTATAAAAACTTAAATGGCTTTGGAAATAATCCAATAAGGTAAATATAATTGAATTAACATCAAATAGATTAATTAATTATTTAGTCCCCAACGTTTGGATCCAAGAACAAAGAAAATTAAAATAAAGCCAAACAAGTACTTAGGGCTCCTTTTACAAAGCCACGTTAAACTGCCGGCCACGCTAGCCGCTTCCGCCTCCTCTTGAACAGGCGGTAGTTTTTCGGCCAGCGCGGGGATTAGCGCGTGATGAAAAGTCGTGCGCGTTAAACCCGCTAGCGTAGCTTTGTAAAAGGAGCCCTTAATCTATTAGACAGAATCAGGGACATAAACCCCAGACAGCCAGTTCGCTACACTATGGGTGGTATAATTGAACCAATAGTGACTCCACTTCCTTCTCTGGCTGTAATAAACTCACATAATTGTTTTGGGTCAAAAATTAAAGAAATACAACATTTTGCAGGAATTTTTATAAGAAACTGAGCACCCAGAGCCAAAACTCTGGTTCTATAACTAAGAAAATCTTTTCTTGCTTTTGTTTTTCTTTAGACAAATCAGGAAAAACACGTACAGTGGAACCGAAAAACTTATCATTCAAGTGCCTAAAGCAGGGGTGTCCAATGTCGGTCCTCGAGGGCCGCAATCCAGTCGGGTTTTCAGGATTTCCCCAATGAATATGCATTGAAAGCAGTGCATGCACATAGATCTCATGCATATTCATTGGGGAAATCCTGAAAACCCGACGGGATTGTGGCCCTCGAGGACCGACATTGGACACCCCTGGCCTAAAGTATGTCCATAGAATTAAGTCCTTATCAAACTGGGGCAAAAGTTACAATGAGAGTGGTTTTCTCTGTTTACACTGTTCCTGTAACTTACTCCTATCCTGAAATGTAATTCTACTGGAATGTCCCAGATATTTTCTATATTGTAATCCGCCTAGAACCGCAAGGCACAGGCGGAATAGAAATCCGTAATGTAATGTAATGTAATTATTTCAAGTGAGTCCTCCAATGAATTGAATAAGGTATTTTTATAAAAGAAAAAATCATGAGAAAAAAATAAGCACAAAGAAGAAAGGATAAATGAATTGAAATAGTATTTAAACACTTATATGGGCAAAAAATACAGCAGGACTAATGAGGAGTCCATCCAGCTAGAGTCCTTTGATCCTACTGGCCTTCTGAAGACCCTGTGGTTGAACACTAGCAAGTCTTCATACTTTTGTAAAAACTTTTTGCACTTTGATAGTTTGTTACTCCATTACTGAGGGCACTGCATTGGCTTCTGGTATCTTGGAGGATTCAATTTAAATGTGCCAGTGTTGTATTTAAAAGTTTATATGGGATCTTTGACCCATTACTTAATCTTTCTTTGAATTCTCAACAACCCCTTTCATCTAGAGGAATACATAAATTTAAATTAGTATTCCCTTCCACTAGGGGTATACATACCTTAGGTAGGCTTTCTCACTCTATGGCATTTGCTTTGCTAAAAATCTGGAATGATCTTCCTTCAGAAATTAGACTTCTCTCTTCTTTGACACTTTTTAGAATGAGTTTGAAGATGTATCTTTTTAAGAAATTCTTAAATGATAAATAAGGGATTGTAATAGATTAATTTTGTCCTATCATTGTCTCCTTTATCTCTTTGGTTAATTTTGTGAACCAGATCGAGTCCCTTTCTGGGAATGACCCGGTATATAAGACAAAGGCCTGGATTGATTGGTATTGGTTATACACATTCAATGAATATCTAATTACAGTGGAGCTCATTGCAATTCAAACAAATAACTAAAAGGGATAGATCTGATGGCTACTACTGCATGATCAAAGGGTGAGGAAGTATATAATTTGATAGGGGAAGAGCAGAGTCAGGAGCTGTTTAACCTGTGCTACTGGGAAAATTGCTGGGCGTGTGACAAAAGAAACAAAACTTATATATTATATATACTTGAATATAAGTCGATCTGTATATAAGTCGAGACTCATTTTCACCCCAAAAAGGAAGAAAAATGGTTGGCTCGAATATGTCGGGCGGCTTAATATTCAAATGTCCTGTCCTGCCAGTTTCTGCACTCAGCCAAACTCCCTGCCAAGTTGTGCACCCAACCCCCTTCCCTCCTTGCCCTGTACTCAGTCCCATTCCCTACTAGGCTGTGAACCAAGCCCCCCTACCTGCCAGACTCGGAACACTGTCCCACCTTCCTTATTTGTACCCTCTTCCCCCTAAAAATTGCCAACCTCATCAGTGATGTCACAATGGCTTGATTGTCCCATACTCCCCTCTAACCCAGCCAGCAGATTAACCCTTCCTCTTAACTTAAACCACTTACTGGTAGGCCAGAACAGGAGGGATCCCTCCCGTCTCCTGCCCTGGCCGACACTAATAATTACCACCCTCCCTACTTCCCTCCATCGTGTACCTGTTTCATGATGGTTCAGCATGTATCCCGCTCTGAAATCCTCCTTTGTAAAGGTAGTAGCCAGCGGCGCATCCGGGCCAGGATGCAGAAGCGAGCTTTTCATGCTACCAGCCTGCCTTGCACTGCTCCTTGATAGGCTGCCGTGAGAACTGCAAATCCTATAAGAACTTGCGGCAGCCTATCAATGAGCAGTGGAGGGCTGGCCGGCAGCACGAAAAGCTCGTTCCTGCGTGCCAGCCCGGGTGTGCCGCTGGCTACTACATTTACAATCTTTGGGAGGATTTCAGCGAGGGATACACGCTGGACCACTAATTTTGAAAAGGCGCTGGGTGGGGCCCGACAGAGCCTGAGTTCCTTTCACTCTCACTTTCCTGCCTCTAATCTCAGAGACAGGGGCCCTGGGCTCAGAGGGCCTGCAGCATGTGAAAAAGCAGGGACTCTTTCTCTCTGGCTTCGGGAGAAGAGAGGGAGGGCCGTGCTATGGAGGTGTTGGACTCCTTGCTGAAGGAGAGGGGCTTCCGATTGTCAGGGGAGAGAGGAGAAGGCTCTCAAGCATTGTTATTCATTGCTGGCTACTCTTGCTGCAGGAGGAATCCTGATCAGCTACTCAGTATGCTACTCAGTGCAGCTCCTCATGCCATCAATGGGTAGAGGGGAGGGAAGAGGGGGAGGAGGGGACAGGTCAGAGCAAACAGCATTTAGGCAAGTCCCAGAGAGAGAGGGAAGTGGAGGAAGAAAGGAGAGGGAGGTACGGAGAGAGAAGAAAGAGTACGGGGTTAGGGCTCGATAGAGATGGGGAAGAGAGGATATGGAGGGAGAGAGAAGAAAGAAAGAGTATGTGGTTGGGGATAGATGGAAAAAGGGAGAGGGAGAGGTGAGGTCCAGATATGAACAGGGGGTAAGACTGGTGAACAATTCCAAAATAAAGGGAGAGCAAAGAAAATGCGAGAGCGAAGGGGGTGATATGATAGAGAACAGAAAGAGGGGGAAGGGTCATTCATTGACAGGAAAGAAGGGCAAGAACTGTAGCTTATATCCTTGCTCCCAGAGGAAAAAGCAAGAGTAAGTTCACAAGGGAAGATAGCGGGGCACAATGCTGGCGTCAGGGAGAGACAGAGGTATAGACAGACAGTGCAGGAAAGAGGGTGGCATGGAGCCTCTGGACCGCATAAGCATAGGGGTGAGGAAAGAAAATGGACAAGGAGCTTTGTACGAGCACCAGAGCTGAAGGAAGTGGCAAAGTAGGATTCAAGCCCCGCTTTAACTTAGTGAGCACACGGTAGACAGAGGGAAGAAATCAGTGAAGCTCCCGCTGAATGCAGGCACTGCTTCATCTTTCCAAGAAATTTAAGGCTATTGGAGTCCCACTGGCATGGCACTGCTGGATTGGCTACTTCTAGGAAACCGGATAGTAGGCTTGAGTCCTTTGTTCTGACCTAGTATGTGACCCAATTGGGGAGTGAGAGGGAAGGAGGGAGAAGGAAGACCAGAGAAGGGAGAGGAGAAGAAAGAGAGATGCCAAGACCTTGGGGCACTCCTGGACAACAGACCCTCTTATTAGATGGATGTTTATAGTTTCTGAGATAAATCCTTGTAGTTGGTAGTTTAAGTTTTTGGACATATGTGATTTCCTGCTAATCAAGTAGTGATTTTTGCACTTTTCTTTGCTTTTTGAAATTCTGGAACGCTGTGATTTTGCACTTGACACTTTGGACATTTTATTATAACTATTGTCAATTTTTGCACTTCTGAATTCATATTTATTAGATTTTATATATGTACAAAAAAGCTTATTGAGCTAGATCTAGAGCAGGGGTCTCCAAAGTCCCTCCTTGAGAGCTGAATCCAGTCAGGTTTTCAGGATTTCCCCAAAGAATATGGATGAGATCTATGTGCATGCACTGCTTTCAATGTATATTCATTGGGGAAATCCTAAAAAATCCGACTGGATTCGGCCCTCTAGGAGGGACTTTGGAGACCCCTGATCTAGAGGATGGTGTTATATGATATTTGTGAGTAACCTTGCAGGCACTTTAGGGTGCTGTATGCTTGACTAGCCCTAGTGAACATCTGACTTTTTGTCAAAAAGTTCCCATAAACTGATTGCCACCCTCTGCTATTTATTAAATTTTCTGAATCTATTGGTACTTCTAGCCTGTATTAATTAAGTAGTGCAAACTTGAAAGCCTATAGGTTCAAAACAGTTCCATGAATTGAGAGTAGGTCTGTTTCTTCCAGTTTATATGTTATGACCCTTCTTTTATAGAGTAGGCTTTTTATTACGAAGGAAAAGAGATACCAGACCAAGGAGAGAGAAGGGGAGGAGACAGATACCAGACCTGGGAGGAGGAAAGGAGGAAGGAGACAGATACCAGAGCTGAGGAAAGGAAAGGAGGAGAGAGAGACAGAGATGCTAAAATCTGCTGGAAGGGAGGGAGAGATGGAAGGGAGAGGCAGACAGTTTCTGGAAGAGGCATTGAAAGAGAGCAGATGCCACATGGAAGAGGCAGAGAGAGGGCAGGCAGTGGATAGAAGGAAGAGAATGATGAGGAAAGCAGCAAAACGACAAAGGTAGAAAAAAATTTCTATTTGTTTTATATATTTATGTTTGCTTTAGGATAAAGTATTATTGTAGCTGTGTTGATAATAGTTTATTAACATAAAATGGAAATAAAGTGATCCTGTTTATTGCACTAATTTTAATACAGTTTTTTTACTAATTCAGAGACCATAACTCCTTTCCTCGGGTCATGACATGGATAATGTAAAAGCAGTATAGTTTATTGACCTGAAGAAAAAGGTTTTAACCTCTTAAAGCTAATTGAGAAATGTATTAGTTTAGTAAAATGACGGGCACTAAATTTTCTTCCCGCCATACCCCTTGCTTCCTATCCAAATGCAAAATATAAATTGGTGGGCTTCCCAAAGCTCAGCCAGCTGAAGATATCTTTTTCTAGGAAGGAAGGGGGGATTTGGTCAGACACTTTGGAGGTTGTATAGAAGAGAAACTTTACACTGGCACTGTTATGGTAATCTTTGGTGTTTGTTTTGAATTTTAAAATAAAAGAAATAAAGTGGAAATAAAGAAGTAAATAAGAAAATGAGTAAATAAATGGGGCAAGGCAGGGGGGCATGATAGGGGGACAGAGGGCCCAGTGGACCTGTGTGCCTAGGGGCCCTTGACGAACTAATCTTGTCCTGAATTCAGGTTCTTACCTTCCATGGCAAAGAGTCCAAAACGTCCATATTTTCTCTAGTCCATGTAGTGCCATTTCTTGAGCCAGACATGATCATGTTATGCAGTGCGTGTGCCACGGCATACACAGCATTATACACACTGTAGCTGCTCCCAAAGAATGTGCCGAAACAGTGAGCTACGATACCTATCTCAGGTGTAGAGTTGCAGTCTCTTCTGATCTTCTTTGGGCATCTGCTGTCACACAGGACCTTCCACCAATGTTTACTATTGACATCACTTGCCAGCCTGACAGGTATCATCTCACGGATAAATTTATAAAAATTTGGCATACCTTTCTTATATGGTTTGAATATAAAGAACTTGTTCCTTATGTTAAAATGTTTTAGATTTTCTTTTTTTTCTACATGAGTTATAGTGATGAAAACCAGGCCCTTTTTCACATTTGCTTGAAGATTCCGTAGCTCATGTAGAGAAAATGCAGAATTTTTATAAAAGTAGTAAATATTTACAGCAGATGATTGGTTAATTGCTCTATAAAATTTCTGTAATTCTAAACTTGAGCAAACTCTGTAGTGAGAACAGATTTGATGTAATGCGATGCAGCCACCATTCCGTTCAATCCCTTCTTTCATGATCTTGATAGCTCTCACACTGCTTTCGTCATTGGTTGATAAGATATTGACCCATTTCCAGCCAAAATACTTCAGTAGCTTGCCTATCGCAGCACAGAGAAACAATTCATTGGGGACAGTCCGGTAAAAATAAGGATACTTAAAAGGGTCACTCATATAAAGATTCTGTGAGATATAACTGACCTGTCAGGAAAATATAAAATAATGAATATACAGTGGTGCCTCACACAACGAACTTAATTCGTTCCAGGAGCAAGTTTGTTATGCGAAAAGTTCGTTATGTGAAACGCGTTTTCCCATAACAATACATGTTAAAAAAAATAATTTGTTCTGTAGCATAAAATATGCTAAGATGACATAAAAAAAGATAAATTTATCTTGTTAGAGCTGTTAGCATGATATAGAGGGGATATATGTGAAGGGGAGGGGAGACAGGAGTTTTGTTGATCCTTGCTGTGTATTATAATCACCCCCCACATACTCCCCAGTACCTTTTTTAATTCCTCCCATCTTTCCCAGCCAGTGGCGTACAGGCCAGAAGCGCAGAGATCAGGAGCAATTCCTCTGCACGCCTGTGTGGGCCCATGCCGATCTCCGAATGGCTGCAGTTAGTTCTTGTGAGTCCCGCGAGAGCTGGCTGCAGTTAGTTCTTGTGAGTCCCGCGAGAGCTGACTGCAGCCATTCAGAGATCAGCGCAGGCCCAGGCAGTAGCACAGAAGGCTTGCTCTTGATCTCTGTCTGCGCTTCTGGCTGGGAAATTTGCTAGGCCACCAGTTCGAGTGAGCGGGTGAGAAAGTTGCAGCAGTGGTGGCTTTTTTAAAAAAATATGTGGCGGCGGGGGGAGGTTTAAAAATATGCGGTGGCGGCGGGGGGGGGGTTTAAAAATATGCGGTGGCGGCGGGGGGAGGTTTAAAAAATATGCGGTGGCGGCGGCAGGGGGGTTTAAAATATGTAGCGCCGAGAGAGGGCAGTTAAGGATGCAGCTCGGGCGACTTCGTTGTGTGAAACGAAGTTCGTTGTGGGAAGCAAGACCTGAAGTTCGTTGTGCGCAGCGTTCGCTGTGCGAGGCGTCCGTTATGCGAGGCACCACTGTATAGTCCTTTTTCATCTCTCTGAGAGAAGTTATATCACATAGGTCATAGGATTTAATAGTACATAGTTTGCAGGAGGGTACTTGTGTCTAGGCTCCTGTTAGTCTCTCCTTTATAAAATTGCTCTTTATGAAGATCATTTTATAAAGGGATGCATAATATACCTTATATTACATGCTCCCCCTTTGGGGATATTTAGTCATTGACACATAGACAGCCTCACATTAGGCCAACTTTCTTCCTCCCACCCTCCCTCACAAATCCAGAGAGGTACATAAATGTATTTGAATCTATGTATTTGAGTCTCTATCTTTTTTCTATATAACAACAGGGACAGCTGTTGCCCAGACTCACAATACATCTGCTAATTCTTCTCCTTCCTTTCCTTCCATAGTTCATAGATACTCCAGTGAACTACTAGTGGGATTTCCCACTTGTGGCTGTTCTACATATTTCTTGCTGAACCAGCTCCAGGAAAAAAAGGACATGGCTCTTCCCTAAATTGGAATATTATAATTCCCTCCACAAAGCTCAAGCTCAAAACTAGATGGGCCACTTCCTCAGCACATACCTCTTTCTATTTAGATTTGAATTTAGATTTGGGAGCAGGAGTCTCAAATGTTCTTCCTGCAACTGCAATAGAAAGAGCATTTTGGCAGCATGATATAGATGAATTCATTTGAAGAGGATTTATATATGCAAGGTTGGACTGTATAGGGTAAGGGATAGAAAGTAAAGTAAGATTAAGAATATCTCTGACCTGTGGGTAGTGATATATCTGGAACATGTTGTAGAATGCATATGTTTCCTCATTTGTAAAGCCTTCAATGATGGCAGCCACTGTGCGAAATGAATTACACTTGAAATTTACGATTGTGCTCTGACCTGCCAAAATTTGCAAGGCTGATTCAATTATTTTCCTTGTATATGTAAAAGAATCTTTAATATGGAGCCCCAGTGTGATGTTGGGTAAGAGGTCTGAGTTGTTGTTAATTTCCTCCACCGCAGAAACAAAGGCCAAGAAGTTATAGTTAACATAATTAAAATATCTGTAATGACATTAAGATCATAATTTCATAACAGTGTACCTGAAATATTTGCAAAAATACACATATTTATGCGTATTTGTTTTTTTAATAAAATATCAGAATGCAAAACAAAACAAAACTACCGGTATATCTCTTTTACCATGCAGTGTGAAAAAGAAACCTGGTGTGCTGAAGTCATTTGTAATGCTGCCAGGAACATGCAGCTTTTTCTATTTTTTTTATAATGGCCATGAGCTAATTTCCTCACTAAAGCAAGGCCATTAGATTGTGAGCCCTTCCAGGACCTCTTTTGCACATAGTATGAGCTCACACACTATTCCTGAGCTAATCAGTTAGCAATGCACAAGTGCTGATGGATTCGCATAGCTTTGTCCACCCTCTATTCCCTACAGGTATATCTTAACCTCTATAATAAAACCCTTACCCACGCATGCGCTGTTGATACAGCGTGATCCCTGCGTCTGTTATTTGTGCTTCCATGCTGAATTCGATTTCAGGCGCATGGGGCAGCTTGCGGTGCATGGGGCAGCTTATGACGGTTTGCGGCGTGTGCAACAATTTGAGTGGCGGTGGTGGTTTGAAACCTGCGCTGCCACTGCCTGGACGCCTCTTCTCATCCCCGGACCAGCAAACCCAGCAGCCACGGGGCATTTGCTAGGCTGGCCCACTTCAATGATGCGAGATGGGCTGGCCTAGCAAAAGCCCCGAGGCTGCCCAGGCTAGCGGATGCTGGACAGGGGGAGCAGGGTAAGGAGAAGGCCTTCTGCTGGACAGGGGGAGCAAGCAAGAGGTGCTGCTGGTCATGGGGGAGGTAAAAGGAAGGGAGAAGGCCCACTGCTGGACAGGGGGAGCAAAGAATAAGTGCTGCTGGACAGGGGGAGGTAAAACGAAGGGAGAAGGACTGCTGCAGGCAGGGGGAGCAGGGAAGGGGTGCTGCTGGACAAGGGGGAGGTAAAAGGAAGGGAGAAGGATTACTGCTGGCATTGGAGCCCCCGTTTTTAATTCTAGGCATTAACTTCCAGCTTAGGGAGTATTTTGGAAAGAAAGAGAAGTGCATGCCATTCCTAGGGTTAGGCAAGTTGAGTGTTGTAAGGGTGTTTATTTAACATGTCATCAGCAGATTACACACAAGCGGGTGCTGTAAATTATCAAGAGCTGTGGACTTTCCTTGAGTCAGGAATCTTCTTAAATCAGGAATTATTGTGAGCTAGCTGTAGTAGAGTAAGTATTGATTAAGGTAATTTTATTCTTGTTAGATGTTGGTGTAGGTGGTTAGATATTTAATCATGTTATATATTTCTAAAGGGCAGAGGTAGGCAATGCCAGTCTTCAAGAGCCAGAGCCAGGTCAGGTTTTCAGGATATCCACAATAAATATGCATGAGTTAGATTTGCATCTCAAGGAGGCAGTGCATGCATATTCATCTCATACATTTTCATGGTGGAGATCCTGAAAACCTGACCTGGCTCCGGCTCTCGAGGACCGGAATTGCCTACCCCTGCTCTAGGGTGTCAGCAGCATAAATGCCCTGAAACAAGTTGCCTTAAATCATGTACCAATGTCGAGTTGAAAAGGGCATATATTGTTTGGACTATTTTTGAATTTTCTGGGTTCTCTGCATTTACAAGTTGGTGGTGACTGCTAACAACAGAAGTAAATAGGAAAATAGAGTCACTTGATTAAAGGCTTCCATCATAAGATCAGGACCTGGAATAACTGCATTATAGAAGGTCATATGATCCAGGTTTCATAAGCAACTCTGATACCTCTCTTCCAATTAATAGAAAGCAGTTTTTTCAACAATTTGTTTTCACGTTCATTGCAACTCTAGGGAGTGATAGTAATTTATCTATTCACCTTTCCCCCTTTTTCTTTTGACTTATTGAGGCCGTGTGGGACAGTGTATGAGAAACCCAAACAGAAGCAACATTTCATGCTACTGATCCAATGGCAAGCAGTGGCTTTTCTCAATGTCCATCTCAAAAGCAGACTATGAACTTTTCCTCTTTGAATGAAAAAAGTATTTCCTCCTATTGGTTTGAAAAGTATCTCCTTTTAACTTCATTGACTGTCCCCTAGTCTTTGTTTTCAAAGTATTCCTATGTAATGTAATTTAGTGTCTCCTGGTTTTTGTTCTCTTTGAAAGAGTGAAAAATTGACTCTCTCTTACTCTTACAGGGTATATATTTATCCTTCACTGATAAGTCTCTAACTCTAAAATTTGGAGAGTTCACAAAAGCAAAATATAGTTTCACAAACTGTTCACTCTTTCTATCCAAAAGAACATTTTAACTGAACTCTCTGACATTAGATTAGATTAGAAAGATGTTTCCAAGTTTCCAAGTTTATTAAGTATTTGATTAATCGCTTATTCCACATTCTAAGCGATGTACAAAATATTAAAATATTAAATTACAATAATTCAAGGGAAACAGATAATGTAAATATAATTCACGAGACAAACAAATGACACAAGAGGAAGGTAATAGGGAAAGAAATACAAATTTAAAAGATAGTAAAGGAAACATATAAGGGAAACAATAGGGAGGGGGAAAATAATAAGGAACAGAGAATTTAAAGCACGGGCTCAGTAGAAAACCCTAATCTAATCCTATATTCTAGTTTTATCTTCTCGTATATAAATTGGGAGTAAATTCCACATTTGAGGGGCTGTGACAGAAAAAATAGAGTGTTGCCGTGTATTTATAGATTTAAGAGAAGGAACTGCCAAGAGATGTTGGTCAATAGATCTAAGTGATCTAAAAGGAGTATAAGGAATCAATACTCTATAAATGAAAGAAGGTGATTTATATAGAAGAGATTTGAAAGTTAGTGTCTGCTTAGCCTTCAAGATCCTACATGGCGTCCTTCCTCCCGTTATCCCACTCTTTTGGAATTCCTCAAATCCACACTCCACCAGACTCTCCCAAAAACTGAAACTATCATTCCCCTCTATAAAAGGTATATCCCGCGCAGGAAAACTTGGAACATCCCTCCCCTTTAGAATCACAGAACTCTGGAACAACCTCTCATCCCCACTCAGAAATTCAAGCTCCTTCCAATCCTTCCGCAAACACTTGAAAACTTGGCTCTTTTCAAAAATCTAATCACCTCCCATTCTCTAGTATTTTGTCCCTCTCTATCTTCTTAGTCCCTCTCCTGTATCCTTTCATTGTAGTTCCTTTCTTCTTAATTCTGTAAACCGTGCCGAGCTCTGCGCTTGCGGAGATGGCGCGGTAAAGTAAAGTAGAATTTCCTAACATTGCTCTTGAATCTAACACCCCTCAACCTCAAATTATGTCCTCTGGTTTTACCATTTTACTTTCTCTGGAAAAGATTTTGTTCTCCCCTGTCCCTCCTTTCTTCTACGGTATACATATTTGGTTCCATTCTCTCCTCATACGTCTTCTGGCGCAAACTTCCTATCATTTTCATTACCCTCCTCTGGACCGCTTAAAGTCTTCTTATGTCCTTCGCCAGATACGGTCTCCAAAACTGAACACAAAAGGCCTGATAAGGTAGGCCTTTAAAACCCTGACCTACCTTACAGGCATAAGTGCCTCTAGCCTTGATTCTGTTAATAGTGCCGACCGATTTAGTCACTGTTTAGAGAATCCAGGCCTATTTAGTCACTGTTTACAGAATCCAGTACTATTCTTTAAACATTCCATCATTATAGAATAATGCATAGAGTTTATAGAATACCTATGTAGAATTTATATACACCGGTGATGCTGCACCATTTAAAAAAATCAGGTGCTCATCTCAGCAGCCCTGTTCTCGCAGTACGAGAATTGACAAGCAGCCATTTGGAGTACGCAAAAAGTGAGTGCCTGCCCCGTGCACTGCTGTGCTGCTGACGCTGCAGGAAGAAAGCAGGGGAACTGAGGCAGGAGCGCGGAAAGCGTGCTGGACTGCCGGGATGCCAAGAAAAGATACCGAGGGGGGGGCTACCTGCCTGCCTTTGGCTTTGGGCTGGTTGGCTGGCTGGGTTGACTGGGGGCTGGCTGGCTGGCTTGTGGTAGATTGGCTAGTTGGCTGGTTGCCTTAGGGCTGGCTGGCTTGGAGTTGGCTGGGGGCTGGCTGGCTTGGGGCTGGCTGGCTTGGCACTGGCTGGGGGCTGGGAGCTGGCTGTCTGTCTTCCACTAGACATACCTACCATTAGACGTGCCCACCACTAGACGTGCCCTGTACCCTATCCCAGCCTACTACTAGACCACCAGAGGGGAGAGGGGACAGGGTACAGGGCACACCATTTGGTTCAGAATTTTTTTTCTTGGTTTTTCCTCCTCTACAGGTGGGTGCGTCTTATGGTCAGGTGTGTCTTATGGAGTGAAAAATAAGGTAAGTTCTATAAGCACTATAACAAGTACAATAAGTAACTACTAAGTCCACAGCAAGGAAGCAAAAAAGAGACCCATAATCTTACAAAACAAAAAGGAAAATAAAAGAATCACCCATCATCGAAACCAGTCACAACCTATCATTCAGTTCTTGGCAAATTAAACTAGACCTGATGCTCCAACATTAGCTTCCACATCTACTGTAATATTAGTCTTTCTAACTGATCTGTAGCCCATGCAAGTGGACTCAGACCAAGGATCACATTTCACTGCTGATGTGATGCGACACATATGGAAGATTCTCGGAGTGAAAAGTAAATTGCACATCGCTTACCACCCTCAATCATCGGGACAAGTGGAAAGAGCGAATCGTACCATCATCACCATCCTAAAGAAGTACGTGTCTACCTCTGGTAAGGATTGGGACATGAAGTTACCTTTGGTACTGATGGCTATTCGTGCCACGCCTCACCGGTCTACGGGGGTGACGCCTTTTGAAATGATGACAGGTAGAGAAAAGACATTACCAATTCATTTGTTGTATAGAACTAACGATGTAAATCTTTCTAGTGCTGCTACTGCCCATGAATATGTCACCCATTTACGTCAACATCTACAGGGTGCATTTTCTTTTGCCCAGAAAAATCTGGAAACTGCTGCTAAAGGTAGAAAAGCCTACTATAATCATAGGACTACCACAAAGGAATACCAAATTGGCGACAAGGTATTCTATTACAATTTTGGCAAAACCAAGACCAAGAAAGTAAATTTTTGCCAAGCTGGCATGGTCCATTCCCTATAGTGGAAAAAGCTTCACCTGTGGCCTATTTAATTCACACCAAGTCAAATTCTCAAGGTGAAGATGTCCTTAAATGGGTCCACATTAATCAGCTGAGACCATGTCATCCCAGTAAATTTGCCCAGGATGACACCATTGTTGTGATGCCTAATGCTAACCCAACAATAGCATAGTCTGTTTCTGTTCTGTTTTTCAGATGGCGAAAACAAGTCTGATGCTGCTGTTCCTTTTTCCCCTGCTGATTGGAGTTGGTCCCAAAATGATCGAACCTGGTCCCCAGTCCGGAGTTGTCCTTCAAGATTCTCCTGGTTTCCTGATTACCCAGTCTCAGATCGTTACACAGAAAGTCTTCATTTCCTTGTCTCCTCATGATAATTTTCCAGAAGCACTTCAACTTGACCGTTCCTCACTCTTCCCTGAGTACCCAACTATGGTATCTCGACCATCTGCGTTATGCTACTACCAACATGCAGAATATTCTGAGTCAACTCGAGAAAGTGATGATACCACAGGTCCAACCTCAACGTGTCAGACCCTGACGTTTTATCGGGTTTGTCTCTGGTGCACTTTTGATTACTGCTCTTGGTTCACTTTTTGGTTCATCTATGCCCATTGCCAATGCTGGCTCTATTAATAAACTACATACTACTGTTAATCAGTTCCAAACTAATTTGGATGAAATTCAGTCCCAAGTGAATTTCCAGCAACAAAGACTCATTGCTCAAGGCAAGACTCTCCATAAGACTGTGACTCTGGTTAATATGCATTCTCAAAAGATTGAATTTAATGCTGCTGAGTTATCTGTTATCAAAGGCATGATGAATGATGAATGTACATTTATGCATCCAATGAGAGAAATTACTTATAACCTTTTCCGTGAACTTGACACCGGTATTAGTCATCTTCTGTTGGGTCATATTCCCCTGTATTTGGTTTCCTCTGATGTAATTAGAGAAGCTTTTTCTAAAGTTACTCGTATACCTCTTGAACCCTTTCAAATCCAAATTGCTTTCCATTTGGGTTCTGCAATTCCTTTATATGTAAATGTAGAACGCATGGAACTGGCTTTTGTGCTACATATACCTTTTATTCTCCCTGAAAATGTCTACCAGTTAAAACAAGTAATTAATGTGGGTACCTGGAAAGATAACCTACATTTGAAGGTGGACACTCCAGAACATGTGGCTTACCATACTGATGATCCCACCCATTATTTGGTCCCTAATTTGGCTCTGTGTCAGAAAACTAAAGATATTCATTGGCTTTGCCCTGGTAAACCCTTCCTGAAAGATACCTCTGAAACTCTCTGTGGTTTGTCTGTTGCCATTCCTGAGAAATGCCATGTGACCATGACTAAGTATGATGATTTTTCAGATGCCACAGTGGCCATTGTGAATAATGCTTGGTTAATCAGTACTCCTAGTATTTAACTTACGGTCACCTATACCAAACATGATGTGACCAATCGTTTTACCTTACCTTGCAATGTCTGTATGATTTCTGTACCACCTTATGCTTTTGTTTCTGTTGGAAGTGTTTCTCTGTTCTATTTGGACTCTATTCCTACTGAGACTGAATTGGAAATCCTGGATGTTTTCCGTGGACATCCCATGAACTTTACCCTTGAAATGGAACAATTTCTGTTGTCTAAACCTTCCCATACTATTGAACTGAAAGTTGATATTGATAACCTTCATGTTGCAGACTATTATGTTGGTTCCTCCCATGTACATGAAGTTGTTGGTACCTACAGTGTTGACCTTCTTATCACTGTTGTTATTCCACTTTTTACCATCCTGTGAGTTATCCTCTTTGGGTTCTCTGTTTTTGCACTCTACGAGACCATCCAGATTCAACGTCTTATTTGTCGAAGACCATCACCTCTGGACTTAAGAATGCATGATTACATTGCGGCTATGAATGAGTAATTTTTGCTAGCCGTATTTTTGATTTTTCTGTCTTAACTTTTGATTTGGCATACCTTTTGTGCCTTTCTTTGTAGTTATGACTTTTTATTTTATCATATATTGCCATTTATCAGTGATTTTGATATAATTTCTTTGGTTTGGGTTTCTTATATTTTAGCCCTAGCCTTTATGATTATTTTACATTGATTATTGATATCTTTGATTTATTGCTGATTTATATGGTATTGCTTATGTTTATGCATTTTTAGTATCACCTTGGGTCTTGACGATCCTTTCCTATTAGTTAGGTTGAAGGTGAAATAGATTCCATTGAAGTTATTTCTCCTTCAAGGGGGGGACTGTAGGGGTGTTTCCTTATTTGCACCTGAAGGTTAAGCCTCTCTGACATCATCAAGCCTGAACCATTATTTGCAAGAAATCTTTCCAGCCTGAATCTAGCAAGAAGAGAAAGAAGAACACATATTTGCTGTTTCTGCCTGATGCATTCTGGGTATGTACCAGAATGGTATTCTGGTCAAGGACATCCATCTATGCCTTTATGCTTAGACTGTGTGAATCTTGGGGGAGTTATACTCCTATGCTGTGCTTATCTCTCGAACGGCGCCTATGTCTCCCAGCCTGTATGAGACTTTATACAGAAAGACTATTCATCTAAGTTCTGTTTCTGGATTGGTCCGAGGAAGTCATCTGACGAGATCCAAGGGAAAAAGTGCTAATTATAATTAGTCTGTGTTTTAGGTGTGGGTGAACTAACATCTCATCACAGGTGTTCTGCATGCACCTCTCTTTTATAACAATTAAGACCTGAACAGTTACCTCTTGTGACTCTCTGCCTGAGAGAGAGTGAATTGGACCTTAAACAGATCTGTATTACTGTGAATGAAAATATTAACACTTAATGTAATTTGTGAAAATGAATAAAGAATTATAAAAACAAACAAAAAAAAAAAAAACAACAGATCTGAATTTCATCACTTCAAGGAAACTTTTGCTGCCAATAAATTACAGCTTTACCAGTGGCTGACGAACACTTGTTCCTATAACCAAAGAATTTCTAGATCTGCTAAGCTGAGGAGACGTCTTCCATTTCACCTAATTTTGTGCCAAAGCCTAACTGGATGGCAAGGATAAGGAACGTGATTATCTTATCAGCTGGGGTTAGATAAGTGCATCCGATTGTGATATAGGATAAGGCTTGTAAAGCTACTTTTGGTGATAACTGTAATAGTTTGCTGCTAATCAGGAATAATTATTATTTATAAAGAATTGTTTAGTGTGTGTAAGAAGTAATTTTACTTAGTTATCTAGCAAGTGTGTTGTGATAATTATGTACTGAGTTTCATATATGTAATCAGATATTTTGTGACCAATATTTAGATATTGCTGCTGGCTTGTGAATTATATTTTTCAATTTTCATAATAAAAGTATTTCTCAATAGCCTCGGTCTTGTGTCGTGTAAATAGGCAAAGAGAGTTGAACCTGGATGAGATTATGTCTTCCCTAGAAACTAACAGGCACATATTTGTTTATGTAACTGATTAGTGGACCGTAAATCTTTCTACAGTAGAAGCATGACACTTTAAACAAGCTTATAATGCCTAAACTAGTTCAAGGGTTAATACCCTATCTCACCATGCTTCTATTCCCTAAATACCCCTTTACAAAGCCACGCTACTGTTTTTAGCATCGACCATGCCGGTAAGAACTCTGATGCTTATAGAATTCCTATGAGCATCGGACATCTTACCTCCACAGCCTGCACTAATTACGCTAGTGTGGCTTTGTAACGAATGTGGTTAATTTCCTTGCTCTTACCCAATTTTCTCCTTCATTTTACCTTTGTGTGATTGATATTATCTTGTAGTTTTGATAGAACCTCTTATTATTTGGGGTTAAATTCTTACTTTTTTTTAGGTTGGAAACTGCTTAGCCCTGCATTGTCAGATTGAGCATTATAGCAAGTTTCCACATAAATAAAAAAATATTCAAACTGTACCAGCATGTCAAGCATTTTCAAAACTCACAGACTGTCATTCACTGACTTCTTATCTCTGCTGGGATGTGTGGTTTGTTCATTCTAAGGTCATTTCCAGACTTCCTTGTTGTCTAGACATTTTTATCAGTTTGCTCACACATTCATGCTATTAAGATCTTTAATGTTCTTTAGAATGTTTTATTGTATGTTAACAGATATGAAGGCACTTTTTAAAAATCTAGATTGTTGAGGAAAGAACAGAACCTGTTGTTAAACACAATAGATTTATAATATATAGTGTTGGAGTGCATGTACAGTGGAGGCAGCCATTTTGGAAATATAGCAACGAACAGCACTTAGAAGTGGAAATGTTGATTTCATGACTTGCCAAAGTCCCTTAAGAGAGACTTCTTAGGAAAGTAGGGTATTGGGATGCAAGGTGGTGTGCTGTAGTTAATTGCAAACTGACTAAAAGATAGGAAACAGAGTAGAACTGAACTGACAATTATCTACATGGAAAAGGGTCACCAGTAGAGTGCCTCATGGGAAAATGTTGAGACGATCCAGCATTTGTACAATACTATTCATTCAAGTTTTTTGTTAAGTATTTCCTGCTGTTCCTATCAGGTTTCAATAGAATAATGTAGCACTTGGGCATAAAGATACAGCCCAGCAATCCAGCACTAGAGGCCAGAATAGCAAATATCTCCACTGCCACCATGTATTTGCCTTTGGTGCTCAGGTAAGTTGGGATGAAGGAGACCCAGACACTGCAGAACACCAGCATGCTGAAGGTGATGTACTTGGCCTCATTGAAACTGTCAGGTAGATTTCTTGCTAGGAAAGCTACAATAAAGCTGACACCAGCCAGAAATCCCAGGTAACCCAGAACACAGTAAAATGCAACTATTGACCCTTCATTACATTCAATTAATATTAATCCAATTTCTGATTTCATATTAAGATATGGGAATGGGGGAGCAGTGAACAACCAGGCAAGACACAGAACAGTTTGAATAAGAGAACAGCAAAGGACTATCGTAACTGAGACCCTGGAACCCATCCATTTCTGAAACTTGCTTCCAGGCTTGGTGGCATGAAAGGCCGTGACCACAGTGATAGTTTTTGCTAGTACGGAGGAGAGAGAGATGTAAAAAGTGATCACAAAGATAGTCTGTCGGAGAAGGCAAGTCACTTTTTTAGGACGTCCAATGAATACCAAGGTGCAGAGGAAGGAGAGCATGAAGGAGATAAGGAGAATATAGCTGAGGTTCCGGTTGTTGGCTCTCACTATGGGAGTGTCTCGGTAATAAATAAAGATTCCCAGAATGACAGCAGTGATTAAAAAGAAGACAATGCTGATAAGAATCAAAACTATGCCCAAAAGCTCTTCATAGGACAGAAATGTTATCATTTTTGGGATGCAGGCATCTCTGTTTGGATTGGACCACTGGTCCTCTGGGCATGTTATACAGGTATCCATATCTGAGAAGGAAAAATATTGTCTCATTAATCTCATAAATAGTTTGAGTTACAGGACTACAAATGAACACTAGTCCCTTATATTAAATCATATTTCAAAATCAATTTTTAGCAGACAGTAGCAAACATTAGACAAGTAACAATGAGCTTCCTGCAAATCTTATCCTGTTAGAAGTACTTGAGCTGAAATGTTCATTTTTTAAAGGATTTAAATATATCGGAACACCACTTGCTGAACTATCAATCATATCATGGAAAGTACTGAAAGTTGAAAGATACCCAATAACCTGATATCTTTTAAGTTATGGCAATGAGTTTCAAACACCCTCCACCTTATGGTGTTTACTGGGGTATGAATCTCATCACTAACTCATTACCATTCTTATATCATTCTTATAGTTTGTTGATGGGACATGGACATGGGAGTCCATTTTAAATTGACCACTGAGATCACAGATGACATAGATCAGGACATAGGTGTCAGAACGGGGGAGCCACAGGGGCTCTGGCCTTCCCAAAAATTGGCGGTGGCTCTGCTCTCCCACCTACCTTTTCTTTTAGCTGCTTTAATTTTAAATTTTTAGCATGTAGCATATTATTCTTTCCTCCCTCCCGACCCCCAGCAGGACCCTGCTGCATGGCATCTCTCTTCATATCCTGACTTCCCCGTACCTACTCCCCAGTTGCTGTTATTTTAAATCTTCAGGTAGCCTCTGTGTTAATGAGATCAACCTTATGCTGTAGGCCTGTCGTGGAAATCTTTATTCAATTGTGACTTTCTGTTTCTGCCTAGGTGAGCTGCTGCTGAATGAAGGTTTCTGGGGCAGACTGAAAGCAAAAGGCTGATCTAATTGAGGCAGTGGCTGCTCAAAGATTTAAAGTAACAGACCGGGGAGGAGGTGTGGGGGAGTTGGGAGGTGAAGAGAAATATCATGCTGCAGTGTCCTGTGGGTGGGGGGAGAAGGAACAAATCTAAGTGGAAATGTCCAATCAGAAAGGTGCACAAAAAAGTGTCTTTCAACTCATCTGATTGATCCAAAATCTTTATTCATCCAAAGTAATGGGGGGAGAAGAACATACATTAAACCCCATGGACTGGGGGTAGGGAGTTGGGAAAATAGGGAGGATAGATGCTGCATGGGCTGAGGAAGGCAGGGAAGGACAGATTTTGCATGGGCTGGGGGTAGGGGGTTGGGAAGACAGGTAGAACGGATGCTGGGAGGGTAGATTCAGGGAAGGACAGATGCTGCATGGGTGAGAGTGGGTTGGGAAGGACTGAAAGAAGGAAGAGATGCCAGATACTGGAGAAGAGTGATGGAAGGAGAGAGAGAAAGTTGTCAGACCACTGAAAGGAGAAGGGGTGCTGGGAAGGGATAGAAGGAGATACTGCCAGTGGGGGAGGGAAGAGGAAAAGAGAATTGTTGGACATGATACTGGTGGAGAGGAAGGAAGATGAAATGTTACACTGGGGGGGAGGAGAGATGACTCAAAGAAGGGAGAGATGTCAGATTCTGGAGAAGGGATGGAAGGAGAGAGAGAAAGAGGAGGACAGACTGGAAGAGAAAGGAGAGATAGATGCCAGAACAAGGAAGGGAAGGAAGATAATGAGAGAGATGCGAGACCACGGGAGAGTCCATCTGGTCTTTCATGGTTAGGCATTGATCTAGAGTTATGCCTAGTATCTTTATGGTGGGCTGGATGGGGTAATTAAGTTCATTGATGCATAGAGGTGTTTTGGTGTCAAACGGATGTGGTGAAGCAATGAAGAATTTTTTTTTTTTCTGAATTAAGTTTGAGCTTGAAGTTTGTCATCCATTGTTCCATCACGTTTATGGCTTCTGAAGCCTTGGGAATAGTTTCCGAGACAGTCAGTGAATGGGATTATAATCATGAAGTCATCTGCATAACTGAATAGTTTTATCCCCATTTGAGTTAATTGCAAGCCCAGTGAGGACATGTAGACGTTAAATAGCAATGGAGACAGTGGTGACCCTTGTGGCACACCGGATGGATTGCTCCAGGTATCAGAAAGCTCATAATTGAAGCGTACCTGATAGGTGCGGGATGTAAGGAAGCCACGAAACCAGTTCAGCACCTCGTCTTTGATACCAATGGCGTCTAGGCATTGTAGCATTTTCCTGTGGTCTACCAGGTCAAAGGCTGAACTCATATTGAATTGCATAACCAATGCATTTAGGCCCATGCTAAACAGTAGAAACATAGAAACATAGAAAGATGACAGCGGAAAAGGGCCATAGCCCATCAAGTCTGCCCACTCTATTAACCCACCCCGATAAGTCTAGATGCTAGTGATTCGTGCTATGTAGGGATCCCACGTACATGTCCCATTTACTTTTAAAGTCAAGCACGCCGGTGGCCTCTACCACCTACCAGTAGGCGCAGGTTGTCTAAATAGCTGCGATTACTGTCTCCGTACTGAATAAAGGTCTGAAACCAGATTGAGATCGTGTAGAAGAAAGAACTGATTAAGATTGGGATCAGTTGGGAGTGTACTAGTCCCTCCATGATTTTTACAATAAACGGAATGGATTCTACCGGTCTGTAGATGGTTATTAGGCCTGGGGGTTCTTTGTGATTTTTATTATTATGTGACCGTTGTTAGAAAGGAACTTCCCATTTTTTAGGTTGTGGGCCAGGTATTGTAGTAGCGATAGTTTGAATTGTAATGGTGCTGCTTTCATAATTTCTGAGGGGGCATGAGTCCAGAACGCAATAAGTTTTAGAGTATTTGTTGTATATTTTGATGTAATCACTCCATTCTAGGTCTTGAAAGGAGCTCCAGATCATGTCTGCTGGTATGACATTTCCTTAGGTGCTAGCTATTTGATGATCATTAGGGTCGTTTGTTGAGCAGTGGTTTCTAAGGTTTTTAATTTTTGAATCGAAGTGCAGTGCTAAGTCATTCGCAGAGGGTAACTTAGTGTTGTGTGTTGGTATGGTGTATCGAGTGGTGTCAAATAAATTCGTGACCAGGTTGAATAGCTCTTTTGTGTTGATTCCTTGCAAATCAATGCAAGATGAGTTGATTTTAGTGGAGTAGAATGCTTATCATTTGTTTGTAGATTTTTATATTAGCTCTCCATTTGTTGCGGTCTGCAGTTTCTCTTGGTTTTTTCCAGATTCTTTCCAATCGTCTGGCTAGTTGTTTCGTTTTTAGAAGTTCGGTGTCGAACCATTTGTTATATTTGTTTGCATTGCTTTTGCTATTAAGTTGGGGGGCAATTTTATCTAGAATGGATGTGCTGGTTATTGTCCAGTGATCCCAGAAATCGATTCCTTCTACCTCCGTTTGCTGTTCGTAGTGTGACCAGTATTCTGGATTAATATAGCCTCTTGTGTGGTGTTCTCTTTTTATCATTGGACTTGTTTTAGTTTTACTGTAAGACTAGATTAACTTGAAATAATAAGTAAAATGGTCAGACCAGTTATCGTGGCACCAGGAGCCTTTCAGTAGAGAGATGACAGGGTCTGGGATTTCTTTAATGGACATGGCTACCACATCTAAATGATGACCTTTTTCATGTGTTTGTGTGGGTAAAGGGAGGTTGTAGTTGAGTAGGGATAGAAAGTGTTTAAACTTTTTCGCGTTTGTGTTGTCCTCATCATCTAAGTGTATGTTTATATCTCCTGCAATGATATTGTAGGAAGGACCAATTGAATTATGTAGGACAAATTCATAGAAGTCTTCTTTGGCTTTTGGCCATCTTTTTGGTGGGACATAGAATAACATGCAGGATAGGGATTCTTCTAACTGACAGTTGCTGATTTTGCAGGCTAAAATTTCTAGTTGGTCGGTCACTTTGGAATCTAGTAATTCGAACTCAAAGCCTTCTTTAAGAATAATTACTAATCCTCCTCCTTTTTGTCCCGGGCGGTTTAGCGTAAGGATTTTGAAATTATCTGATAGGAAGTCAATTATTATTGGATCATCTTCCGATAGTAGATATGTTTCGGTTAGAAAAAGACAGGCTATTTGCTTGCTAATGATCCAATCATTAATTAGGAAGGCTTTATTCCTGACAGATCTAGTATTGAGATATGCACAAGGAATAGATGCAGATGCGGTAGGTTCGACAGAGGTAGTGGTTCGTTGATGTCTTCTTTTATTTGAGATAGTGTTAATGTGATTTGTTGTGTTTTCTTGTGGGTTAGTGATGTGTAAAATAGATGGATCAGGGTAGTTGATTGGTTGCAATGTGGGTGGAGTGAATTAACGTCTTTGATGTTGCCACTTAACAGGCAGATCAGTAAAATCAGAAGGAGATTCATGTTTGCAGTGTAGAGTATTTCTTCCTGATTCAGAAATTGTGTTGGTTTCCCTGCAGATTCTTGATTTATAGTTTGTATGGTTATCTTAAGGGTTAGACAAAGGGTTATGAAAGGAATGCATATTTTGCATCTCATTACTATTTTAATTGCCTAATGCGACTTGTGGTGATATACCACAGGTGGAACAAGGATTCAAAACTAATAGTAACATAACCTCAGCTCTTTGTTGGGGTCATTTAACCATCCAGGAACTTCAGTCCATGCAGAGCTGGGATGATGTTTTCTGCCCCCCTCCCCCCCCATGGTCCAAAGTCCCCCAAATCCCCTGGTAATTGCTAATTGCTAAGGTAACTCCTTCCTAATTGCTGGTGGTTGAGGGGGAGTTGAGGAGGGCAGCCAGGAGCGATGCCCCATCGCTCCTGGCCTCTCGGGCACCTCTGAGAATATGCCACCCCTAGCTCATATTCGCTCATATTTAGAGAGAAATGTAATGCTGCACTTGGAAATTTACAAACCAGGGATACTTCAAGTTATTCAGATTTATTCTCAATCCTCAGACTCCTCCGCAGTCCAGATGCAGCCTGAGATGCCCAATGGTCCATCTAGCCCACATTTCTGTTCCCAACTAATGGTGTGGTAGACATGTTAGTCCACTTTTAATGGTCATATAAAAAACTAAACAAAACATACTGTAAATGAGAAAAGGTGACACCCTTTCTATTGGACAAACAATACATTTTTTGATTAGTTTTTGAAGGTAACCCTTCTTCAGGTCAGAAAAATCAGAAGATTGGTTTGATTTGCAACAAAATGAAAGAGACTAAACAGTACAAGTTTTGTAGCTTGTTTTAAAGACATTTTTTTTTTTAAACTAAGAACTTTTATTGAAACTAAGAACATTGCTACTTACTCTTTTTTAAAATTGCATTTGGAGTTTATTATAAGAACATGGACCCATTTTTAGTTCTTCCTCGAGCTGTTGGAAGTGGGAAACTATTTGTGTCTTCTGCAAAGCATACTCTAACAGAACAATACAAATTGATTACTCTTTCTAAAAATATTAGGTCTAGATGACTTTAATGATTCTGCTAAGCAGTAGATTTAAAACAGAACACATACAATATTTCTTCACACAATGTGTGATTAAACTCTGGAATTTATTACCAGGGAATGTGGTGAAATCAGTGAGCTTAGCGGGGTTTACAAAAGGTTTGGATAATTTCCTAAAAGGGAAGTCCTTAGGCCATTATTGAGATGGCTTGGGGAAATCCACTGCTTATTCCTAGGATAAGCAGCATAACATCTGTTTTACTACTTGGAATCTAGCTAAGTACTTGGGACTTGTGTTGGCCACTGTTGGACACAGGATACTGGGCTTAATGGACCTTTGGTCTGTCCCACTATGGCAGCTCTTATGTTCTTATGTGAGGCCAATCAAGCCATTGTGATATCACTGATTAGGCTGACTCATAGGCATTGGTGGAATGAGGCATTATGATATCACAATCCCCAGCTCTGGAGTGTTGCTACTCTTTGGGTTTATGCCTGGAACTTGGGGCCTGGGTCGGCCACTGTTGGAAACAGGCTACTAGGCTTGATGGACCTTCAGTCTGTCCCAGTATGGCAATTCTTATGTTGTTACCCTAATAAAAGTGCATAATGCTGGATATTAATTTGAAGGACTTATTGGAACATCACTGATTGAATGGCCCCATGCTTCCAAAGACCTTTTGTTAAAAGACAATATCATGCCTCATCTAGGGAGAGAAATTAAAGGGCTAAGTGGAATACCAAAACAACCAGCAGTTTATTTTGAAGAACATAAGAACATAAGCATTGCCCCTGCTGGGTCACACCAGGAATCCATCGCGCCCAGCAGTACGCTCCCGCGGTGGCCCCCCAGGTCCATGACCTGTAAGTGCTCCTTACCTAAAACGTTTATACCTTATTTATTTAATATCCTGTAAGTAACCCTCTATCTGTACCTTGCAATCCCCTTCTCTTCCGGAAAGTCATCCAGTCCCTTTATGAACCCCAGTATTGTACTCTGTCCTATCACCTCTCCTAGAAGTGCATTCCAGGGGTCCACCATCCTCTGAGAACTTCCTAGCATTCGTTTGGAATCTGTCTCCTCTCAATTTTTCTGGATGACCTCTTGTTTTTGTTGTCCCCGCTAATCTGAAGAATCTGTCCCTCTCCACCTTCTCTATGCCTTTAATGATTTTATAAGTCTCTATCATGTCCCCTCTAAGTCTCCCCTTTCCCAGGGTAAAGAGACCCAGCTTGTCCAACCTTTCGGCATATGAAAGGTTCTCCATGCCCTTTATCATCCTTATTGCTCTCCTCTGGACCCTCTTGAGTATTGCCATATCCTTCTTAAGGTACGGCGACTAGTATTGGACGCAGTACTCCAGATGCGGGTGTACCATTGCTCGATACAGCGGCAGGATAACTTCCTTCGTTCTGATAGTGATACCTTTTTTGATAATGCCCAACATTCTGTTCTCTTTCTTTGAGGCCGCTGCACATTGTGCCGCCGGCTTCATTGTTTTATCCACCAATACCCCCAGGTCTTTTTCATGGTTACCTTCCCCCAGTACCCTCCCTCCCATCATATAGCTGTACATAGGGTTCCCTTTCCCTATGTGCAAGACCTTACATTTCTCTACATTGAAGCTCATCTGCCATCTATTTGCCCACTCACTGAGTTTGTTCATTTTTACATGTGCTTTCATTTCACTCATATCTTTCAATTTGTTGCACATCTCTGAGGGTAGACAGGAAGCATCCTGCTTCCCTTTCCTAATGGTGCAATCAGAAGCCATCACCTCTTTCTGAAAGTAACATTCCTCCATCAAAGAATATTACCTTCCATGGTAAGAAGCTTAAAATGATTTCATTTATGGTACTCCGCAGGGTGGTATTTCCAGAATTAGAAGTCATCATATCATGGAGTGCGTGTGCCAGGGCGTACACAGCATTGTATACATTATAACTGTTCCCAGAGTTTATGATGTCACAATGCATGAGGTAGTCAGATGCTTCATTATTGCTGCATTATAAGACCCAATTCTCCTTCAGTTCGTAAGAAATATATTCTCATGGCATACAAAGTTTCTTATAAATTATCTGGTGGATATGAAGGAGTTTTTTTTATTCTCACATCCAATTTTTCAAGATTTATATAGAGGCAATCTTTTACTGAAAAATTGCAGAGCAGCGCAAACATTGCAAACTGTGAATAGTTCGTAACATATTTCATGCAATTACTCTAATTTTTAAAAGGATATCAGAGAGTGGAGATCGTCAAAGAGAACGGCACATGAAGAAATCACCCTCTGCCTTACTCCCACACCCCCCTACAATCCAGCATCTCTCCCCATTCTTCCAACTGTTATCACCTTGCATTTCCCTTTTCCACTTCTCCATTCCGCTCACTTACTTTTTTGGTACCACTCTTCTGAAGGTTTGCATGGCAGCAGGAGGATCAGAAAATAGAAGTCAAACACAGGGGTATTGTTCTGTGTGGAAGTTACATCAGAGCTTCATATAGCTGTTTTGCACACAGCAGTAGCTTGGCAACAAAATCTGATAGCAAGTCGTACATTTTCCCAAATAAAACAAACCAAAGTATCAGATAGCTGGAGTAACACTTCTCGAAACAAAGGTGAACATCTCTAAAAGATCCCAAGCCAAAGAGAGAATAAAATAAACAGCCATACAACTTTTCTGACAGATATCAACTGAGAATCCTGTTCCAAGGAATAGGAGTTGTTCCATGGGTGCATGTAGGATGCTACTGGTAGTGGTGGGGAGGGTAGTTAAATATGTGACAATGCTAGATGGAGATGGGAGAGATGGAAGATGGGGGAGATGAGAGAATGCTGGATAGTGGAGGGGGAGAGAGAAAGAGAAAGAGAAAGAGAGGTAATGCTGTCTGGTGAGGGTGTGAAGTAAAATGAAAGGGTCCCCTGACCTGTGGGTAGTGGTATATCCTGGAAAGGCTGGAAAACTCACTTGATTGCTCAGAAGAAAGACCTTCAATAACAGCAGCCAGTGGTCCAGATGTTTTGCAGATGTAGTTTGGGATCCCGGTGTCCATTCCTGAAAATATATTCATGGCAGCTGCATATGTAAAGAATATGTTGTTGTTAGGGTTATAAATGTGGAATCCCAGAGTAAGGTTTGGTAAGAGCTCCGAGCTGTTGTTAATCTCCTCCACCGCAGATACAAAAGCCAGGAAGTTGTAACGGTACAATGATGAAGGACTTTAAGGACAATAAATGACACATAATATGAATTAATCCAACTAACAGCACCTTATTCGTAAATTTTATTCAACAATCATTCAGCTATAACCATACATCAAACTTGTTTCCTTTTCATATGACCTGTTTCGAAAAGGAAACAAGTTTGACATAATATGAATTAGCATAAAATAAAAAAATATAGAAACAGATGCTTAGGGTTAGAAAAGCACTTTGGTACATATTTGTCTGCTTACAAGATGGAAAAGTGCACACCCCAGTTTTAGCACAAAGTAAGCTAATTTCTTTCCTCTTTTTCCATCTTCTCCAAGGTTGTTTGCATTCTTCAGCAAGTACCTGCCATGCTGTAGGGCCACAGCAGGTAAATTCTCATCTTGCCAATAGGTACTCAGCCTTAATTATAAAACTCTGGCAATTCTGTTTCATAGTAATATAGTAAATTCAGTCTGCCCATTAGTTATATCCATTAAAAATACATGATTAAATTAACTTGTCTCTTTGATATTTCTGGGTCATAGACTATAAAGTCCACCTGGTGTTGTCTTAGGTTCCAAATACTGAAATTGCCATCCAAGCTCACTCCAGACCTATCCAACCATCCTATTTGCAGGATATCTGCCATAAAGTTGGGCCAGTATCATCCTAATGTTTCAAGGAGTTCCCATTGATGCACTCCCCAGCCCATCCAACACCTAATTACCACATATGGGACACAGACCGGCCTCAGCTCTTTAATTTACATCCTTTGCTTTCTAATTAGAGATCTTCTATGTTGCAAAGTGCTTCTTCAACAGATCAGGTTCCTAAAGAAGAAATGGTTTTGACTGTAGTTAAAGCACTGACTTCAGATGCTTTTGGCAAACAAGACAAAACTGCAGATTTGTACAAGACGTAGGCAAGATTTATTTGTGACAAAAAAATATATATGCAAACCCTTTTACCAATCAGGGGACCCGACACGGTCCGTGTTTCGGACAAACCTTCGTCAGGGGTCCATGGTAAAAATAGAGGGAAAAACAAAAAGTCACAAAAAAATTGTATAGTGGCAGCAAAATATGAGCGACTTCGGGATTCGTCACTGTGATAAGCCGTCGCTCATATTTTGCTGCCACTATACAATTTTTTTGTGACTTTTTGTTTTTCCCCCTATTTTTACCATGGACCCCTGACGAAGGTTTGTCCGAAACACGGACCGTGTCGGGTCCCCTGATTGGTAAAAGGGTTTGCATATATATTTTTTTGTCACAAATAAATCTTGCCTACGTCTTGTACAAATCTGCAGTTTTGTCTTGTTTGCTCTCAGTTGTTTTTGACTGCAGTTTAGGTTGGAACTTTTCTTTTTGTTTTATTGTTCAGATGCTGTTGTTCATAATTTACTTTCTGATATTATGACTGCCTTTGAACAAGATGTTTTCATTAAAGATATTTATGAGGCAATATTTGTCAAGTGGATAAATATATTTGAGATACTTTAGCATCCTATAGTAAATTTACAGTGGAGACAGCTGAAAAATTTGTTGAGCGAGATGCAAAGATACAAACTGTTTATATTCTATTTTATTAAATATGTATCGTTATCTGCATAGATGTCAACCATTTACAGTAACCTAAATTCTCCAGCATAACATACCACCCCTTTTATAAAACCACAAAATCAGTTTTTAGCGCAGGCCAGTGCGCTAATTGCTCTGCGTGGCTCCTGACACTCATAAAGTTCAGGAGCAGCATAGAGTATTCAGTGTGCTGGCCTGTTCTAAAAGCTGCGTCCACAGTTTTGTAAAAGGGGGTATAACTTACTGTTTGATTTACTGTCAGAGCATATCTTAATCCACTGAGTTCACCACTTTTCCAGACAACCATCACCCCCCCTGCTTACTACTACTACTACTATTAATTATTTCTATAGTGCTACCAGATCCACCCAAAAACTTAAATTATCTTTCCCCTCATTAAAAGGCGTGCCAGACTTTAAGAATAAATGGGATACCCATGTGGGATCCCTACGAGGGTCAAGATAAGAAAATTGGGTCATTAGGGCATAGACAGGGGGTGGGTAAGCAGAGTGGGCAGACTTGATGGGCTGCAGCCCTTTTCTGCCGTCATCTTCTATGTTTCTATGTTTCTATCTATGCGGGAAAATTAGGGAAATTTCTTTTCTTCAAAATCACTGAGCTTTGGAATAACCTTCCTGCCCTGCTGTGGAATCTGGGCTCCCTCCAATTATTCTGAAAGCATCTGAAAACTTGGCTAGTCTCAAAAATGTAAATCTCGCTACCCTCTTTATAATCACTAATTTTTATTATGTTTTTCCTTCCTTATACTAAAGTTCCTGTAAACCGTGCCGAGCTCTAAGGTGTCAAACTTTTTTTGGTTCCAGAAGGTAGTAGATAAAAAGGACACTGTAGAATGCATCACCAAAACCAATTACATATTGGTCTCGAGGAGTTGGAAAGCGAGGGATGGGGTGGCCGACTGAGTAGAAGTTAAGATTCTGAATTAAAAGACAAGTAAAAAACCAGAAAGCTATAATTTAGCCCCTTTCTTTGCAATATCTGATTCAGTGGGTTTCATGGGGTTTTGAAGAGGATTTTATGGAGCTTTAATGCCAACCTCATTACCCTTTAGCACAATAGTTCACTGTGGATAATGCAGTTTACAAAATTCTCTATGAGTGTCTTTACCACTGAAAATGGACCCCTTTGGGACATCAACAGACCCCCAACATCCTGGGAATATGAAATCCCACCATCCACCCATACAAGTATTGTCTTCCATAACCAGGTCACACGGGTGACTGAAAGGCAAATGAGATATTCTGAATGTGCTAAATTTGGTTACAACCTGGGAAATCAGTGAAAGCTCATTGATTTCAATTTTAGGAAATTACTCTGCTCGGAAGAAGTTCAGCGATACAGCAGGAGAGAGTTTTCTTAGCATCTTATCAAAGGGAGTTGCAGAACAGATGACAAGAACAGAGGGATGACAAAACGAAGCAAAATGTAATATGCAAGAAATTCAGTGACAAGCAGAATTTGGAAATGGGAAACGACCTTTGTGCGGTTAAATGGAAGACAGTGTGTATATGTCAATGAAAAGACAACCCTTTGGGTATTGGAGACCAAATTCACAAATGGATATTGTTACTGTGGAGGTAATTCCACTGAAAAGTGCATAATCTTCAGAATGGTTCATGCACAGAAGGGGCCAATCCTGTTCAATATGTTTGTGAGTGACATTGCTGAAGGGTTAGAAGGAAAAGTGTGCCTTTTTGCAGATGATACCAAGATTTGTAACAGAGTAGACACTGAAGAGAGAGTGGAACATATGAAAAAGGATCTGCAAAAGTTAGAGGAATGGTCTAATGCCTGGCAACTAAAATTCAATGCAAAGAAATGCAGAGTAATGCATTTGGGGATTAATAATCAGAAGGAACCTTATATGCTGGGAGGTGAGAGGCTGATATGCACGGACAGGGAGAGGGACCTTGGGGTGATAGTGTCCAAAGATCTAAAGGCGAAAAAACAGTGTGACAAGGCAGTGGCTGCTGCCAGAAGGATGCTGGGCTGTATAAAGAGAGGCGTAGCCAGTAGAAGGAAGATGGTGTTGATGCCCCTGTATAGGTCATTGGTAAGGCCCTACTTGGAGAATTGTGTTCAGTTTTGGAGACCATATCTGGTGAAGGACATAAGAAGACTTGAAGCGGTCCAGAGGAGGGCGACGAAAATGATAGGAGGCTTGTGCCAGAAGACGTATGAGGAGAGACTGGAAGCCCTGAATATGTATATCCTAGAGGAAAGGAGGGACAGGGGAGATATAATTCAGACGTTCAAATACTTGAAGGGTATTAGCATAGAACAAAATCTTTTCCAGAGAAAGGAAAATGGTAAAACCAGAGGACATAATTTGAGGTTGAGGGGTGGTAGATTCAAAGGCAATGTTAGGAGATTCTACTTTACGGAGAGGGTAGGGGATGCCTGGAATGCGCTCCTGAGAGAGGTGGTGGAGAGTAAAACTGTGACTGAGTTCAAGGAAGCGTGGGATGAACACAGAGGATCTAGAATCAGAAAATAATAGTAAATAATGAACTAAGGCCAGTACTGGGCAGACTTGCACGGTATGTGTCTGTATATGGCCTTTTGGATGAGGATGGACTGGGAAGGGCTTCAATGGCTGGGTGAAGATGGGCTGGAGTGAGCTTTGACAGAGACTTCAGTAGTTGGAACCCAAGAACAGTACCAGGTAGAGCTTTGAATTCTTGCCCAGAAATAGCTAAGAAGAAAAATAAAAATTTTAAATTGAATCATTTTGGGCAGACTGGATAGACCATATTTTGTCTTTATCTGCCGTCATTTACTATGTTACTATGTTATATTCTCAAAAGAATGAAAATCTCAATGTTAAGGAGAGGTCAAAGAAATTAAGAAGGCAATAACCTCAAATACAAGATATGATTTTTTAAAACTCATAAAGAGTTTGGTGAATAGCTGAAGTATTTCAATACAAAAGAATGTCAGAATTCAAACATGCTTTGGATAAAAGTGTGAAGGTTGCTTTTCACAATCTGTTTACCCAGGGTCTATGGCTGTCTGAAAATTTCACACGCTCTACACTGGAAAAAGTTCACACAGAAATATTTTTACATCCAGAAATATATGAAGACTTGAGAGAGAGAGAACCCCCTTCACCCCTTCTAGTTTTACATTTTCACGATAGTTTTAAGGGGGGAATTATAAACAGAAATAGATGGAAGTCTTAGCAGGCAATTTATCTCTAGGGCAACTATCAAAAGGAAAGCATTCATACTTTATATGAGAGAACTAATAAAAAGTTCACAGGTTTTATCTACAGTTCATGCAGAGACAATCAAAATAAAACCATAAGTATGTCTCAGACGGGATCTAAATCTTGATGCTACTTACAACGTTTGTCCTTCAAATGAGGGAACAGTTGTGAAGGATGGATGATCAAGTAGAAACAAAGTTTCCAAAGATACAAGTCCCCCCAATCAAGATGTCCCCTTCCCTATGATATCCTGGATGCAGATGTGTTGAAAAGTAGTTTCTAAGTGTACACTGACATTCAGCCGTCTTCCACAAGATGGCACAGAAGACTGATAAAATCAGAGCCAGAAGACCTTCCATCTTTATCCCTGTGAAACAGCCTCTCCAGTGATACTGCTCTCTCTGCCCACTTCAGATGTTATACTGGGTATAGTGAGGGTGATGTACAGATCTTGATAGCTTTATATCAAAGAGAATATTTGCATTATAGAAAATATTAAGCAGACCTGTGCCTTTATACACAAGAAGAATAAGAGACGAGTATAAAATTGTAATGCTTTTGGTGAGGTCACCACTCTATTTATAGTTGAGCTGAAATATCTGTGAGGTCTCTGTTCCCTCTTGCTCAGAGGTTCAGCCTTAAGGGATATCTGCTCCTGACATCTATATTTATCATGAATTATAGTTATTTCTTTTAAATATAATCTTATAGATCATATGTCTTTTTTTAACATATATCAATTTGGTAGGAATGCATGTGCAGGACACAGTGTAACAACAGTAATAACACAGTACAGTAACATAACTGATGAAATCAGAAACAGATGAGATTGACCATTCATAGAGCATAGTTATTCTGTCCATTCAGCCTTGAATGCATCTGACATTCCAGAGACTGAAATTGATACAAAGGAGGGAAATTATTAATGTGTGATAAGAGGTGGACCCTCATTTATCATGAGAGCCACCAACTTTCAGCATCTCTGTATCACAGAGTGTCATCTCCTGTAGTAAAAGACTAATGCTTCCAAGCCACATTGTTTAGAGGTCAGTACTAGATAAATGTATCAGTGATTTAATGCCCTCCTCAAAATCAAATTTCCCTCCAATGTGCCCCCGCTTCACAAGACCTCCACCCAAGCGAATTCACAATCTGTCTAGCGTATCTAGTTGCAGAAATCAGCTGGAAGTGGCTTCCCCTCAAGAATCCCTGTTGATGTTTGTTGGGGGTACCGATCTTAAAGGAAACAAGCTCTTATTTTGAAACATGACTCCTAGGGGTAGTGTCATGGGAATACCTCTAGGGTTCACAAGCACCATTTTAGTTTTGGGAGTTGATGAGAGCAGGAATGAGTGGGCATTTCTCCTTCCCATATCGGTAGCCATCACCAATTCCATCAAGTAGACCCAGAGATCCTTTTGCAGGGTAGAAGAGAAGTTGGAGGCTATTGCCTTTGAGATATTCCCTGAGGGATCATTCTTTCTGAGCCTCACCACTAGAAGTGCTTACATGGGTTGGAGGTCAGTGTGTGAGGGGTGTGCCTTAGAGAGGTATTTTGTTTTTCACTAAAGCTAAAATAATCAGAATTGACAATAATTTTCAACAGCCCCAGCTGTCTAGTAATAAAATATAACAATTCAAACTCTTCTTAGGCTATTAACAATTATCTTTCACTATCTGGATTAAGATAAAATGATTATCCTTCTGTCTTTAGTCCACTTGGGCCCTCTTTTACTAAGGTGCGCTAATCAATTTAGCATGTGCTAAACGCTAATGCGTGCATTTTAGTCTATGGACGCATTAGCGTTTAGCGTGCACTAATCGGTTAGTGCACCTTAGCTGCATTTGATCTGGTAAATCATCCCATTCTCCTTCAATGTCTCTCTGATCTGGGCATCTGATATTGCTTTTTTCTGGTTTCAAGACTCCATACTCTAGCACAGTGGTTCCCAACCCTGTCCTGGAGGACCATAAGGCCAGTCGGGTTTTGGGGATAACCCTAATGAATATGCATGCCTGTCACCTCCATTATATGCAAATTTCTCTTATGCATATTCATTAGGGCTATCCCGAAAACCCGACTGGCCTGGTAGTCCTCCAGGACAGGATTGGGAAACACTGCTCTAGCACAATGCTTCTTCTGCCTTATTCACTCTGTGCTGTGAAGTCTCTCAAATTTGCTGCTTAGTTCCTACTCTCTTTAACATCTTTATTTCTCCACATCTTACTATCATTGAAACCCTTACCCCCTTTTCTATGAAACCGCGCTAGCAGTTTTTAAGAACATAAGAAACATAGAAGATGACGGCAGAAAAGGGCTATAGCCCATCAAGTCTGCACACTCTAATGACCCACCCCCATTGATTTTAACCCCCTAGAGATCCCACATGTATATACCATTTCCTTTTAAAATCTGGCATGCTGCTGGCCTCAATCACCTGAAGTGGAAGTTCATTCCAATGATCAACCACCCTTTTGGTGAAGAAATACTTCCTGGTGTCGCCATGAAATTTCCCACCCCTGATTTTCATTGGGTGCCCTCTTGTGGCTGATGGTCCTTTAAGAAAGAAGATATCATCTTCCACCTCGATACGGCCCGTGATATATTTCAATCATGTCTCCTCTCTCTCTATGTTCATCGAGTGAGTATAGCTGGAATCTGTTCTGCCTTTCCTCATACGTGAGATCTTTGAGCCCCGAGACCATCCTAGTGGCCATTCGTTGAACCGACTCAACTCTCAGCACATCTTTTTGGTAATATGGTCTCCAGAATTGTACACAATATTCCAGATGAGGTCTCACCATGGATCTGTACAATGGCATTATGACTTCGGGCTTCCGGCTGACGAAACTCCTATGGATACAACCCATCATTTGTCTTGCCTTTGATGAAGCCTTCTCCACTTGATTAGCAGTTTTCATTTCTTCGCTAATGATCACCCCTAAGTCACGTTCTGCCTTAGTCTTAACTAAGGTCTCACCATTTAGTGTGTAAGTTCTGCATGGATTTCTGCTGCCAAGATTTATTGAAGCTTAGCTGCCAAGTCGAGGACCAATGTTCCAATAGAAGTAGGTCCTGTGTCATACTGTCGGGCAGAGTGCTCTTACTTACTATGTTGCATAGTTTGGCGTCATCGGCGAATAATGTGATTTTACCTTGAAGCCCCTGAGTCAGGTCTCCTACGAATATGTTGAACAGGATCGGGCCCAAGACTGAGCACTGCGGAACTCCACTGGTCACCTCCGATGCTTTGGAAAGGGTACCGTTTACCACCACTCTCTGAAGTCTACCGTTTAGCCAGTCCTTGACCCATGCAGTTAATGTTTCTCCCAATCCCATCGATTTCATCTTGCTCAATAACCGGCGGTGTGGGACACTATCAAAAGCCTTACTGAAGTCCAAGTACACGACGTCTAGGGACTCCCCCACATCCAGCTTTCTTGTTACCCAGTCAAAGAAGCTAATTAGATTAGATTGGCAGGACCTTCCCTTGGTAAATCCATGCTGGCGGGGATCCCGTAGATTTTCCTCATCCAGGATTGTATTTAATTTATGCTTGATTAGTGTTTCCATGAGTTTACTCACTATGGATGTGAGACTCAGTAATTCGCAGCCTCTGTCCTGCAGCCCTTTTTGTGGAGTGGGATGACATTAGCTGTTTTCCAGTCCAAGGGGACTCTTCCCGTACTCAGGAAAAGATTGAAGAGCACGGATAACGGTTCTGCCAGGACATCACACAACTCCCTAAGCACCCTGGGGTGTAGATTGTCCGGTCCCATGCTTTGTTCCCATCTGTGTTTCTTTTTCTATCACTGATGTACCTGAAGAAGGATTTATCTCCTTTCTTAATGTCCTTTGCTAGATTCTCTTCTATTCGAAGCTTGGCCTCTCTGACTGCCATTTTGACAGCTTTAGACCTGGCCAGATAGTCTTCTTTTGCCTCTCCCTGTCCTGATTGTTTGTAGGAAATAAATGCTTTTTTCTTAATTTTAACGAGGTCCGAGATTTCTGTAGTGAACCACTGGGGACTATTATTTCTCTGTCGTTTGCTTACTGTTTTTATATAGCGTTTTGTTGCTTCGTGTAGGGTAGATTTCAGGGTTGACCACATAGCCTCTACATTATCTGTTTCTGCTTGGTCTTGCAGCACCCGACGGACAAAATCTCCCATTCGTTTGAAGTCAGTGCCCCGAAAGTTGAGGACCTTTGTTGTTGTGTTTGATCTAGTGAAATCTTTCCATGTTGTGGTTGCTGGAGGCCAGCGTATCACCTACCGAAACTTCTGATACACTTTCTCTGTTGGTGAGTACCAGGTCTAGTATCGCCTGGTCCCTAGTGGACTCCAATACCAATTGTTTGAGTCGTGCTCCCTTTATGGAGGTTAATAACCTTCTGCTGCCGCTGGTTGTTGCGGCAAGTGTGTTCCAATCTGCATCGGGCATATTGAAGTCCCCTAACAGTACTGTGTCCCCATACAAAGTATTGTTCTCTATGTCTTCGATTAATTCCATATCCTTGTCTTCCTGTTGTCTTGGAGGTCTGTATACTACTCCAAGATACAGGCGTTTTTCGTTTCCTCTTGCCAGGCTCACCCAGAGGGATTCCCCAGTGTACTTGACATCTGTGATTCTGGTAGTTTTGATGTCTTCTTTAGTGTATAGTGCTACCCCTCCTCCTAACTTGCCCTCCCTGTCTCGACGAAGTAAGTTGTAACCCGGTATAACCATATCCCACCCATGTGAGTCCGTGAACCAAGTCTCAGATATCGCCACTACGTCTAGGACGGCGTTCGTTATTTCTGTCACTAAATAAGTTCGTCAGGCACGATCTTCCCTTGCAGAAGCCATGTTGGCTTGTTATCATAAGTTTATTCCTTTCTAGATGCTCCTCAATGCTACCTTTTATCAGTGCTTCCGCCATTTTCCCCGGGACCGAGGCAGATGATATACAGATTATAATGACTCTTGATTATTCAGACATTTGTCCATGTCTGCCTTATATATAAAACTAGCTACAATTCCGTCTGTGGAATTGGAAAAAAGTAGAGAGATAGTACATGCCCTTCAAGGAGCTCTGTTCAGATAAATAGTGATGGAACCAATGAGGGAAAAAGCGATACTGGATCTGTTGCTCACAAATGGGAACAGAGGGCAGACTTGCATGGTATGTGTTTGTATATGGCCTTTTGGTTGAGGATGGGCTGGGGAAGGCTTCAATGGCTGGGAGGGGTGGATGGGCTGGAGTGAGTTTTGACGGAGACTTCAGCAGTTGTAGCCCAAGCAAAGTACTGGGTAGAGCTTTGGATTCTTGCCCAGAAATAGCTAAGAAGAAAAAAAAAATTTTTAAAAATTTAAATTGAATCAGATTGGGCAGCCTGGATGGACCATTTGAGTCTTTATCTGCCGTCTTCTACTATGTTACTATGTGTCTCTAATGTTTGAGTGGAGGGTCCACCTGGGAAGTAGCGACCATCATAAGGTTTTGTTTGATATAACTTCCAAAGTGGAGGATGATCACACAAAACTCAAAGTCCTTGATTTCAAATGTGTAGACTTTAGGAGCCTGGGGGATTACCTGAAAAAAGATCTGATTGGATGTGAAAATATAAGAGAAGTGGAAAAAAGTGATCCAAGTTGAAAGGTACATTAAAAAGAGCTACTGACCTTTATATGAAGAAAATAAATAAAAATAAGATTAAAAGGAAATCGATGTGGTTCTCCAAACTAATGGAAGAAAAAACAAAGGCAAAAGAGTTGGTGTTCATGAAATATAAAAAACCTCAAGAAAAGGAGTACAGAAAGGAATATCAGATGAAACTGAAAGACGCCAAGAGAGGGATACATCTGGTGAAAGTGCAAGCAGAAGAACAAATGTCTAGAAATATTAAAAAGACATATTAAAAAGAAATATTAAAAAGAGGCAAAATTGTTTTCAGTTATATTAGTGAAAGGAGGAAGACAAAAAAATGGAATTATGAGACTGAAAGAAGGTATGAAGCACTATGTGGAGAGTGATGAGGAAAAGCAAATGTGCTAAACAAATACTTCTGTTCGGTGTTCACGGAATTAAAACCTGGAGAAAGACCACAACTGGTTAGAAAAGTTACACTTGAGAATGCATCATTCATGGAAGAATGTGTTTATGAACAACTTGAAAAACTAAAGGTGGACAAAGCTTTGGGACTGGACAGGATCCATCCCAGGATACTGAGGGAGCTCGGAGAGGTTCTGGTGGGTCCTCTTAAAGAGTCGTTCAATCAATTTTTAGAGATGGGAGTGGTTCCGCAGGACTGGAGAAGAGCAGATATGGTCCCCCTTCACAAAAGTGGTTGCATAGATGAAGCGGGAAACTACAGGCCGGTAAGCCTCACTTTGGTTATTGGAAAAATAATGGAAATGTTGTTGAAGGAAAGGAAAGCGTGAATGAAACAGGCAGAAGTCATGTGGAAGAAAACCAATTGTGATGTAATTGGACAAAGTTCAATTATTGAAGCAACAATTTGTGGGGTGAAAACTTTATGTTTAAGTTTATTATTTATTTGCTACTAGGTTCAAAGCAACTTACCAAATATAATCTTATAGAAGAGAACACCAATAATAAAAAGGAAAGGTAACACAAACAAGTAAAACTTTATACAAATTATAAAACAACAAACAGGTGCGTTAGATAGATTGTGAGCCCACTGGGACAGATAGGGAAAAAATGCTTGAGTGCCTGATTGTAAAACTGCTTAGAAAAATACAATCAAATAAATAAATATAGATGCAATTAGATGTTTCAGTGCCTGGATCTCACATGTCAACAATTTCGGAGTCACGTGTTGAATAACATTATAAGTATATGGGAAAATAATGTTTATTGGATAAAATTAACAGCAGCTAATGGGCTGAGATTTCCCATTAAAGAATGACATGGTGACAAAATTCATCACTGTTCCCGTCCCCGCGGATAACCGCAGGAAACCATCTTCATGTCATTCTTTAAGGAGAGAGGGAAGAATCAGAGTATGAATGGCCACAACCACTGACCCTCAAGCTTTGCTTTGAGGAGTGCTGGTGTAGAAGAATTGAAGTTGAGATAGACACTACAGAATGAGCAAATATTGTGCTGTCATAATGCTTCATTTCACCAGTGCCTAAGAGCCAATCACATCAGTGATATCACAATGGCTTCATTATCCTTGGCTCCCATAAGAATCAGAGTATGAATGGCCACAACCACTGACCTGCAAGCTTTGCTTTGAAGAATGCTGGTGTAGAAGGACTGAGGTTGAAATAGACACTAGAAAATGACATGGGATTATTTCCCTTGGTTATCCGCGGGGACGGGAATGGTGATGAATTTTGTCACCATGTCATTCTCTATTTCCCATCAAGGAATGTATTGAAGCAGATCTTGAATGTTTAGGTCAAACATTCTCCTCTAAGTGTATCGTCACAGTAGAATGAACTTCCACTTCAGGTGATTCAGGCCAGCAGCGTGCCAGATTTTAAAAGGAAATGGGATACACATGTAGGATCTCTAGGGGAGTAAATTCAAGGGGGTGGGGTCGTTAGAGTGGGCAGACTTGATGGGCTGTGGCCCTTTTCTGCCGTCATCTTCTATGTTTCTATGTTTAAATCATGGAATCAAAAGAGTCTACAACTGTCCCAGGAATTATTGGGATGAATATTTTTCAAGATGTACATTATCTCTTTCAGAGGTAAAACTCTCATTCTATAAGAATCCTGAAAACATTAATCACGCTTCCAGTTGAGTGGGATGGTTTAACCAAAGGGCAGAAAAAATATCTAGAAGGATTACTGAAGAAATATCTGTCAGTATTTTCTGTTTCAGACACTGATATTGGCTATACTAATGTAAATGCAGATGCTTTGTCCAGAATCCCTACTGTCCCTGAAGACGAACTTGAGTCTGAAAATGGAAAATCAGAGATTTGTACTTTGAAGCTAACTTAAGTTAAAGAGCATCTTTGGATGCAAGAGAAAGAGAAACCTCATCATATAATGGCTAAAATTAATGCCACCGAAAAGAGAGCCCAACAACAAGACAATCAAGGCACAACAAAGGAGTCATGAGGATGAGTTCTCAATTATTCAGCCATGGGTGTAAAGTTCACTTTATTGATAATAGCACTGTGAGGACTCGAAGACTTGACATTGACAGTGTTTTGGCATCAATGCCCTTGTTAAGAGTCTCAACGGCTGGCAGTTCTATCACATAAATAGAGCATTCAATACAGACCAAATTTAGAAGCTAAACATGATTATGAAGGTAATTTTGGATTGGAAGGCATATTAAAGAATGTAAGATCATATTTTTGGAATGGTATAGCCCAGGATATAAAAGCCTGGATAGTTGCATGTAAAAATTGTGAAACTGGAAAAGACTCATGTTGTGTCACTGGAGCTTTTGTGCATCTGAGAAGCTGAGAGCTATGCCATCAGTAGTTTCATTACCATCAGGGCTTCCCAAGGTGGAAATGTTTCAGTGGAGATGTCAGACGAATGATGTACCACTCATCGGGGCAGCAGCAGATGGACAGTGTTGGAGGTGGAGGATTGTGTTTGATGCTAGACCTATTTTAAAAATGAATATGGGCCAAAAAGGTGCCCAAACTGACCAGATGGTAACTGGAGTGGTGAAGGCATAGCCCCCCCACACTCCCTCAGTGGTCAATAACCCCTTTCACTCCCCAAAGATCTAAATGAAACAATACATATCTGTTTCTATGACAGCTGCAGATAGATTTGGTGCAAGGTGCATTGCTTTTGGGCCCCTATCATGAAGCCCTGATTTATTGAATTGTCCCTAAGTTTGTAACTGTTCCTTGTCCAAAATCACAAGGAGAAGCCACTTGATGACTTCTCCACTCCTTCCATTTGAAAATTGCCATCTGACTGTCTCATTGCCTTCTTGTACACATAATCCTAATCCTTACTATGTGGTCATTGTCAAAATTGTTGTTGCTAAGGTACCACATTAACTGTTGACACATGATAATTTTTATGTTAACAGCTAACACAGCTTTATAAGTAGCCACCAAGAGTTGCTATTGTTTTTCTATTGATTTGATAAATGGAGGAAGACCTTGAAAGACATCAAATATAACTTTGTTACTGACCACGAGATTTACTTAAATTTTAAATTCAAATTTTACATAAAATCTTATTTTGGCTATAATAAAAATACATGTGAAATTTTGCCTAGCCTTGAACAATGTACAGATCATTCATATTGCTTAAGCAAAACAAATGATAACAACAGCAAATTAATCCATTATCTGTATAAATTTATTCATCTATTTTTATTTAGGTATTTTCTGCTGTTCTTTTCAGGTCTCAGCAGAATAATGTAACATTTAGGGAAGAAGATACAACCCAGAAGTCCAGCACTGGAGGCCAGAATAGCAAATATCTCCACTGCCACCATGTACTTGCCTCGAGTACTCAGGTATGATGGGATGAAGGAGATCCAGACGCTGCAGAAGACCAACATGCTGAAAGTGATGTACTTGGCCTCATTGAAACTGTCAGGTAGGTTTCTTGCTATGAAAGCTACGATGAAGCTGATACCGGCCAGAAATCCCAGGTAACCCAGAACACAATAAAATGCAACTAACGACCCTTCATTACATTCAATTAGCATGGTTCCAGTTTCTGATCTCATATTAAGATATGGGAATGGGGGAGCAATTAACAACCAGATGAGACAGAAAAGAGTCTGAAGAAGAGAACAGAAAAGAATTATAGAGTTTGAGACCTTGGAACCCATCCATTTCTGGAGCTTGCTTCCTGGTTTGGTGGCTTGGAATATTATGACCACAGTAATGGTTTTTGCCAATACAGAGGAGAGTGAAATAGAAAAAGTGATCCCAAAGACAATCTGTCGGAGAATGCAAGTCACCTTTTCAGGACGGCCAATGAATAACAAAGAACAGAGGAAGGAGAGCATGAGGGAAATGAGGAGAAGGTAACTGAGGTGTCGGTTGTTAGCTTTCACTATAGGAGTGCCTTGGTAGTTAATAAAGATTCCCAGAATGAGAGCAGTGATGAGAAAGAAGAAAATGATTATGAAAGTCAAAGCTATCCCCAAAGGCTCTTCATAGGACAGGAAGATTATTTCTTTTGGGATGCAGGAGTCTCTCTTCTGATTGGGCCATTGGTCCTCTGGGCATCTTATACAGGTATCCATATCTGAGAATGAAACATATTATTTTAGTATCTTCAAATAAAATCTGCTGAGGAAATATATGTGTCTATGGGTTTTATGTTTTTTTTTAAATTAATAAGCTCCTACCAGGTATCTTCTAGGTACCTTTGTGTGGCATTTTCTAAAATTACCCTCTATGGGCCAAAACCTTCCAACTCTACCTCAGGTACTGTGGATTAATCTCAAAATAAGATAGAATTATTAGAAAAGGAGCAGAGAAAGGTGACTAAATGATTACAAGGATAGATTAAATCTCATATAAGGAAAGGCTAATGCGGATACGGTTCTTCAGCTTGGAGAAGTAACTAGAGATGGGACATTTGATAGAGGTGTGTAAAATCATGAGTGGAGAGAAACAGGTAATCATAAAGTGGTTGTTTACTCTTCAAAAAGTGTAAAGACTAGGGAACATGAGAAAAAATTAGCAAGTAGTACCTTTAAATAAGTGGGAAAAAATATATTTTTCATTAAGTGCAGATCGCAAAAGTAGCTGGATTATAGTTAGGAATGGACCAATTTACTCTTTCTTTTTCTTCCCATTGTAAAATTCAATAATCACTGCTTCCTGCTTCTCTGAAGGGGCACAAAAGGGGTATTCCCATTTGGTTACGCCCTTTTGGACATGTGGCCATTGGCATGTGACTGTGGCTCAAAGAAAAAGACCCCAAATATCCAGAGATGATGTCAGCATGGTGCCTGTAACTTGCCTGAAGCAGCAACATAGAAATCACTAGTCTGTGCACTCACCCATGGTCAGGGTTCAGAGTAAAAGGACCCAGAGATGATATCAGCAGGGTGCCCTCAACTTGCTTGCTCCAGTCCCTGTTTTATTTCTATATATTACCTTCATTTATCTAGGTATTGATGAACAATACTTTGTAGCTGGTATTTGCAACACTGACTGCAAAGGCTGGACATGGGCCCAATAATGAATAACCAACACATCAATCTTTATAATGTTATCACTTACCAGTTTGGTTGGAGATCTCTCCTTCTGAACAGGGTATACAGTCATAACAGCAGATGGGCTTTCTTTCCTTGGTTAATTTCCTGAACCCAGGGGGGCATTTTGGGTTGCAACCAGACTGCAGAGGTGCCTGAAGATTGAGGAAAAAATAATCTAAGAAAGTTGAGATAACACTAGGTGATGACTTTTGTAAATATGAGCTAGATAAAATATGATTGACCTGGAATCAGTCATTTGGGTTGATTAGGGAATGTCTTTTTTTAATTCTTTATTAATTTTCAAAACTACAACAGTGCAATACAACAAATGCAACATATAATAATACAATAAAAGCACATTCATCTTTCACATGTTCAAAATCAACCATTTTCCCCCACCCACCCATCCACCCACCCCCCAACCAATAATCATTCAATATATCACAAAAACATAAATTACCATAAATATCTTATCTTATTCTGAATAATGATATCTTCCCACCTATCCCAATTATGAATATTCAAAAATCAATTTATAACATAAAGAATCCCCTCCCACCCTGCCCTGGATATGTACCAAAGTAAAGAACAAACTGACTTACAAACAAACAATTATAATGAGGTAATATAAGATGCCAATGGGCCCCATATTAACTTAAATATATTACCATGCCCCAAATTAGAGAATGTCTTGAGATTATTCCTCCACTCTTTCTGAAATGATTTTTTTCATTCTTTGGTTCAGATATTTTAAATCTGATATGCTCTAGCTTAACTACAGGAACATTTCCAAAAGTGTGGAAAGAAGCAAGCATTTACCCAATAATTAAAGACTACAAAAATAGTGCATATGAAGTTTCAAATTACCGACCCATTTCAAATACCCCTTTTTTGGGTAAGCTTACAAAAAAAATAGTTTTCCGTCAAATCTCAGATTTCGTTGAGCAAACAAATATACTACATCCACATCAAACAGGGTTCCGTCAATATCATTCCACAGAACTTTCACTTATTGGGTTGACTACAAAAATTCTTTATCATCTTGATCACCATCAGTCTGTTTTACTCATTTCCTTAGATTTATCATCTGCATTTGATACAATTGATCATAAGCTCCTACTGGTCCATCTGAACGACATTGGAATCACAGACCAGGTCTTGGATTGGTTCTTATCTTTCTTTATAGATCGTTCCTCTAAAGTAGTGTTTACAACAGATTATGGTATCCCACAGGGTTTGATTTTATCTCCCTTACTTTTTAATATTTTCCTTGCACCCCTTTTAACGTTGGGACAATCCATTGGCTTTACAATGTTTGCCTATGCAGATGTGCAAGTAATTAATCCAATAGATTTAAGTGACTTAACTGAAATAAATCTTATAAACAAAAAATTGGAAAAAATCAACTCTTGGTTAGACTTTTTGAACATCAAAAAGTCTAAATTAATGATTTTTCCCATTACATTTAAAACTCAATCTCTTAAAGTTGTGTCTTCCTTAAAATTACTAGGAATCACTTTCGACAGTAAACTCATTTATCATCTCCATATCAGCACAGTTGTTCAGCGTTGTTTTCACCGGCTACGAATGATTAGATCCATATCCAAAGTGTTAGAGCCTACTTCTCTGAATATCTTGATCCACTCCCTTGTGATTCCCTTGATCCACTCCCTTGTGATTTCCTCAATGCCCTAATCATGCAATTTTACATGAGCTCTGCCTTTGACTTGGTGGACCATGGAAAATTATTACAATGCCTAGACAGAATTGGAATCAGAGGAGAGGTACTGAACTGGTTTCGAGGTTTCCTTATATCACGCACCTACCAAGGATGCCATGCCGTTTTAATCACGATCTCTCTGACACATGGAGCAATCCATCTGTTATGCCATAGGGATCACCACTATCCCTTTTGCTCTTCAATGTTTACATGTCTTCATTGGGTGCACAACTGTCCCAGCTGGGGATAAAACTATTTAGCTACTCTGACGACTTCACGATAATCATCCCATTCACCAACTCTGTCTCAGAAGTCACTCCCAAAGCAACAGAAGTACTAAATCGGATGGAGCAATGGATGACTGAATTTAGACTAAAACTAAATTCATTAAAAACAAAATTTTTCATAGCATCGCCACACCCACTTGACACTAAAACATCAATGTGCATCAATAACCTTAGTTATCCCATTCAACCCACTATGAAGATATTGGGAGTAACACTGGACCAGAGCCTGACCATGAAAGACGAGGTAGACTCCTTGATTAGAAAAATCTTTCTCACCCTCTGGAAGCTTCGGTCCATCAGAGCTTACTTCGATGCCTCATCATTTTGAATTCTGGTACAATCCCTTATACTGAGTCAACTCGATTATTGTAACATCGCCTACTTGGCACTCCCCCAGAAGAATATGCGGCGATTGCAACTAGTACAAAATGCAGTGGTTAGACTAATTTGTAGACTGAAGAAGTTTGATCACGTAACACCTTCCTATCGATTTCTACACTGGCTGCCGATGGAGGCACGTGTGAAATTCAAGTTTGGTTGCTTTTGCTTCAAGGCACTTTATGGCTTAGCCCCTAAATATATAACAGACCTTTTCTCTTTCACAACCAACAGACACAAGTGAAGCTCACACCCGAACTTTGTTTCTCCAACGGTTAGAGGTTGTAAATTTAAAAGTCATCACCAATATCTTTGCTCACATCAAGCGGCACTATGGGGTAAAGATCTAGAACAATTACTCATGCCTACTACTTATAGGGAATTCAGAAAATGCCTAAAAACACATCTGTTCCTGAAATACTTGGGAAACCAACCTATACAATCTTAGTCCTCAACAAACGATCCCTAGATCTATCAATCACTAAGTCTGTATTTTGTTTATTCCATTCAATCTGTAACATTTCTAATCATTGTAAACTGCATAGAACTTCACGGTCCTGCGTTATATAAATTGTTATTATTATTATTGATTACTGTAATGCGCTCTATAAAGGCATAACTAAAAAAAAATAAGAAGATTCCAAATTATACAGAACACTGCAGTGAAGATTATATTTAACACAAAGAAGTTAGACTATGTTACTCCCCTCCTTTATAAAGCTCACTGGTTGCCGGTAGAACATAGAATCACATACAAAATTATTTTACTGACCTTTAAAACTAGACAAAATAGTCAACCAGAATTTATCAATAACCTTCTTATTCCCTATAGTTCTTCTAAGACGTTAAGATCTTCTTCTAATAATTTGCTATCTGTTCCATCTCTGAAGTTTATCAACACAATTAGGTCTACCATTTTTTCTGTCAGCGCTCCATCTCTTTGGAATAATACTCCGTTCCACTTACGGGAAGAATCAAATCTTCACCATTTTAAAATGAAATTAAAAACATTTCTTTCTCTTGATGCTTTAGAGACCTAAATGACCTTTTTAGGGTTACGTTTTAATCTACTTTTAGATACCCTCCCTTTTGTCCTTTCCCTATATGTTCTCTTTCTTACTTGATAAATTGTAGTTCTATCCTTCTTCCCTTTTTTTTCCTGTTTGTTTTGGTATTGTTTTTAAATGTTTTGAATTATGATTATTGTTTTAAAGGATGTATAGTTACCCCATATATGTTTTTAATATAATGTTCACTGCCTAGAAGGCCGATTGGGCAGTTTATAAAATTTTTGAATAAACTTGAAACTTGGTCACCCTTTAAATAGTTTGACCTTGAAATTTCACTAACTTATCATTTATTACAAAGCCAGCAACACTGGAGGGCCGGATGTAAACTTATCATAAGTTCTAACAATACTCCCACAGAAAAAACATTTGCTATCCACCATTCCAATCATCCAGTCTAACAAGCATGTCACAGGGCATCGATGCCAACAAATAAAAATTGATACACAATCGACTCACTGTTCAACGGGATGTTTTGCTCTGCTCGTATCGTTACAGTGCTCTACAGCGTTGTCCTCTTTAGGATTATTGCGCCAAAACGCCATGGAAACTTTCAAAACTATTCAAAACTATAAATGGAGACAGCCCAACCTACCTGAACAACCACCTCATCCAAACTACCTCAACCAGGCATAGAAAAACTCACACCCCATTCACACACCCTCCAATCAAAGAAGTTAAACGGAAAAAACTATATGACGGCCGCTTAGCCACTCAAGCAGCAAAACTAGACAATCAAATCTCCAATCTACTGATAACAACCACAGACTACAAGACGTTCAGGAAAGAAATAAAGACCATACTCTTCAAGAAATCCCTGAAAAAATCTTAACACTAAAAGTACTTTCCTTCCTCTCTTCTTCCTGAACCCCTGAATCAACCTGATCTACTCATTACTCGCTCTGGAAATGACCAGAGATCTTCTTTTGTAACTCACCTTCTATAACTCTTTTGTAATCCTTTGAGGTAATGGCGGAATAGAAATCTCTAATATAATGTAATGTAATATAATATTGTAGATAAGTTAGCCATATAAAGTTAAACCTGCTCTCTCTGGGTATAGTTTGTGATCTAGGACTAAGTTATATGGATAGTAGCTTAAAAGCGCAGCTCTCTATAGAATTTTAGGCCTGCCCCTGGAAAAGAAGCCTTTTTTACAAACTAAAACTTGGTATAAAGCCCCATGGGCAAATTTAGGTATGGATGCCATCATTCTATAACAACTCATGTAACATAAAGAAATATCCCTGATCTGCCCGAGACCTGCCTATTTCTTTTTTGAGCAAACAACTGTTAGTACTTTTTAAAGAATTTGTGGGTTGGAGAGGTAACAGGTTTAAACCAAATACTTAAATGTATTTTTTTGTGTTTAAGTCCAGATATACTGTATGTGGGTAGGAGGTTTGGATAGGTATGAAGGTGATTGGCTGATTACCTTCTTGTTTTTCAGGTGATTGGATGCTAAATGTGGTTGGAACATGGTTACATACAATTGTTTCTCATGATCTCCTGAGGAAGCCAAGGGTGAAATGGGCCCCCTTGAGATTATGATTGAGTTGAAGCCTCGTTATTTGAAGCTAAGTTTCATATTCACAATATCTATAACATATTTATGATATTTATTATTTTAATATGACAAAAGGCTTACGTTGGGTTGGAGGTGGTGATCAACCAGTGAGTAGACCAGCTTTTGCTGCTCTATAATGAGTCGGGTCAAGAATATCTGAGGTCTCACCACTGTTAAACTGATAAAACCATATATTGAGAAATGTTTAGAAGGTTCAGTTTTACCTCCTTCTTTTGTAATAATGAAAAAGAGGTTGTGATTTTTTCATTATTAACAAATTTTCTTGCGGAAGGTTATTGAATGGGAGGAATGGGATGGGGATTCAAGGTGTGACAAGTAGACCCTAGGAAGTGGTCAGACCAAGGGACTTGTTCCCAATGGGTGTCATCAATTGAAGTTTTGAAGGCAGTAAGACCGAGGAAAGTGGTGAAGTCTAATGTATGTCCTTTATCGTGGGTTGGAGAAGAGGTAGGTGAGGGGAAACCTAGAGAGGTAAGGAAGTTGTTAAATTATTTGAGCATGTTTATGTCTGAGTTGCTGACTGTTTTCTCTTATGTCTGTTCTTAAGAGATCACTGTTTTTTTCTGTTCAATAAACTGTTTTTACTTGCTCAATAAACATGATTTAAATATAACATAGGGGTCAAAGTACTTTAGTGTATAAAAAAGAGTGGGACTTGGGGGTGATCATGTCTGATGATGGCAAAACAGGTAGAAAAAGTGACAGTCAAAGCCCGAAGGATGCTCGGGTGCATAGGAAGAGGAATAACTAGTAAGTGTCTGGTGAGGTCCCATTGGAATACTGTATGCAATTCTGGAGACTGTTCAGGTACTAGGGACCTGGACTGGCCACCGTGAGAATGGGCTACTGGGCTTGGTGGATGTTGGTCCAGAGGGCTGCTACAAAACTGGTTCTTGGACTTTGTCATAAAGCATATGAAATCAGACTTATAAATCTCAATATATATACTCTGGAAGAGAGGCAGGAGAAAGGGGATATGATAGAGACATTTAAATACCTCAAAGGCATTAATGTACAATAAGGTGAGCCTCTATCAAATGAAGGAAAATTCTAGAATGAGAGGTCATAGGATGAAGTTAAGAAGTGATAGACTCAGAAGTAATATAATTAAATACTTTTTTACAGAAAGGGTGGTAGATGCGTGGAATAGGCTCCTGGTAGAGGTGGTGGAGACAAAGACTGTGCCTGATTTCAAGAAAGCATGAGGAAGGCACATGAATCTCGTAGGAAGAGGAGATAGTGGATGCTGTGGATGGGCAGCTGGTTTGGGCCATTTGGCCTTTATCTGTCATCATTTTCTATGTTTCTATCAGGCCCCATCACTTTGTCTATTTTAATTTAGCTAGCTCCTCACAAGCATTTCATTACATTACATATTTATGGATCACTAATATGCCTACAGTCTTCTGAGAATTTATCCTGGTCTGCCATACATTCAGTCCCATTTGAGTTTGTTTTCAGTGGTTCTATCCTGGTCTTTCATCCATGAACACAGAGCAGAAATAATTGTTAATCATTTTGTCCTTATCTGCTTCTACATATGTATCCTTTTCACCCTTGAATCTCACTCTGCCATTTTGACACTTCCGTCTATCACTTACATATCTAAAAATTGTTCTCCCCCCAGTTTGGCTTTCCTTTCTTCCATTTTCATCTTACTTTTCTGACAGCTTTTCTAGCTCCTTGTAGCTTTTCCACGTATTTTTTCCTCTTTCAGTGATGTCTAAGGCCAACCTTTCTTAACTTACCTTTTCAGCTGCTACATTTAAGAACCAAAGTGGCCTTCTTTTCCTGGTCTCAACATTGGTAGCAATAAACTGGGGTGATTTAGTAAGACCTTGAGAATTTGGAACTCTAGGTTTCTCTACTGGAGTACTGAGTCCAATCTATACATTTTGAAAACACACTGCTAAATTCTGCTATACAGATCATTAGTGTCACACTGTGACTCAATTATACACATTTCCAACCTATGATCAGTAATATTGCACCACTCATTGTTTGTGAGCTCAGAATGACACTGGGGCTTCTTAGGTGATCCTCACTGCCCCTGTGTCATTTACCAAACAGTGAACACATCATCAATGCATGTGGACTAACATGTCTGCCAAATGGTCTTAAAGCACCACCTCTCTTACAGGGAATAGTGAAGTTGGTGGACTCCTTCTCAGCTTAGAAGAACAGAGGGATCATCTTGGCATTCTTACATAGTTCTTTGGTTTCTATCTTACCTGACCTGGTTAAACAAGTCATTCCATACATTTGCTTTCTTATTGATGGTAAAGTCCTTCCCTGGCGGAGCATAAGGGTTATAACTTCCAACAATTTCTTTACTCCTTGTTCCATCGGGCAGTTTGATCATAGTTATAATATCATATCCAATGGCGAGATCACCATTCTCATTAAAAAAGATTTCCTCATCCAGAACATTCTTAGAGTGAAGGTTCTTCAGATACTGATGAAGCTAATAGGAAAGCAAAACAATTTTATTTTTTTAAAAAAAAGGTATTTATGTACTGCCTAGCAAGGTTATCTAAGTCCTTTACAATCAGGTACTCGAGTATTTTCCCTGGTGGATTCAGAATCTATCTAAAGTAGTTGGGCTACGTCTGGGCACTAAGTGGCACTTAAGGTAATTAACAAATATCTTTTAAAATGTCAAAAATAGCACCATTAATATGCCTATTAGCTCCTAAATAATACATGCCTACATATGCGCATGGCCAACACTGGACGTGCAATTCAGCAGCCTAAATCACCTATGTAGGCATGATTCATGACAAAGATAGGTTCTGGAAATGTAGGCTTGGGAAACCCTGGCCTACGCTTCCAGCGCCCATCTTTCACGGATTCTCTATAGTGTGACTGACACATAATTGGTGCAACTTTTTAGGCAGCCGCCGATATCAGCACCCTATTGAGAATCCAGGCCTAAGACCTGATTCTAAAAATGGTGTCTACATCAGTAGCCCTTAGTGGGGCCTAGCTGATTTTTGTGTGAAACTGAAAATTTTGTAATTGGCTTAAATGGCGTGATAATTGAAAACACCCTTAAAAGCCAAGTTAAAAGAATTACATTCCTCACAGAAATCAGCATGGTAACGGCCAGTGCTTAGTCAGAGGTACCTACCCGCACCAACCTGAAAACTGGGTATAGCTAGGGTGGAGTTTGTCTGTGTTAAACAATTGTAAATTAGGCCAGGAAATCCCTTGCCTAATATACCAGCATTACATTACATTACATTAGAGATTTCTATTCCGCCATAACCTTGCGGTTCAAGGCGGATTACAAAAGAATTATAAATGATGGGTTACAATGGAAGATCATTTGTCCTTTCTAGAGAAGTAAAAAGATGTCCGGTAGTTTCAATGTGGCGGGAAGAGGGAGGGAGGAAGGATGGTATATGTGATGTTAAGACTGTTTCAGGAATTTCTCGAAGAGTATAGTTTTTATTTGTTTTCTGATCAGTAATATTGCATCTAATATTAGGAAGCCTACCGATGCCTAAGTCAAGTTAGAAGCCACTTGGTGCAATTCTTTAAATGATACATAACTTTGATTGACATGCAGTGCTAAGTGCGTTTCTATAAAAGTTAGACATACTTTTTAGAATCACGTTTAGCTTTTATGTACTGATATCTATTGCTAAAACTACTGTCATAGAGAAAAATGTTTAAAGTACCTCATGCCTATGGCCCTTGAAAATATGAGAAACACGTTTAATTTAATTGTTTTTATATTCTACATTTCTGCTCCGCACTATCCAATATTTCTAGTCATTGAGTCTGATGTATTGAAGATTCTTCTGCTAGATCATGTCCCATATAGATTATGTTTTTATAGTGGCAATGTAGTTCCCCAAAATATCAATGATGAGTACAGCAACCTTGGGCCTATCTGACCATACCCCAACATAGTTAGAGCTAGGAGGGATGACAAAATCAGATGGATGAGTTACATGGAAATTTCAGAATATCTATTTCAAGATGATACATTTGTAGTGAGTTCAACGGCAAAACAAGCCCAGTAGCCTGTTCTTGGGTTTTGGCCAGGTACAAGTGACCTGGATTGGCCACCATGAGAACGGGTTACTGGGCTTGATGGACCATTGGTCTGACCCAGTTAAGATTATTCTTATGTTCTTATGTTGTGAGTAATTATGGAGGCAGAAATGGTTATAGTTGTGTCATTTGCTGATGATATATTATTGGCATTGAGGAGGCTGATGCAATATTTTCCATTGGTTTTGAAAGATGTTGAGCCTTTTGGACAGGTGGCATGCTTAAGGTTCAATCTACTACTACTACTACTACTAATAACTTTATTTTTGTATACTGCAATACTACAAACAGTTCAGAGCGGTTTACAATGCAAGAGACTGTACATACACAGCGAAGATACAATGCCAAGGAATGTATTATGCAGTTGAGAGCAGTTTACAATGCAGGGGACTGTACATATTCAGCTTAGGTGTTTATACAGCGAAGATACAATGCAGATTTACAATGCAAGAGACTGTACATATACAGCGGAGATATTTATACAGTGAAAATACAGTGCGAGAGACTTGTAGAGCAGGATACGATGCAAGAGATTATATAATGCGGTTAAGTGGATTACTATGCAAAGATAGTTACATATATAGCGAGGATACAGAGTGGTGAATGGCCAGAGAGTGCAACCAGTATCAGTTACGGGAGGGTGCCGGGGGGAGGGGTAAGTAGGAAGGAAGGAAGAGTTGGATTGAGGGGGAGGAAAGGAGAGATCGGGGGAAGGAGAGGTGGAAGGGTTTGGTTAATTGGAGGGGAGGGGTTCGAGAAATTTATCATACTACTACTACTGTTATTTATTTCTAGAGTTCTACCAGATGTACACAGTGCTGTACATAGTCATGAAGGAGACAGACAAACAGGATGCCAGGGTAGGGTATGCAGTTAGCAGGACATGGTTAAACTGCTGGCTAGGGTGATGAGCAGAGGGAGAGGCTTATGTGATGAAAGCAATCCCAAAAAGGTAAACTTTAAGCCAATTTTTTAACTAGGGATGGACTCAGGTAATCTATTCCAGGAATATGAGGCAGCGAGGTGAAAGGAACAAACTCTGGAATTGGCAGTGGAGAAGAAGGGTTCAGATAAATGTAATTTATATGAGGTGTATAAGGAGAGACAAGACAGGAGTATAAAAACTGCTAGCCAGGGTAGCAACTGTGGAGGATCTACCAGTGCATACATTAAAGGTGCGATTGGGAGAGTTAGGAGGCAACCCTGAAAAGGACAGATTTGTGAAATCTTAGCAAGGACAGTGTATCAAGGATTAGGCAGTGATTAACATTATCAAAATCAGAAGACAGGATGAGGATTGAGTTAAGGCCCTTGTATCTGGCCAGGAGCAGGTCACTGCAGACTTTGGTAAGGATAGTCTCTGTGGAGTGTAGGAGGCAAAAGCCAGATTGTAAAGGATCAATAATCGGTTGAGATGAAAGAAAGTCAGGGCAGTAATGGAAGACAGCAGGCATGAGTAGCTTGGATAGGAATGGAAGAAGGAACAGGTGGGGTTCAGTGAGGGTTTTAAGAGAAGCTGCTTAACCACTGAATGTTTGAAGGCCTCCAAAACAGTTGTAGTCTAAATAGATAGACTGAGGATATGACAAATAGCAGGAACAATTGTATGTGAAATGGGGTTAAATAAGAGGGTGGGAATGGGGTCAAAGGGGTATGTAGTGGGCTTGGCTAAGGACATAAATGATTCAGTTTCTTCAGTGATTTTAGAGAAGGAAGAAAAGCTGGTAGGAGTTAAAGAAGGGTTGAAAGGGTGGGACTGAGTGAGTGGAGATGGGATTGGAGGGGAAGGATAGGTGGGTTCCTCCTGAGTTGTTTGGCTGAAGGAAGAATGGGTGGTGGGAGCTGGAAAGGCAGGAGAGTGGATGGGAGAAAGGGGAGAAAGATGTGACTTTGCAGCAAATTTAAGGGTGATATTGTGAACCTTGTCATGGAAGTATTCAGATGTTGTCTGTGGAAAGAAGGAATGAGTGTTCAGAGAAGGGGACACTTTGATGAGGGAGTTTAGCATGGCAAAAAGACAGCGGTGGTTGGAAGGAATAGAGTTAGTTAACTGGGTGTAGTAATAATGTTTACGCAGTGAGTAAGTGTGAAGTTTATCAGGTGATGGTCAGAGATGGGGCGCATTTAGAGAAGAAGACAAGATCAAGGCAGTGGCCATACCAGTGAGCAGGGGTTATAGAGCACAACTGGAGGTCAAATAAGGAGGTTAAAGCAAGAAATTTAGAGACATAATTGTCAGAGGTATCATCAGCGTGAATGTTAAAATCCCTAAGAAGGAGGGAAGGAGAAGATGAATCAAAGAAATGGAAAGCTAGGAATCAAACTCAGTGAGAAAGGCAGAAGGGGTCTTGTCAAGAGATGTTAAATTACCGCTATCGGGGGTGAGGAGTGAACTTCAAATGAAGAAAAGGGGTGTAATTGGGTTGGGAGAAGAGGTTGAAATCTGCAAGAAGGTGAGAGAAGCCCAACTCATGAGTGTTTGATTGGCAGTTAGTGGGTGGAATTACAGCCAGCGAGAAGGCACCAATTCAGAGGCAGCATGGGATAGAGTTACAGGCAGAGAAAGGTAGGGGTAGCAGAGGTTGACCTGAAGCAGGAGGAAAGAGGATAATATCCAGTAGAGAGGCAGAATTTGAAAAGGGCTGGTTTTCTTTGAAATGAGTTGTCTAAATAGTTGGAGATCTATCATACTCATATAGATAGTTTAATGCTACATTTGTCTGAAAGACTAGGATCTTGGACCTCTTAACACGGTGACTGAATTCATCACCTGTCCCCATGGATAATCACAGGAAATAATCCTATGTCATTATTTAGTGACTATCTCAACTTCAGTCCTTCTACAACTGCATTCTTCAATGCAAGTCTTGAGGGTCAGTTGTGCCCATTCATACTCTTAATTCATCCCTCTCTGCTTAAAGAATGACATGGGGATGGATTCCTGAGGTTATCCATGGGGCCAGGAATGGTGATGAATTCTGTCACTTTGTTACCTTTTCCATTTATATGAACCTATTGCTCTGTTAAGGGTGTGGTAGATATGTTAGTCCACTTTTAACAGTAATATAAAGAAATAATTACGGAATAACTTTCTAGCCTCTTTCACTAAAGCACGCTAGCCGTTTTAGCAAAGGCTAAGTGTTAAAGCGCCCATAGAATACAGCTAGGGCACCTTCGTAAATGGACCCCTAAGTTAGGATGTTTATATCCAGGTAAAGACCTTGATGTGTTTTAGATGATTGTTTTACACTTTTTAATTTCAGAAAGATGTTTTATTGATGAATTTATGATACAGAAGATACATTTTATCTGTTGATGCATATAGTTGTAAATGTTGTTTTTGTGTATGTATAATTGTGACCTGCATAGGTGTAAGGCAGGTAATACTTTTTAAAATAAAAAAAAAGTTCTATTTAATAAAAAACAACAAAAAACCTTAGAAGATTTTTTTATAAGCTTATAAGGTCAGAAAAATGAGAAGAAGATTGGTTTGATTTGCAAAATTATTTAAGAGGTCAAATAGTAAAGGCTTTATAATTTGTTTTGGATGTGTTTTCTTTAAACTAACAACTTTTATTGAAATTAAGGTCATTGCTACTTACTCTTTTTTATTGCATTAGGAGTTTATTGTACGAATACGGAACCAAGTTATTATTATTAATTTTTTTTTTTGCTTGAGTTGTTAAAAGTTGGAAAATGTTTGTGTCCTCTGCCTGCTTACTCTAATGGAACAATGCTGAGTTATTTTGGACTATGAAAAAAACAAATAGATGGTGTGGTATATAAGGGTTATTACACGCTATGGAAACTGCGTACAATCAAACCTTTTTTTGAGTTTTCTGCTTTTAAACTTCTGGTACAATCTTTATTATTGAGTCTTTTGGATTATTGTAATATTGTGTATTTAACAATTCCCAAGAAAGACATGGTTCGACTCATACTGATTCAGAATACAGCGGTTAGAATGATCTACGGTCTTAAAAAATATGATCATGTGACTCCGTTTTATTGTGAATTGCATTGGCTGCCAATGGAGGTTCGTGTTTTGTTTAAGTTGGGTTGCTTTTGCTATAGGTTATATATGTACCGCTCCGTCTTATATGGTTAATAGATTCTCTCTAGCATCGTATAAAAATAGTAGAAAGTCTCATGCCCTATTCACCTTCCCGTCAGTACAGGGCTGTAAAAGTAAGAAATTTCTGGACCATGCGTTAGCATTCCAAGCAGCTTCACACGACAGGGAATTTCGATTGTTATTGCTTAGAGCTTGCTCTTATAAATGCTTCAGAACTCAACTGAAAACTTATCTCTTTTCAAAATACTTGGTCAAATAATTTCCTTTTGTCATTCTTAAATTGTTTAGTTTATAATCTTTTGTAAACCGCGTAGAACTCATGCTTACGTGTTTAAGAAGTATGATGCTATGTTATGTTGCAAGTTGATAAGGAGCTAATAAAAGGGCAAAATGCTCTGACGGTGGACAGGAAATACCTGCTTCCCTTTTGTAATGGTGCAATCACAAGCCACCACTTCTTTATGAAAGTAACATTCCTCCATCCAAGAATATTACCTTCCATGGTAAAAAGTTCAAATTGGTCTTACTTTCTGCTCTCCACAGGGTGGTATTTCCAGAACTAGAAGTCATCATATCATGTAGTGCGTGTGCCAGGGCGTATACAGCGTTGTATACATTATAACTGTCCCCATAGTTTATGATGTCACAATGTAAGATGTAGTCAGATGTTTCATTATTTCTGCAGGATTTTTGGATGCTCTTGGGGCACTGGTCATTACACAGGTTGTTCCACCACATCTCTATGAAAGAATCACTTGGAAACACAGCAGGATTCACCTCACGGACAAATCTGTGGAAAGTTGGAATATTCTTCTTTGCCACAGTGAAAGCCAAGGTGTTTTTCCTATCAAAATAGTCTGAGGATAAGAAAAATATCGATTCAGTTGTGATGATCCAGATCTTACCGGGTGCTTCAATAATATTTGACAACATTATAAACTCTGTGTACTGTTTGTTACAGTATAAAATAATCACTTTAGTTGAAGATGTAATGATGTTTTCGTAAACACTGCTCATATTTTGAAGCATGGGTGAACTGGACTGATGGATGATTTCTGTGAATTCGATGCGACCTCTATCCTGCTCAATCCCTTCTCTCAGGATCTGCACAGCCCTCATACTGTTTTCATCATCAGATGTAAGGATACCGACCCAGGTCCAGCCAAAATGCTTCAGTAACCTAACTATCCCAGCACACAGGTGCAAATCACTCGGGACCATCCGGTAGAAATAAGGAAACTTAATAGTGTCGCTCATGACAAGATTCCTTGAGATGTAACAGATCTGTTGAAAATAAAAAGATTGACTTCATCACTTTAACATAAGATCACATATCTAAAATGTAATTATACTTTATGAAGTGGAGGAAAAAAAGGATTGGATGACCAGTAGCAGAAGAGCTGGATTGAGCATTCGGGGAGAGATGGCAGAGTAAAAAGGGGTTGAGCACAGCTTTATTTATATTTCTTTTTCATTCATTTTCATGTTATATTCCAGTCACTTCTTTTCTTAAAGTCATCTAAGGAAAACGAATAATGAAAAAGAAGGATGATATCTACCCCATCTTTCCCAAATGAACTCTGTCACCGCTGCTGCTGCTAAAATTCTAAAATACTCTGAGACATGAGAACATGCCTTACTGGGTCAGACCAAAGGTCCATCAAATCCAGAAGCTCATTCTTACAGTAGCCAATCCAGGTCACTGGTACCTGGCCAAAACCCAAACATTCCAGAATCCCAGAGTACCAAAAAGTTTCTAGAACCCCAAAGAGTATCAAGATTCCAGACAGAATCTCAAACAATAGCAAGATTCCAGAATCCCAAAGACTAGCATTATACATTACATTACTGACTTCTATTCCGCCTGTACCTTGCAGTTCTAAGCGGATTACATCAGAAGATAACTGGACATTTCCAGGAACAAAAGTTACAATTAAGAGAACTGGACATTTCCAGGAAAAAGTTACAGTTAAGGAGCTGGTTACATTATACAATTAAGGAGCTGGTTCATAATAAAGTTTTGAGAAGAGGGTACCAGATAGGTAGATAGAATAGAAAAGCGTCAGATGAAGCTGGAAGATTACGAGGATGTTAAAGAGTAGAAACTGTTACATTGTTGAGTCTTAGGGGGATAATACAGGTAGAGAGGGTGAGAGGGGGGAGATTGCAAGAGGAGAGGAGAAGGGGTTAAGCTATCTGGATAAATTTTTTGAATAGCAGGGTTTTGATTTCTTTTCGGAACGTTTTGAAGTCAGTTGTTGCTGTGAGCAGGTTGGAGATGTAGGGGTCCAATTTTGCTGCCTGTGTTGCTAGTAGGTGGTCGTACATCTTTTTGCGCTGAGTTCCCTTGAAAGGGGGGTAGGAGAATGGGGACTGGGTTCTCCTTTGCCTGGATGAGAGGTTCCGATTTAGCTGGTTATTTAGGTGGGTGGATGCAGTTCCATTTACTGCTTTATATAGTAGGCAGTATAGTTTGAATTATTGTATAGGAAGCAACATTCCATGATACCCTTACGATGGAACCATAAATCTCAAATGTTTGAAAAAAGACCATCTACACAATGAGACAACTACGACTCACTAGGCCATACTTTCACCAAAACTACTTTGCACTGATTGTCCAGTTGATGGTCCTGCTTCAACTGGACTATTGCGATTCCGTCTACTTGGGCATCAACACCACACTAATCCACAAACTTCAACTCATCCAGAACACAGCAGTAAGACTGATTTTCAGCCTAAAGAAATATGATTCGATCTCGACCTTCCTCAAAAAACTACACTGGCTTCCAATATCATCCCGGATAAACTTCAAAATATCATGTATCTTACACAACATATTGCATGGAAACTTGGCTGCTCCCCTTATACAGATATTCTCAGCAACCTGGTCCACATCCAGAAGAATCCTTGACAGAATTCAGATGAACCTACCGCCCATAAGGAACCTTCAAAACAAGCAAATTTTCAACTCCATGCTAACCTATCTAGGAGTAAAAACCTGGAACGATCTGCAAGAAACTATCAGAAAGGAGGCCAACTAATTCTTCTTCCGAAAAAAACTGAAAACTTACCTCTTTGACAATTAATTAATATCTGCCTTTTCTCCTTTCTTCCTATATGTCCCCTTCCCCCTTCTTCTTACCCTTCCCTCCCTGTTTACTCTTCAGTCACCTAGAACTTGTATAGGTTTGTGCGACTCACAAATGGAAGATTAGATTAAATTAGATTAGACTACCTATCCAGGGCAAGCAGTGCCTTCCCTCATGTCTTTCTCAATAACAGGCTAAGGACTTTTCCTCCAGGAAACCAGGGGTGTCCAACCTTTGGCCCCGTGAAGTATTTTGTGCAGCCCCGGTCGAGGGTGATGCAGTGTTTACTGTCTTGCCGGCTCCTTCCTCTGTCTTGCTGCAGCGTTTGCACGTTTGTGCGGCCCCAGAAACATTTTTTTCGGCCAGTACGGCCCAGGGAAGCCAAAAAGTTGGACACCCCTGGAAACCCTTCTTAAAACCAGCTATGCTAGCCGCTTTAACCACAACCTCTGGCAATGCATTCCAGAGCTTAACTATTCTCTGAGTGAAAAAATATTTCTTCCAATTGATTTTAAAAGTACAGTAAAACCTTGGATTGCAAGTAACTTAGTTTGCAAGTGTTTTTCAAGACAAGCAAAACATGTGATTAAATTTTAACTTGATATACAAGCAAGGTCTTGCAATACAGGTACATACAGTATACACGCGTCACATCATCACAACTGAGCCGATGGTTCTTCTCTCTCTGACGCATCGGGAGTGTAGTGACTGATCTAAACGAGTGAGGTCTTGCAATATGAGTACATACAGTATTTTGTATTAAAGTTTTTGAGTTATGGAACAAATTGTCTGAGTTTCCATTATTTTTTATGGGGAAATTCGCTTTGATATACAAGTGCTTTGGATTATGAGCATGCTTCTAGAACGAATTATGCTCGCAAACCACGGTTTTACTGTATTTTACTGCAATTTCATCGAGTTTCCTCCTAGTCTTTGTAATTTTGACCATCCCAAAGCCCCTCAAACCCCACAGACCATTAATTCACTTCTTCTTAAGGCTGGAACAATTCACCATCTTTCCTGTCCTGCAGCTTTTGTATCTCAAAATTGCTGATGAAAGATGGATGACAGTTTTACATACAATAGGTTGGCTAACACCTGCTGTGATCCAGGAAATGGACAGCTGAGATGTCCATCTCTATTTTATAAATGCTTTGGCAGGAGTTATATTTTATCAAACACATCCATCTCTATCCATCCTGAAATGTAAGCCTGATTAGGCAAAAGATACATCTGTAGAAATTTAGGCACACAGATTTGACTAAATACATTTGCACACATTGGTGGTAAGTCTATAAAGAGCCACCTAGCTGAGGCCGATGTACAACCCATACATTATAAAGGCTAAAAATTTACACTAAACATATTTTTGGCCCTATTCTAGAATTATATCACCCTGCCCCTTTTGCTCTCCGTATATCACTATCCCCCTCATTCTAGTGTCATTTACATGGAATTACCATTGTGAATGTGTAGTTACATACTTTAATCCAATTCTGAGGTGACGGAAACAGGTTATGCTCATGTGAACTGGTTTAAATCTTACTTCACTAGCAATTTTTTCTCAGGATGACTCTGATCTTTTTCTTCATCTTGCTTGTTGTTAGCAGGGGTACCCTAAGGCTCAGTTCTTGGGCAGGTTCTTTTCAAAGTTTTCCTTGCTTACACATTTTCCTTGAATGCAAGGTTTAGGATTTTCTTTTAACAAATGGGGAAAGTATTTCTGCTATTATAGTGGGTAATCATCTGGCATCCAGTGATCACCATATGGTGTGATTTATTATTAGGGCAAAGAAAAGACACTCTCAAAACCAGAGCAGGATTAATTCGTCGAGGGCCCCTAGGCACACAAGTACACTGGGCTCCCTGCCCCGCCCCATCCCACCATGCACCCAAAAGGGAACAGGAAGCTGCGTCAGAGGGAAGCTTTGGGCAAACAGCACCGCTTGCAAAATTAGTTCCCGTTGCCTTTCTTACCCGCGTTGCTTGCTTGTCTTACTTTCCGTCGATGGGGGGGGCTGTGTTGCCGATCGATGCAGGAGGGGCTCATCGCCGTTTGGAAAAAAACAATGTTGATGCCCTCCTTCATCAGGCCCCCCCTGACCATTTCGGCTCAAAACTTTAATACATGCTTTTCTTATGAATCAATTTGATTATGGTAAATCTGTTCTCACTGGGCTACCTCAGAATACTGTTAGATGGTTGCAAGTCCTTCAGAGACAAAGAGAGGTAATGCTGGATGGTGAGGGTATGAAATAAAATGAAAGGGTCCACTGACCTGTGGGTAGTGGTATATCCTGGATAGGCTGGAAAACTCATTTGATTGCTCAGCAGAAAGACCTTCAATAACAGCAGCCAGGGGTCCAGATGTTTTGCTGATGTAGTTTGGGATCCCAGTGTCCATTCCTGAAAATATATTCATGGCAGCTGCATATGTTAAGAATAAGTTATTGTTTGGGTTATAAATGTGGAATCCCAGTGTGAGGTTTGGTAAGAGCTCTGAGCTGTTGTTAATCTCCTCCACCGCAGATACAAAAGCCAGGAAGTTGTAATGCTGCAATGCTATAGGACTTTAAGGAAAATAAATGTCAGATAATATGAATTAGTATCAAATAAAAATAGAGAAACTGAGAGTAGTAGACAGTGAAATAGGGTGATGATTAGGATTGTTACATGGCGTACTGATTAGGGTTGTTTCCTACTTGTCTGCTAACAATATGGAAAAGTTCACACACCAGTCTTAGCACAAAGTATGCTCATTTCTTTCTTCTTTCTCCATCTTCACAGATTTTCTATTCTTCAGCAGGTACCTGCCAGGCTGTAGGCCCACAGCAGGTAAATGCAAATCCTTCCCACATGCACACAGCCTTAATTACTAGAAACTGGCAATTCTGTTTCTGTGCCTCTTCATAGACATCTAACTCAAACTCACACTCAAGATTATGCTGGGGACAGAGCAGACTGATTGAAGATATTCTATCAGGGGAAATAGCATGTCAGGAAATAGTGGTGGATGTTCCCTGCCCCCCACCAATAGATTGTGATAGAACTCTTGGAAGTGTTAGTGGAGGAGAAACTGAGAGTAACTCATGCAGGCACTGAAGTGGGCGCTTGGGGCCCTAGTATTATTGGAGGAGGCCATTTTCATCTACTTAAGGAGTACCTTCACCACTGTATGTGGTTGTGGGCAAAGGGGCATGATCAAAAGGGCAGGTCCCACCCCTTCAGAGCGATTGAAGAGTGTGGAGCATGGGATTATTTTCCGCTCAGATGGGGGAAGCAAAAAGGAGGAGGGAAAGTGCTTTTTCAACTGATGAGGTTAATAAAGAAGTATTGGTTTTGACTATAGTTAAAGTATTGACTTCAGTTACTTTTACTCATAATTTATTTTGTGATACTATGGCTGCATCTATACAAGATGTTTAAATTAAAGATATTCATGAGACAATATTTAAAATGGATAAAAATCTTCAAGATCCTTTAGCATCCTATAGTAAATTTACAGTGACAACAGATGAAAAATTTGTTGAACAAGATGCTAATCAAGATGGAGTCTATCATAATTTGAATTTCATGGACAGTTTAGATCTTATAAGGTTTCCGGAGTCTTCTAATGCGGGCATTAATATCTTTTACTGCGGGCTTATCTTTTACTGATCAGAAAATGTTAATTCTTAAAGCTTACTGTCTTTTTAAGAATACAAAAGTAAAATAAAACAGCTTCTTGATCATATGTCTCTTTAGCTATAAATGACAATATTATTATTAAGACTTAGCCAAAAGGAACAATTTATAAACTATAAATTGATAACTATACATTTATAAACTATAAATTGTCATTTCTTTAATAAGACATTAACTATATTTTTCTGAGGCCCTCCAAGTACTGACAAATCCAAAACCTGCAAAGGGTTTGAGTTGGAAACCACTGGCTTAACTGTAACCATTTATCAAAAAGTATACAAGCTGAATATCCAAAAAAAAAATCAAAAAAATAACCAACAAATATTCAGAATAAAGCTGCTAATAGTGGAAGGAAACAGGCTGAAAGGCAAGTAACTAACATGGAGAAAAAGACCTCAGTGTTTCAAGGAAACAACCAAGAAACTATATGTTCAGTTATAAACTGCCATACAAAACACATCCCAGGTCAAAAAACTCCATGGAAAAGATTCATAAAGATACAGTTTAAAATACACAAGTTAAACTGCAAAAAAACCAGCAAAAAACTGTAAAAAATTGCACTTATCTTCCATTCATCTCCCACAAGCAGTGGAAATAAATATCCGTTGCTCCAATACGGAACCAGACACACTTTTCAAAGAATGAACTCAGTATTCCCGACAGGCCCTGTTTTGCCAAGTGGCTGCGTCAGGGGAATATCTTTAGAAAGAGAGCAATTGCTTCAAAAAATCTTCCACGGGCAAAGATATTCCCCTGACGCAGCCACTTGGCGAAACAGGGCCTGTCGGGAATACTGAGTTCATTCTTTGAAAAGTGTGTCTGGTTCCGTATTGGAGCAACGGATATTTATTTCCACTGCTTGTGGGAGATGAATGGAAGATAAGTGCAAGTTTTTACAGTTTTTTGCTGTTTTTTTTGCAGTTTAACTTGTGTATTTTAAACTGTATCTTTATGAATCTTTTTCATGGAGTTTTTTGACCTGGGATGTGTTTTATATGGCAGTTTATAACTAAACATATAGTTTCTTGGTTGTTTCCTTGAAACACTGAGGTCTTTTTCTCCATGTTAGTTACTTGCCTTTCAGCCTGTTTCCTTCCACTATTAGCAGCTTTATTCTGAATATTTGTTGGTTATTTTTTTGATTTAACTGTAACCATGACATCCTGTTTGTCTTTGGAAAGCAGAGCCGAGCTTGTGATGTTATAATGCCTCATTCCACCAATAAGAGCCAGTCTCATCAGTGATGTCACAATGGCTTGATTGTCCTGTTCTCCCCTCTGCCCTCCAACCCTTCCCCTTTACTCTGTAGTCTCAAACTTGCGGCCCGGGGGACAACATACGGTCTGCCAGGTACTATTTTAAGGCCCTCGGTATGTTTATCATAATCACAAAAGTAAAATAAAACAGTTTCTTCATCATATGTCTCTTTAGCTCTAAATGACAATATTATTTTTAAGACAGCCAAAAGTAAAGATTTATAAACTATAAAGAGTTTTATCTCATTTCTTTAATAAAACATTAACTATTTTTTCTGAGGCCCTCCAAGTACCGACAAATCCAAAATGTGGCCCTGCAAAGGGTTAGAGTTTGAGACCACTGCTCTACATCCTGTGAGAGTATCCTGTGAGAGTATGCTGCATTGAGCCTTCTGCTCGTGCATGAGATAAGTATTGAACGCTTTGTGTTTTTCTGACTTATGCAACTCACACTGAGGACTTCCAAATCACTAATCTCCTCCTTTACTAACGCGTAGCATGGGTTTCAGCACCGGAAGAAGCGATAATTGCTCATAGAATTCCTATGAGCGCTGGAACAGTTACTGCCACTGCCGGTGCTAAAACCCACGCTACGCGTTAGTATAGGAGAGGGTAAATTATTATTTATAGTGATACAATTGTGTGAGTGGTTTCTGCTTGTCCCTCAGTGCTCACTTGAAGAATGACAGTACTCCCGTTCCAGGAACCCCCGTGAATTTTGGAAAAAACGCAAATACATTTTTTCTACTGTCAAAAGGCAGGTGAGGCAGGAGAAGGCGGCTAGGGTGCTGGCGGGGGCAGAAAATCGGTATGCTCCGACCGCCTCTTCCTGTTACTAAAGTCAGCCTACACCAATCAGGAGCTGCTTTGACACGCCAGATGGCTTGTCAAAGCAGCTCCTGATTGCTGTGACCATGACTTTAGAAGGAAGTGGCGGTCAGAAAATACCACGAATTACTGAGTCCACAATTCGTGAACCGTGAATTCGAGGGGGTTTCCTGTATTATAGAATTTGATTTTGAGGTATTCTTCCTCTGGGGTTTACATTTTGATTGATCTAATAATTAGAGCCAGCACAGATAAATTTGATTGCCTCCTGGGACATATTTTGACCATTCAAAAGACAGATGTTTGCAATCAGCAAAAACTCATTGATTAAAATTTTAGGAAATTATGCTGCTCAGAAGTAGCTCTGTGATAAAGAGTTTCCTTATCATCTTATCATAGGGGGTTAGAGAAGAGAGGAAGAGAAACGATCGATGACAAAATGAAGCAAAATGTAACATACGAGAAATTCAGTGATAAGCAGAATTTGGAAATGGAGAATGACTTTTGTGAGGGTTCAATGAAAGACAGTGTGTATACGTCTCTGATAAGATAATCCCTTGTGTATCGGAGACCAAATGCACAAATGGACATTGACAGAGTAGAGGTAATTCAAATGAAAAGTGACTAAAATACAGCATAATCTCCAGAATAGGTAACACACAGAAGGGTTGAAGGAGCTAATGATGTAATCTACAAAAGAAGGAAGATATAGTGCAAGATTTCCAATACATATATTCTCAAATGAATGAAAACCTCAGTGTTAACAGGTTGTAAAAGTAATTAGAAAGAGAAAACCTCAAATACAAGATATGAATCTTTTTAAGTCATAAAGAGTGAAGAGCTAAAGTATTTCAATACAAAAGAATATGAGAATTCAAAAATGCTTTGGACAGATGTGGGGAGATCACTTTTCACAATCTGTTCACCCAAGGTCTAAGGCTGTCTGAAAACTTTTCACTCGCTACACTGGAAAAGGTGCACTACGAGAAAAGTGTATTTTTTTAATAGCCAGAAAGGTAGGAGGGCATGAGAAAGAAAATAACACATCAAGATGGAAGTCATAGCAGGCAATTTTCCCCATACAAACTTTCAAAAGGAAAACACACTTTATATGAGAAAATTAATAAAAAGTTCACAGGTTTTATCTACAGTTCATGCAGAGACAATCAAAATAAAACCATAAGTATGTCTCAGATGGGAGCTAAATCTTCATGTTACTTACATCGCTTGTCCTTCAAACGAGGGAACAGTTGTGAAGGATGGATAGTCAAGTGGATAAATGTTTTCCAAAGATACAAGTCCCCCAATCATGATGTCCCCATCCTTATGATATCCTGGTTGCAGATGTATTGAAAAGTAGTTTCTAAGTGTACACTGACATTCAGCCGTCTTCCACAGGATGGCACAGAAAGTTAATAAAATCAGAGCCGGACGACCTTCCATCTTTACCACTGGGAAACAGCTTCTCCTGTGATACTGCTCCCTCTGTCCACTTCAGTTGTTATACTGGGTATTTGGGGGGTGATGCACAGTTCTTGATATCAAACATAATATTTAAATGAGAGGTAGAAAATATTAAGCAGACCTGTGTCTTTATACACAAGAAGAATGAGGGAAGAGAATAAAATTATAAAGCTTTTGCTGAGGTGAACAGACTATTTCTAGTTGAGCTCCAGTACCTGTGAAGATCCCATGTGGCTTCTGTTGTGCCCCATTGCTCAGGGGTTCAGCCTTAAGGGATATCAGCTCCTGACTTCTACAATTATCATGAAATATAGTTATTTCTTTTAAATATAATATTATGGATTGTGTCTTCTGTAACATACTGTATATTAATTTGGTAGAAATGCTTGTCCATGACACTATGTAATAACAGTAATTATACAGTAATGCAGGATAGCTGATATCAGAAACAGATGAGATTGACCATTCACAGAGCATAGTTATTCTGTTCATTCAGCCTTGAATACATCTGACATTCTAGAGACTGTAACTGATACAAAGAAGGGAAATTATTAATGTGTGATAAGAGATGGACCCTCATTTATCATGAGAGTCATCAACCTTCATATACTACACCCCTGAGTCAGGCTTCCATTTGGAGGCCAAAACACGGACCGTGTCGGGTCACATCATTCTATACCAGGACTTTCATACATTTGGATTTTTTTTATGTGAACTTTGAAGTGAATTTATATGTATTATCATTGGGAATTTATTTATACAAATAAAGATTATCTACCCCAAGGTTAATTTTTTTTTTTAAAAAAAAAAAGAATAATAAAAATAAAGGTATCTATGTACTGCCTATCAAGATTATCTAAGCACTTTACAATCAGGTACTCAAGTCCTATCTGTCCTGGTGGGCTCAGAATCTAACTTTAAGTGTGCCCTATTTATGTACTACTACTACTACTACTAACTTTATTATTTTATACTGCCATAACCAAAAGTTCTAGGTGATTTACGCTAAGAAGAGCTGGACAATCAGCAAAATACAAAAGTAACATAAAAATTCAATAAAAGTACCGGTTATAAACTTTAAAACATACAATTTCAGTAGTAACGGACCGTGTTTAGAAATAAATTTATTGAACAGCCCTGTCTTAATTATTTTCAGAAAAGAACTATAAGATGACATAGCTTGAGAAATACAATTACCTAGCCAAGACTGTTGTCATCAACATTGCTAGAAACGCTAACGGTCTTATCTAGGAAAGTCTTGTATCTCGGTTCTCTTGTTGGGCTATACAACAGAAAATGTGAGAAAAGATAAACTGGAGACAGTCCCATGATCAATTTAAAACAGATACAAGAAAATTTCAATAATATTCTTGCCTCCAATGGCAGCCAATGACGTAGACGACAGTACGGACTAATGCGATCATTCTTTCTTAAATTTGTATAATATATATGTGAGACCACCACCTGGCGGTTTTTAACTTGTACATCGCTTAGAAATATTGTATAAGCGATCCATCAAATGCTAATAAACTTGAAACTTGAATCTAACAGCTGTATTCTGGATTATCCTCAATTTTCTTAATATTTTCTTGGGGACTCATGGGTATATGATATTACAATAATCCAGAGTGGAAAAAAAAATAATGCCTGCTCTAGTAATCTGAAAGATATACTTTTTTATAGTTTATAATTTCCATAATGCAAAAAAGCATTTTTTTTAAATCACTAAGGGCTCCTTTTACGAAGCCACGTTAGCTGTTTTAGCGCGCTTAATAGCGCGCTAAACCACCGGACGTGCTAGCCGCTACCACCTCCTCTTGAGCAGGTGGTAGTTTTTCAGCCAGCGCAGGGGTAGCACGTGATTAAAAGTCGTGTGCGCTAAAGCTTCATAAAAGGAGCCCCAAGTTGGTAAGTTCATGAAAAGGTTAGATGGCGATCTAGTGTGACTCCCCAAATTTAAGAGATTTAGGGGTCCTTTTATCAAGCCGCGCTAGCGGGGTTAGCGCATCGGACATTTCATCATGCGCTAACCCCCGCGGCCGGCAAACTAACGCCTGCTCAATGCAGGCATTAGTGGCTAGCGCGGCAGGCGGTTTAACACGTGGTATTATGCGCGTTAAACCCCTACCACAGCTTGATAAAAGGTCCCCTTGGTAATTGGGTAGTCATGACCATTAAAATGAAGCAGTGTATTTGTTATTTTATCATTTGGGCTGGCCAGAGTTTAGTCTTTTCAGTATTAAGTTTTAATTTGGAACTAATCGTCCACTGTTCTATCTGATTCATACTAAAAGTTAATTGATTAAAAATTTCAGGGGTAAAACTATTTAGGGGGATTAAAATAGAGATAACATCTGCATAGCTAACTGTCCAGGAGAAAATGTTTAAAGTACCTCATGCCTATGGCCCTTGAAAATATGAGAAGCACATTTAATTTGGTTTTCATTTTATTTTCTACATTTCTGCTCCGTACTCTCTAATTTTTCTAGCAGTTGATTCTAATGTGTTGAAGAGAACTAGAGAAGTTTTTCAATCGAGGATTTTAATCTAGAATGTGTTGCTACAAAACATAGGTTAGGCAGTACATGGCAGGGAGATCCAAGGCCATCTCAAGATGCTCCTTCGTGTCCAGTTTGTCTGTCTTGACTAGATTGTAAGCTCTTTTGAGCAGGGACTCTCTCTTCTGTGTTTTGGATGTACAGTACTGTATATGTCTAGAAGTGCTATTGAAATAATTAGTAATAGCAGTAGTAGTAGAAGCTGTCTGAATGCTCAGTGACATCACAATGCATCTGGGCCATCTCCAGAATTCTTGATGTCATCATAATGCATTTGTATATGGTTCCGAGCACTGTGTGTAGGTGCACCTTGCCCAGTTTGTCTGTCTTGACTAGATTGTAAGCTCTTTGGTGTAGGGAATTTCTCTTCTGCATTTTGATATACAGTGCTGTGTATGTCTAGTAGCACTATAAAATGATTACAATTAGTAGTATAACCAGGGCAGGATTAACCAATAGGCCAAGTAGGCACGTGCCTAGGACCCGAAATGGTCAAGGGGGGCCCGATGTAGGAGGGCATCAACATTGTTTTTTCCAAACAGCGATGGGCCCCTTCTGCATCGATCGGCAATGCGGGCCCCTCCCCGATCGGCAATGCACCCCCCCCCCATCGACGGAAAGTAAGACAAGCAAGCAACGCGGGTAAGAAAGGCAATGGGAATTGTAATTGTGCAAGCAGTGCCGCTTGCCCAAGCTTCCCTCTGACGCAGCTTCCTGTTTCTGCCTGGATGCATGGTGGGGTGGGACGGGGCAGGGGGCCCAGTGTACTTCTGTGCCTAGGGGCCCTCGATGAATTAATCCTGCCCTGAGTATAACACTACATCTTGTAGATTCATAAGTTTATGCGCATTTCTCCTGGGAACGTTGATCCATCTCACTCAAACTCAAACAACGAAAGAAGTGGAATTCATATCTGTTAGAATATCCCTACTGCTATCTTATATACCCAATAACTCAAATAAAGTGGAAATATTAAAGCATGACAAAATTCAAATAAAGGAGGACAATCCAGGACCAGTCCTCACCGACCTATTCATGCCTCCTGAAAGGCATAAAAACATCTCCTGAATTGTGTATTGCAAAATGATTTAACAACTATATCTGGGAGTGTATGGCACAGTGGTTAGAGCTAGAGCCTCAGCACCCTGGGGCTGTTGGTTCAAATCCACACTGCTCCTTGTGACTCTGGGCAAGTCACTTGGTGCCTAGATCAGGACTAGGTAATTCCGGTCCTCGAGAGCCATAGGCAGGTCAGGTTTTCAGGATATCCACAATGAATATATATGAGATGGATTTGCATGCACTGCCTCCTTGAGATGCAAATCTGTCTCATGCATATTTATTGTGGCTATCCTGAAAACCTGACCTGGCTCTGGCTCTCGAGGACCGGAATTGCCTACCGGTGGCCTAGATCAAGACATCTAACCAATTTAGGCACCTAACCATTTTTTTTTTCATTGGCCTAATCAGCGCTGCTAATTGAAAATGCCTTAAAAACAATTTTTAAAACCCCCCATATAATTTATTTGAAGGTAGGCTCTACACCAGGGGTGTCAAAGTCCCTCCTCGAGGGCCGCAATCCAGTCGGGTTTTCAGGATTTCCCCAATGACTATGCATGAGATCTATTAGCATACAATGAAAGCAGTGCATGCAAATAGATCTCATGCATATTCATTGGGGAAATCCTGAAAACCCAACTGGATTGCGACCCTCGAGGAGGGACTTTGACACCCCTGCTCTACACCGAGGCCCCCTTTTATTAAACCGCGGTAATTTTGTGTGTACGCAGATAAACAATTTTATGTATTTTATTGAACTTTGGGGTCTGAGAAACACTGGTTTTAAAAGAGTCACCTAGTCAAATAATTACTTGTGGTTTTGCATATTCTAAAACAAAGTTAGTATTAATCTGAAAGGCATGACATGTTTGTTTGATGCAAGCTATAATGGTATAATCAATCTAAATTGAATCACAGGTGAATGGTAAATTAGTCATTCTATTCCATTTCAGTTTAATAATTTGTGTTAGTATTTGCACAAAATACAGAACAATACATTATAACATGAACATAAGAACATAAGAATTGCCATCTCCGGATCAGACCCTAGGTCCATCAAGTCCACCCTGGCATAATTTTAGTCCCCATATCACTCTAAGCTTCTCATAAGGAGATGTGCATCTAGTTTACCCTTAAATCCTAGAACGGTGGATTCCGCAATAACCTCCTCTGGGAGAGCATTCCAGGTGTCCACCATTCGTTGCGTGAAGAAGAACTTCCTGATATTTGTTCTGAATTTGTCCCCCCTTAGCTTCAGTCCATGTCCTCTTGTCCGTGTCACATTGGACATTGTAAACAATTTTTTTTTTCCTGCTCTATTTTGTCGATTCCTTTCACTATTTTGAAAGTCTCAATCATATCCCTTCGCAGACTCCTTTTCTCAAGGGAGAACAATCCCAGTCATATGTAAATATAAAAGAGAAAAAGAAGAAACAATGCAATCAACAATTTACTCATTAATACTATGATAAATACAACAAGACCGTATGGATATACACATTCAAACAAATCATCAACATGGTAATGTTCTAATGGCTCCCATATTTAATTAAATTTATTTAACGCATTTAGGCCCCATTGTATTAAACCATGCTAGCTGTTTTGAGCGCCAGGATCTGCACGGAATGCCCTGCACTGCTCCCGCTGCTGTTAGAGTTCCTATGAGCGTCATGAGCAGTGCGCAGCATTCAGCGTGGCTCCCGGCACTAAAAACCGCTAGCTCAGTTTAGTGAAAGGGGGCCTTAATCTTTCTACAGCAACGCGTTCAAATTTAGAAGTTATACTCGTACAAACAGTATTCCACCAGGTTATATATTCAGAACATAACATAACTTTATTTTTCTATACCGCCTTAATCAAAAGAATTCTAGGCGGTTTCCACAAAAGAGAAAAACTGGACAATCAGTGAAATACAAAATAGTAAAAAATAGAAACATAGAAACTGACGGCAGATAAGGGCCACGGCCCATCCAGTCTGCCCACTCCAATAACCCTCCCCGTACATACTTATATCCCAGAGCAGTAAGAAACCACCCTGAGGAGGCAAGTCACACTCACACTACCAAGTCTAAGGTAAGTACCAATGATATCCACAATAATTCAGGGAGAAATATCACTGATAATTTAGGAGCCACACTAGCTCGTAAAGGAATCTCTTCACAGATATGGAGGGCTATGTATGTTAATGCACACAGCTTGGGCAATAAAATTCTAGTATTAGAGACTGAGATAACAAACGCCGATCTTGACGTGATAGCGATATCCGAAACCTGGTTCACGGAATCGCATGGGTGGGATATGGTTATACCAGGGTACAACCTACTTCGTTGCGACCGAGAGGGTAAATTAGGAGGAGGAGAAGCGCTATACACTAAGGAAAGCATCAAAACCACCAGAATCACAGATGTTAGATACACCGGGGAATCCCTCTGGGTGAACCTGGCCAGAGGGAATGAAAAATGCCTATACCTTGGGGTGATATATAGACCTCCCAGGCAACAGGAGGACAAAGACATGGAATTAATTGAGGACATAGAGAACATCACACTGTGCGGGGACACAGTAATGCTAGGAGACTTCAACATGCCAAATGCAGATTGGAACACACTTTCCGCGACTACGGGTAGCAGCAAAAAAATATTAACCTCCATAAAGGGTGCACGTCTCAAGCAATTGGTATTGGAGCCCACCAGGGACCAGACATTACTAGACCTAGTTCTCACCAATGGAGATAGCGTCACGGAAGTCTCAGTAGGAGACACACTGGCCTCCAGCGACCATAATATGGTATGGCTCAACCTCAAGAAAGGTTTCCCTAAGACAAACACAGCAACAAGGGTTCTCAACTTTAGAGGCACAGACTTCAACCGCATGGGAGATTTTGTCCATCAGGAGCTACATAAAGTTTCCAAGTTTATTGGTTTTTAATATCCCGACCATCAAACAATTGTCTGGCCGGTTAACAATCAGCTTAAAAAAAAGAATTAATAGTAATAGGATGTGAATGGAAATATCTTAAATTAAACATAAATGACAAAGACTTGACATACTTGAATGTGAGGAAATTGTGGGGGAAGGGAAAAAAAGTTACATTGTATAGAAGAAATGGAGAGAGTGGGGAGGGGATGAACATGAGGAGGGGGATAAACAAGCAATATCTGACAATGTGGAGGATATGTGGTCATCTCTGAAGTCCATCCTACACGAAGCAACAGACCAATACATAAAGACAGTAAGTAAACGCAGGAGAAACAAAAGACCCCAATGGTTCAGTAAAGAAATTTCAGACCTAGTTAAACAGAAAAAAGACGCATTTATCACCTACAAACATTTAGGCAGAGAGGGGGCGAAAGAGGACTATCTAGACAGATCTAAAGCTGTCAAAACAGCAGTCAGAGAAGCCAAACTCCGAATGGAGGAAGAGCTAGCACGGAAAATTAAGAAAGGGGCTAAATCTTTCTTCAGCTATATTAGTGACAGGAAAAGAAACAAAGATGGGATAGTACGCCTGAAGCAATCGGATGGTAACTTTGCGGAATCAGATTCTGAGAAGGCAGAACTACTAAACAAATACTTCTGTTCAGTGTTCACCCGCGAAGCGCCGGGAGCTGGTCCACAGCTGCAGACGGGAGATAACCAGAAAGACCCGTTTCAAGATTTCGAATTTACGCCCAGTAGCGTCTATGAAGAACTATCAAGACTCAAAGTAAACAAAGCTATGGGACCGGATAACCTATACCCCAGAATGCTCAGGGAGTTAAGGGAAGTCCTGGCAGAACCATTATCTGTTCTTTTCAATCTTTCCCTAAGCACAGGAAGGGTCCCCTTGGACTGGAAAACCGCCAACGTAATCCCACTCCATAAAAAGGGCTGCAGGACAGAGATAGCAAACTACATACCAGTGAGTCTCACGTCTATAGTGTGTAAACTCATGGAAACACTGATCAAACAGAATCTTGACACAATCCTAGACGAAGAAAAACTGCGTGATCCACACCAACACAGGTTCACCCAGGGTAGATCCTGCCAATCTAATCTGATTAGCTTTTTTGACTGGGTTACTAGACAACTGGACGCTGGAGAGTCACTGGACGTGGTATATTTGGACTTCAATAAAACATTTGATAGCGTCCCTCATCGAAGATTACTGAACAAGCTGAAATCGATAGGATTAGGAGACACTCTAACTACATGGGTTGGGGATTGGCTGAGCGGTAGACTTCAAAAGGTGGTGGTGAACGGCACCCCATCCGAAGCATCGGACGTGATCAGTGGAGTGCCGCAGGGCTCGGTCCTGGGCCCGATTCTATTTAACTTATTCATAAGAGATATGACGCAAGGACTTAGAGGAAGGGTATCACTGTTCGCCGACGACGCCAAACTTTGCAACATAGTAGGCAAAAGCTTATTACCTGATAATATGACACACGACCTACTGTTGCTGGAACAATGGTCAACTACTTGGCAGCTAGGCTTCAATGCTAAAAAATGCAAGATAATGCACCTGGGTAAGAGAAACCCGTGTAGAACTTATGTACTAAATGGTGAGACCTTGGTTAGGACCACGGCGGAACGCGACCTAGGGGTGATCATTAGTGAGGACATGAAGGTTGCCAATCAAGTGGAGAAGGCTTCCTCCAGGGCAAGACAAATGATGGGGTGTATCCGCAGAGGTTTCGTCAGCAGGAGACCTGAAGTTATGATGCCATTGTACAGAGCCATGGTGAGGCCTCACTTGGAGTACTGTGTTCAGTTTTGGAGACCACACTACCGAAAGGACGTGCTGAGGATCGAGTCGGTTCAGCGAACGTCCACCAGGATGGTCTTGGGGCTCAAGGATCTCACGTATGAAGAAAGATTAAAAAAATTGCGGCTGTACTCACTTGAGGAAAGAAGAGAACGGGGAGATATGATTGAAACATATAAATACATCACGGGACGCATCGAGTCAGAAGATGATATCTTCTGGCTCATGGGACCCTCGACCACCAGAGGGCATCCGCTGAAAATCAGGGGAGGGAAGTTTCATGGCGACTCCAGGAAGTACTTCTTCACCGAAAGAGTAGTGGATCATTGGAACAGACTCCCACTCCAGGTGATAAAGGCCAGCAGCGTGACGGATTTTAAGAGAAAATGGGATACTCACGTGGGATCTTTAAGGGAGTAAATTCAGGGGAGGGGATACTAGGAATGGGCAGACTTGGTGGGCTATAGCCCTTTTCTGCTGCTTTTTTTCCTATGTTTTTTTTTTTTTCTATGTTTCTACCTTTCTCTGTGAAGAGATCCCACGTGATGATCCCATTTTGTTTTAAAATCAGGCACGCTGCTGGCCTCAATTACCTGTAGTGGAAGACTATTCCAGCAATCAACCACCCTTTTGGTGTAGAAGTATTTCCTGGTGTCACCATGCAATTTCCCGCCCCTGATTTTCCACGGATGCCCTCTTGTTGCCGTGGGACCTTTGAAAAAGAAGATAACCTCTTCCACCTCGATACGGCCCGTGAGATATTTGAACGTCTCGATCATGTCTCCCCTCTCTCTGTGTTCCTCGAGTGAGTATAGCTTGTATAGCTTATTGTATAAGAGACATTAAAAATTTAAAATTGATGGAATAAGATTGGTTATGTTTAAAAAATGAAGATAAAAGTACAGATTAAGAAATGAATTTATCAAATACTATTGTCTTGATTTCTTTTCTAAAAGCGCCATAGGACAACATGGCTCCGCTGATAAAGTTACCCAACCAGGACTGTTGTTTGCTTGCTTGAAAAGCAAGCATCCTATCTAAATAAGACCTGAGTTTACAGCCTAAAATCTTTGGGTAAGCAAATAGGTTGCAGTTCCTGGTTATCCGCACAGGGTTCTACCATTGATACATCCTTCCAATGCTTTAAGATGATAATAGCCAAATTAAGTAAAATTAATAATAAATTAGAGTGATTTATAGTAGGGTTAGAACTGTTGAGGAATGTAAAGAACTGCAAAGGGATCTGAACAAGCTGAGTGATTGGGCAAATAGATTGCAGATGAGCTTCAATGTAGAGAAATGTAAGGTCTTGCACATAGGGAAAGGAAACCCGATGTACAACTACACGATGGGGGAGAAGGTATCGGGGGAAGGCAACCTTGAAAAGGACTTGGGGGTCGTGATGGATAAAACAATGAAGCCGGCGGTACAATGTGCAGCGGCCTCCAAGAAGGCGAACAGAATGTTGGGCATTATCAAAAAAGGTATCACTACCAGAACCAAAGAAGTTATCCTGCCACTGTATAGGGCGATGGTGCGCCCGCACTTGGAGTACTGCGCTCAATACTGGACGCCGTACCTCAAGAAGGTTATGGCGCTACTCAAGAGGGTACAAAGAAGGGCAACAAAAATGATAAAAGGCATGGAAAACCTTTCATATGCGGAGAGGCTGGAGAGGCTGGGGCTTTTTTCTTTGGAAAAGCGGAGACTTAAAGGGGACATGATAGAAACTTACAAGATCATGAAGGGTATAGACAAGGTAGAGAGGGACAGATTCTTTAGACTTGCGGGGATAACAATAACAAGAGGGCACTCAAGGAAATTGAAGGGAGACAGATTCAGAACAAATGCTAGGAAGTTCTTCTTCATTCAGAGGGTGGTGGACACCTGAAACGCGCTTCCAGAGGAGGTGGTAGAGCAGAGTACGATTTTGGGGTTCAAAAAGGGATTGCACGAATTCCTAAAGGAAAAGGGAATTGAGGGGTATGGTTAGAGGGATATTATACAGGGCAAAATGTTGTATGTATAAGATCACTAACAGGTCTTTGACCTGGAGGGCCGCCGTGGGAGCGGGCTGCTGGGCACGATGGACCTATGGTCTGACTCAGCAGAGGCGATTCTTATGTTCTTATGATTAGAAGGTAACTTGTATTCACGTTGCAAATCCTGGAAAGATAGCCATTTTTCATCTTTTCGTAATTGACAAATTGACCATATACTAAATTGAGGGGTACTTTTATCAAGGCACGGTAGGCAGTTAATACGCAGAATACCATGCGTTCAACCACCTGCTGTGCTAGTCGCTAACACCTCCATTGACAAGGCGTTAGTGTTTTGGTTTACCGCGGGGGCTAGCGCGTGATGAAATGTCCGACGCGTTAACCCTTGTAGCGCACCTTGATAAAAGGAGCCCATAATGTATGGCTTGGAAAAATGATGTTAGAGGTCTATTCCTATCTTGATTTTAGAAAATTTGGTATCTTAATGCATTCTGCTTCATTTATTCAATCAAGTTCCTTATATTCAACTTGATGTATTTGATCTGTTCTACGTATTACTTCTTTCCTTGCCATGCCGGTAATTTCTGCATTATATTGTAAATGCTTTATCTGTTTTTAAGTCCATTATTCTAATTTGTATTTTATCTGTATCCCTTGTATTAGCTCACCTTTTGTGAACCGCCTAAACTTTTTTGATATGACGGTATATAAGAATAAAATTATTATTATTCTTTGAGATTCTGTATGGAATGTTGCTACACTTTGGGATTCTAGAATCTTGTTACTCTCTGGGATTCCGGAATCTTGCTATTCTTTGAGATTCTGTATGGAATGTTGCTACTCTTTGGGATTCTAGAATCTTGTTACTCTCTGGGATTCCGGAATCTTGCTATTATTTGAGATTCTGTATGGAATGTTGCTACTCTTTGGGATTCTAGAATCTTGTTACTCTCTGGGATTCCGGAATCTTGCTATTCTTTGAGATTCTGTATGGAATGTTGCTACTCTTTGGGATTCTAGAATCTTGTTATTCTCTGGGAACCCGGAATCTTGCTATCCTTTGAGATTCTGTATGGAATGTTGCTACTCTGGGATTCTAGAATCTTGTTACTCTCTGGGATTCCGGAATCTTGCTATTCTTTGAGATTCTGTATGGAATGTTGCTACTCTTTGGGATTCTAGAATCTTGTTATTCTCTGGGAACCCGGAATCTTGCTATCCTTTGAGATTCTGTATGGAATGTTGCTACTCTTTGGGATCCTAGAATCTTGTTACTCTCTAGGATTCCAGAATCTTGCTATTCTTTGAGATTCTGTATGGAATGTTGCTACTCTTTGGGATTCTAGAATCTTGTTATTCTCTGGGAACCCGGAATCTTGCTATCCTTTGAGATTCTGTATGGAATGTTGCTACTCTGGGATTCTAGAATCTTGTTACTCTCTGGGATTCCGGAATCTTGCTATTCTTTGAGATTCTGTATGGAATGTTGCTACTCTTTGGGATTCTAGAATCTTGTTATTCTCTGGGAACCCGGAATCTTGCTATTCTTTGAGATTCTGTATGGAATGTTGCTATTCTTTGGGATTCTAGAATCTTGTTATTCTCTGGGAACCCGGAATCTTGCTATCCTTTGAGATTCTGTATGGAATGTTGCTACTCTTTGGGATTCTAGAATCTTGTTACTCTCTGGGATTCCGGAATCTTGCTATTCTTTGAGATTCTGTATGGAATGTTGCTACTCTTTGGGATTCTAGAATCTTGTTACTCTCTGGGATTCTGGAATCTTGATAGGCTGGTATCTTAATGCATTCTGTTTCATTTTTTCAATCAAGTGCCTTATATTCAATTTGATGTATTTGATCTGTTCTATGTATTACTTCTTTCCATGCCATGCCGGTATTTTCTGCATTATATTGTAAATGCTTTCTGTCTTTATCTGTTTTAAGTCCATTATTCTAATTTGTATTTTATCTGTTCCCATGTATTAGCTCACCTTGTTGTGAACTGCCTAGATCTTTTTCGGTATGGCGGTCTATAAGAATAAAATTACAGTGGTACCTCAGTTTACGAGTGCACCGGTTTGCGAGTGTTTTGCAAGACGAGCAAAACATTTGAAAAATCGGTACCTCGGAAACCGAGCATGGCTCGATTTACAAGCACCCCCCCCACCGCAATCCGGCACCCCCCCTGCCTCGAACCGGCACCCCCCACCATGATCTGACCCCCCCGCCACGTTTGGGCACCCCCTGCCACTATCCGACATCCCCCTAACACAATTGGGCACCCCCCCGCCGCTTCTTACCCTCATCTGGGCACTCTTGAAGATCGGCCTACTCGTCTGCTGGGCCTTGAGCATCTGAGCATGCTCAAGGCCCAGCAGACAAGTAGGCCGATCTTCAAGAGTGCCCAGATGAGGGTAAGAAGTGGCGGGGGCTGCCCAATTGTGTCGGGGGGATGTTGGATCGTGGCGGGGGGTGCCCAATCGTGTCATGGGGGGGGGGTCGGATCGTGGTGGGGGTGCCGGTTCGAGGCAGGGGGGGTGCCGGTTTGAGGCAGGGGGGGTGCCGGATCACAGGGGGGCCTTCGAGGGGAGCAATGCCGGTTCTCGGGGGGGAGGGAATGCATCAAAGCGAGTTTCCATTATTTCCTATGGGGAAACTCGCTTTGATAAACGAGCATTTTGGATTACGAGCATGCTCCTGGAACGGATTATGCTCGTAATCCAAGGTACCACTGTATTATTATTATTATATACCTGTCCATTGCCACACTGCCCATTGCACCATCATTCCTTATATCTTAATCTGCTTATTATTCCATATAAGTGCATGCAGCGTAATCTCCCATGGCGTAGTCCAGCATTTCTCAATCCGCTTCACAGCTTGCGATGTACTATCAAGAAGAACATCTCTATTAGTTAAACTTACTGTTTGATGAAAACAGAAGAAGACGTAAAGGATAATTGTCCAATAATGTTAATTGCACATGTAACCATTCAGGATAATCTTCCACGCCTCCACTATCAGTAAACCTTCAACTGAAAGGGAAATCTATTGAAACATCTGACCATGAACATAACATCGCATACATTTAATTGTAATGATTAAATTGTAATGCGATTGCATCACATCAGCGTCACGGACATGATTGAAATTCTCAAATTAAGTTTTTTGTAGGTTTTGCACAAGACTCAATCTATGCCTTAAATCTGGTTCCTGAAGATAAGATGGAAAAACTGAAAGCAGAACTAGAAAATTTAAATGAGAAGTTAAGGTTTCATGAAGCATAATTCCAGGAGCAGAAGGATGCTTTTCCCCAAGCAGTAGGGTGTAAGTCATGTTTATTTAAGCATATTAATGCTTATTGTTTTTAGGATTTTGATTTTTCATCTCAGCTATTTTTGTGTACGTTTACACATATTTTTAGATTTTAAGATATTTTCTATATTTTTATTATTTGTTTCATTGTATTTAATCCAAAATTTATATATAGATAGATATAGAGATATGTAATGTAATGTAATTTATTTCTTATATTATTATGTGTATTCCTATATGTTTTATATCTTATTTGTTCATAAATTTGTATGTTTTTGTCTCCAGTATCCTCTGGAGAAAGGCATACTTATAAGCCAAAACTAGAAACCTCGTTGGGATGCGTCTTTATTCAAAACAATACTTTTGGTACTGTGGTTCACTCTTGCCTTTCTTTGTCATGTACCAGTAATAGGAGGCAGCAACTCCATTCCAGAGCTGCTGGTATCCAAGTTTCCAAGTTTATTAGTTTTTAATAACCCGATCACCTTTAACACAAAAGCATCCCTAAAATAGAGGCTGCTAATGTTCTACATGTGAATGTAGCCTAACCTTGACCAATGATGCAATTTCTGGCAAAGCACAGATCATTCACACTCCTTATACAAAAAAAAAAAAAATAATAATAACAACAACAAATTTTTCATTCAGTTGTACAAATTTATTCATCTAATTTTTTTTTATTTAGGTATTTTCTGATGTTCTTTTCAGGCCTCAGCAGAATAATATAGCATTTCGGGAAGAAGATACAACCTAGAAGCCCAGCGCTGGAGGCCAGAATAGCAAATATCTCAACCGTCACCATATACTTGCCCTTGGTGCTCAAGTATGTTGGGATGAAGGAGATCCAGACACTGCAGAACACCAGCATGCTGAAGGTGATGTACTTGGCCTCATTGAAACTGTCAGGTAGATTTCTTGCTAGGAAAGCTACGATGAAGCTGATACCGGCCAGAAATCCCAGGTAACCCAGAACACAATAAAATGCAGCCATTGACCCTTCATTACATTCAATTAGTATGGTTCCAGTTTCTGATCTCATATTAAGAAATGGAAATGGAGGAGCAATTGACAGCCAGATGAGACAGAAAATAACCTGAAGAAGAGAGCAGGAAAGAACTATAGAGTTTGAGACCTTGGAACCCATCCATTTCCAGAGCTTGCTTCCTGGTTTGGTGGCTTGGAAGACTGTGACCACAGTGATGGTTTTTGCCAATACAGAGGAGAGCGAAATAGAAAAAGTGATCCCAAAGACAATCTGTCGGAGAATGCAAGTCACCTTTTTAGGACGGCCAATGAAAATCAAAGAACAGAGGAAGGAGAGCATGAGGGAAATGAGGAGAAGGTAACTGAGGTGTCGGTTGTTAGCTTTTACTATAGGAGTGTCTCGGTAATTAATAAAGATTCCCAGAATGAGAGCAGTGATGAGAAAGAAGAAAATTATGATGAAAATCAAAGTTATCCCCAAAGGCTCTTTATAGGTCAGGAAGATTATTACTTTTGGGATGCAAGCATCTCTCTTCTGATTGGGCCATTGATCCTCTGGGCATCTTATACAGGTGTCCATATCTGAGAATGAAACATATTATCATAGTATCTTACAAATAAAATCTGTTGAGGACATATATGAGTGCCTATATATATATATATATATATATATATTAATTAATAAGCTCCTATCAGGCATCTTCTAGGCATCTAAATATGGCAAATAGGAATTGAATGGGTGTTGGAGCATTTGCCAAGCAGCTTTGTAAAAGGGGGTTTTCATCTCATAGGAACCTCATCTACCTAGTGCTAAATATTGGCTTGATAATTTGCATAATAGACATCTGAGTACTAAAATTATCTAGAGTAAAATTGTGTGGTAGCTGTGTTACTCCAGTTTTAAATGTAATATATAGAAGTAAAACAAAACAAATGAGATATGCTATTACCTTTTAAATTATGCTAGCAGACTACCCGGTGTTGACCGGATATTTATTTATCCCAAAATGTCCCAACCTCCACTTGTCCCACCCCACACATGTGTCACAGGAATGTCCCTCTCAATGGGTCTGAACTTGGACATAAATGTATTGTAAACAGTTAAAAGTCTTCACAAGTAAAAGTGAAGCAAATACTTGACAGTAAAACACAGTATAAAGTCTGTGGCATGGACCCGACACGGTCTGTGTTTTCGCTTTAAAGAATCTTCTTCTTGGGTCCTATATGTAAGCATGTAAGTATGTAAAAATATATATACCATATATGAACTATACGGTTTACAAAGCTTACAATCATAAAACACAGTTGCAGAACTGTACTCATATAAAAGAAAAATGAAAAAAACTTAACACAGGAAAGTGCTAGCAAACAAATGAGTTCTCAGCATTTTCATAAATTTTATCCTCCCATCACAATATCGCAAGAATTTCATGGTGCTCAAGTGATACATGAGATAAATGGAAGAGTACTGATATTGAAGATCAATACCTTGATACTTTTATATCCAAAGTAGCCAGTATTTTTAAACAGCACTGACTAAAACAACACTGCTACTACTATTAATTATTTCTATAACACTACCATTTGTATGCAGCAATGTACAGAGTCACAAAGAAGACAGTCCCTACTCAAAAGAGCTTACAATCTAAAACAGGGGTGTCCAATGTCGGTCTTCGAGGGCCGCAGTCCAGTCGGATTTTCAGGATTTCCCCAATGAATATACATGAGGTCTATTTGCATGCACTGCTTTCATTGTATGCTAATAGATCTCATGCATATTCATTGGGGAAATCCTGAAAACCCGACTGGATTGCGGCCCTCGAGGACCGACATTGGACACCCCTGATCTAAACAGACAAAATAGACAAACAAGATGCCATAGAAACAGTTAAAGGTAACGGTTAATTTGCTGACTGAGTTGGTGGGCAGTGGGGATTAGGGTTATGGATTGAAGGCTATATCAAAAAGGTAGGGTTTCAGTGTGAATTTTAACAAGGGAAGGGGCTTGATGGACAAACTCAGGTAATTTATTGCTGGCATAGGGGGCAACTAGATGAAAGGAACGAAGTCTGGAATTGGCAGTGGAGGAGGAGGGTATAGCTAAGAGTGGCTTATCTGCGGACGTGCATAAGAGAGAGAAGAGGGGAGAGATATTGAGGGGCAGTACAATGAACATACTTGTAAGTCTGCAATAGGAGCTTGAACTGTATGCGAAGGCAGATAGGGAATCAGTGAAGTGATTTAAGGAGGGGGTGATATGGGTGTAGTGAGGTTGGTAGAAGATGATTTATGTTGGATATGGGCTCGATGCAGAATAACCATTGTATCAAGCATAATGTTATCACTTACCAGTTTGGTTGGAGATCTCTCCTTCTGAACAGGGTATGCAGTCATAACAGCAGATGGGCTTTCCTTCCCTGATTAATTTCCTGAACCCAGGAGGGCAATTTGGGGTACATCCAGACTGCGGAGGTGCCTGAAGATTGAGAGAAAAATCTAAGAAAGTTGAGATAGCACTAGGTGATGAATTTTCAAATGCACTTTCAATTGCCTAAAAAAGGCTTTATCCCTGTATGCAGTGCCATAAACCACCAACAAGGTAAGTTTGGTATCATCTGCAAAAAGACAAACGTGGCCAGACAGTCCTTCCCCAATATCACTCATAGATGTAAAAATAGTCAGCCCAAAGACAGATCCCTGAGGCATTCCACTAACAACATCCTTTTACTTGGATCAAACTCCATTTACCACTAGTCTTTGTATCCTTTCATTTAACTAAGACTGAGAAGCATCCATGAGAATGAGAGCTACGTTGATTAAATGCTTCATGAGGCATCAAAGATTTCAAGCAGTGGGGAAGAGGAGGCCTTGCTGAGGGAGGAAATCTGGATACAGATTATAGCACCTACAAGATTGATACTGTGACTCCACGTGCCATTGAACTGAAGACCGGTATGCGGTATGGAAGTAGAGGAGATGAGAGCATGCAAGGGTAAGGAAGGACCAAAACTGAACATCCCCAAAGTTGCTGGATCTATGACCACTAGGAAGCATAAGGTAGTGGTGATTCCCTTCTGAGGGATACAGAGGTTTCTATCTGTAGACCACATATGATATCTCGAGAGGTATACTGTCTGGTGTAAAAATCTCGAGAGGTATACTGTCTGGTGTATGGAGAGCTTGCCTAATGATTATTATCCAATGCCACATATACATGTTGGCACTAATGATATTACTAGGTACCCATTCTGAATGTATCAAAAGTGACTTTGTGGCTCTGAGAGAGAAGGTGAAACCGTCAGGTGTGCAGGAGGTATTCATGTCAATCCTCCCTGTTAGGGTAAAGTCCTAGACAGAAAAGCACAATCCTGGAGATGAATGCATGTCTGTGTGGATGGTTTCATTGAGAATGTTTTGACTTCCTGAACCATGGGTTGATTTTCTAAGGGCTGCTGAGCAAGGATGGTATGCATCTATCAAAGAAGGGAAGAAGTGTCTTCAGCAGCAGGCTGGCTAATCTACTGAAGAGAGCTTTAAACTAGAAGTAATGGGGCAGGATGATCAAAGTCCCCAGGTGGAGCAGATGGAGGTATTTGCTTCACCGGGTAAATTCACTGAATACCTCTACATGGAAGGGAAAAGGGGGCAATGTCTGGAAAGCTCTATATATAGCATGGTAAGCAAGGTTCTGGATCTAGAGGCTGTGATGGGAAAAGATGAGTTGGATTTAGTGATGATCACAGAGAAATGAATCATGGAGAACCGTGACTGGAATATGGTTACATAGGACTATATTTTGTTCAAGAGAGAGGTTAGGAAGATATGGAGGGAGAGTGGCATTTTATGTTAAAGATCATATTAAAGCCACACAGTTGCAGAATTTTCAAAGTAAGGAAGAGGCATTATGAGTCAAACTGGAAAGAGGGAATGGAAAATGTATTTATATTGGTGGGATATACAGACCTCCTTCAGAGATATTAAAAGTGATCAGAGATTTAATAGTAGACATTCATCAATAGCTGTAAAAGGAGAAGTATTGCTAAAAGTTGATTTTAACATGCCAGATGCTGATTAGGGTATACCTATATTGGGATCTTCTAGAAGTAGGGAGATCCTGGATTCTCTACAAGGGGATCTGCTCCAGGAGTTGGTAATTGAACCCATGAAGAATGGGGCCCTTCTGGACTTAGTACATACAAATGGGGAAAGTGCTCAATATGTTTGTGAGTGACATTGCTGAAGGGTTGGAAGGTAAGTGTAGCCTTTTTGCAGATGATACCAAGATTTGTAACTTAGTGGACACCCCAGAGGGAGTGGAAACATGAAAAAGGATCTGCAAAAGTTAGAAGAATGGTCTAGTGTCTGTCAATTAAAATTCAATGTGAAGAAGTGCAGAATAATGCTTTTGGGGTAGAAATCTGAGGGAATCGTATGTGATAAAGTGGTGGTTCTAGCCAGAAGGATGCTAGGCTGTATAGAAAGAGGAGTAATCAGTAGAAGAAGGGAGGTGTTGATGCATCTGTATAGGTCATTAGTGAGGCCGCACTTGGAATATTGTGTTCAGTTTTGGAGGCCGTACCTGGCGAAGAATATAAAAAGACTTGAAGTGGTCCAGAGGAAGGCGACAAAAATGGTATGTGGTTTGAACCAAAAGAAATATGAGAAGGGACTGGAGGAGAGGAGGGACAGGGGAGATATGATACAGACATTTAAACACTTGAAAGGCATTAATATAGATCCAAATCTTTTCCAGGAAAGAAAAAATAGTTAAACTAGAGGGCATAATTTGAGGCTACAGGAAGGAAGACTTAGGAGCAATATTAGGAAATTCTTCTTCACGGAGAGGGTGGTAGATGTCTGGAATGCCCTCCCAAGGGAAGTGGTGGAGAAGAAAACAGTGATGGAATTCATAAAAGAGTGGGATAAAAATAGAGGATCTCTAATTAGAAAATGAAGGATGTAAATTAAAGAACTAAGGCTGGTATTGGACAGACGGGCATGGCCTATGTGTCATATATGGTGAATCGGTGTAGGATTGGCTGGGGTGGGGCATCAATGTGAACTCCACTAATATGGAACATGAGGATGTTACTAGCCAGACTTTACGGTAGATATCCTGCAATCAATGGGATGGTTGGATAGGCTGGAGTGAGCTTGGATGGGAACTTCAACATTTGGAACCTAGGACAATACCAGACTTTACAGTCTATGGCCCAGAAATATCAAAGAAGAGAAAAGTTAATCTAATCATGTATTTTTTAAATGGGTATAACTTATGGCAGACTGGAAGGACCATTCATTTACTCTGTTACTATATTTCTGATATTACAGTGGGTGATCACTAGGGGACACACGATAAAGTTACAGGAAATACTTTTAATAATAATTACATTACATTACGGATTTCTACATTACATTACGGATTTCTATTCCGCCTATACCTTGCAGTTCAAGGCGGATTACAAAAGAATTGTCTGGACATTTCCAGAGATGTAAACATTTCAGAGGAGATTACTGGACATTTTCCAGTGAGGATGCAATTTTTTTTTTTTTTTTTTTAAATTTTTTTTTGGGTAACTGGAATTTTCTGGATGAAGGTGAGAGGTTGGTGAAGTGAGTTGGTGGTAGGTAAGGGGGTTAGGGTTTTTGGATGAATTTTTTGAAGAGCAGGGTTTTGATTTCTTTGCGGAACATCTTGAAGTTGTCCGATGTTGTCAGCAGGTTGGTGACAGATTGGTTGAGTTTTGCTGCTTGGGTTGCCAGAAGGTTATCGAACATTTTCTTGCAATGTGTGCCCTTGAAAGGGGGGAAGGTGAAAGGGTTAGGGGTTCTTCTGTGTCTTTTTGAGGAGACCTGGTTTAAGCGGTTGGTTAAGTAGGATGGGGAAGAGCCGTGTAAAGCTTTGAATAATAGGCAGTAGAATTTGAATTGAATTCGTGCTTGTAAGGGTATTATTAATAATAATAATTTATTTTTATATACCACTTAACCAGCAGTTCATAGCAGTTTACACAATAGGTACTCAGCATACAAAATAATAATAACATCATACATAATAAAATTCTAAGTAACTAATACAAGCATTAAAACTAATGAATAAAAAACACACAATATAAACTAAAATAAGTATAGATGAAAAGATTATAAGTATATGATAACTACATGATAATATGAAAATCAATAATGTATATTATATTGTTTAAATAAGTGGGTTTTAAGATCTTTTCGAAATTGATCAATTTCGAAACAAGAAGATTCAAACATGAATTCATTAATCCTGCTTGGAATGCTAAGGTCCTATCCAAAAAATTTTTTGTAACGACATGCATTTGCTGAAGGAAAATAAAACCAACCAGATCTACGAATATTTTTCTTAGAAATAAAAAAACAAACTAAAATGAGAAACAAGGTAAGCCGGTGCTAAGCAGAATAAAACTTTAATACAAATGCATCCAAATTTAAATAACACCCTAGCCTCAAACGGTAGCCAGTGAAGCTTTTGATATACACTGATATGATCATGTTTTTCAGATTAAAAATCAAAGGAATAGCTGTATTTTGTATGATTTTTGGTAAGCTAGTAGTTGTTTTATACAATCCCAGATAAATAACATTACAATAATCCAATATTGAAAGGACTGAAGATTGAACCAGGATTTTAAATGATATAAAATCAAAATATTTCCTAATAGTATGCAGTTTCCGGAGGACAATAAAACATCTCTTAACCAGTGAATCTGTATAGGCCTTAAAAGATAAGGACCGATCTAAAATAACCCCTAAAATTTTCAGCGTAGGAGATATCGAATAAGATTGACCGTTTAAAAATATGTAATGTAATTTATTTCTTATATACCGCTACATCCGTTAGGTTCTAAGCGGTTTACAGAAAATATACATTAAGGTTAGAAATAAGAAAGGTACTTGAAAAATTCCCTTACTGTCCCGAAGGCTCACAATCTAACTAAAGTACCTGGAGGGTAAATAAAACTGTTTCAGTAATTTTTTCATTAGGACTAGCTAGAAAGAATTTTGATTTGCCCGGATTTAATTTCAATCTAAATGTAGATGTCCAAATTTCCACTTGTGTATGAATAAAAGCTATATAATTTAATACTTCTGAAGTGAGTTTGGTTAAAGGGATGAGTATTGAAATGTCATCTGCGTAAACATAAAATTTTACCTGTAAACTATGTAATAAATAAAGGTGTTAGGTAAACATTAAAGAAAGTTGGAGAAAGTGGTGAACCCTGAGGGACTCCACTTTCATTTATCCATCTGGTAGAGTATTGACCAGCACTGACTACCTGGTAAGATCTATTTTTCACAAACCCTTGAAACCAATTCCATACCCTACCTGAAATTCCGATGGTATCCAAGCATGCTAATAATATATTATGGTCAACTAAGTCATAAGCACGACTCAAATCCAGTTGTAGAATAATTGCGCTTGAACCTGATTTGAATAGACTATGGATATGATCTACTATTGAAGCTATAACTATTTCAGTGCTATATCCTGAGTGGGAACCGGATTGAAAATTGTGCAAAATTTCAAATTTATCTAAATAATTCACTAATTGCACTAAACCTTCAATCACTTTTGTAAATAAGAGAATAGAAGCAACTGGTCTGAAATTAGATGTTTCTTTCGTATCCTTTATATTGGGAGTGATTAAAATCTGACCAATCTCACTTGGGAACGACCCAGCCACTAATAATGATACAATCCAATCAAAAAGTTTTGATTTTAAAGTGAGCGGAGCATTTCTCATTAGAATTGGAGGACAATCATCAAGTTGGCAAGAGGAAATTTTTTTTCACTCAGAGAATAGTTACGCTTTGGAATGCGTTGACAGAGGATGTGGTAAGAGCGGATAGCGTAGCAGGTTTTAAGAAAGATTTGGACAACTTCCTGGAGTTAAAGTCCATAGTCTGTTATTGAGAAAGACATGGGGAAGCCACTGCTTGCCCTGTATTGGTAGCATTGAATATTGCTACTCCTTGGGTTTGGCCAGATACTAGTGACCTAGATTGGCCATTGTGAGAACAGGCTACTGCTCTGACCCAGTAAGGATATTTGTATGTTCTTATATGGCATCCAGTGATAATCACAAAGAGTAGTTTAATATTAAGACAAATCTAGAGCGTTTTCATTCAATCGTTAAGGTTCTAGACAGTGGTGTAGTGAGGTTAGGGAGTGCCCAGGATGGAGGCAAACTTCCATGCCCCCTCCCCTGCTGCCAAAACCTGGACCTCTCTAACCTTCTCATCACCCCCTCCCCTTCCCACTAAATCCTGGTGGTCTAGTGGGCTGGGGGTTTGTATCAGACCTGCCCAGCTTGAGAACCCTCCACCCATGACAATACCTTCTGTACCAAAGCTCCAGATTAGATCAGGAGCCTAAGGCCCTTCCTGTAGGGGAGGGGCCTTAGGTACCTGAGCCAATCGGGACCTTAGACTTCTCCTAGTGCATCACCAGCATGCACGGGGGGGAGGGGGGGGAGCTAAGTTTCTGATTAGTCCTGATTTATTCTGTAAAGACCTAAGGGAATGGTACAGTTTAAGAGGTGAATAACGTTTGTGTATGAAAGAGGAACGTGACTTGGAAGTGATAGTATATGATGATCTTAAGGTGGCCAAACAGGTCAAAAAGCTGTCAGTGAAAGCTAGATGGATGCTTGGGTGCATAGGGAGGGTATGGCCAGTAGGAAAAAGGAGGTTTTAATGCTGCTGTATAAGGCTCTTTTGAGACCTCAATTAGAATATTATGCATAATTCTGGAGACTACACCTTCAAAAAGATATAATGTAATGGTCTAGAGGAAGGCTACTAAATTGGTTAGCGATCTTCATCATAAGGCGTATGGAAGCTATGAAATGAGAGGGCATAGGATGAAGTTAAAAGACTCAGGTGTAATCTAAGAAAATATGTTTTTGTAGAAAATGTGGTAGATGCGTGGAATAGGCTCTCAGTAGAGGTGGTGGAGACAAAGATTGGGTATGAATTCAAGAAAGCATGTGTCAAGCATGTTTTTGGTTGGAAGAGAGGATTTCTGCCATTGCCTGCCCCTGGTCTTTCATCCATGAACACAGAACAGAAATAATTATTAAACATTTTATCCTTATCCTTTTCAGCTTTTATAGTACATGTTTATCCTATTTATCCTTGAATCTCACAATGCCATTTGTCTTTTCCCCCATTTGCATCTTGTCTTTTCTGACAGCTTTCCTAGTTCCTTGTAGCAATTCTATGTACTTTTGAGTGTCTTCCTGTTTCTGTGATGTATTATAATTTATGAAGGCTAACCATTTTACCTTTATCTTATCAGCTGATACATTTGAGAACCAAAGTGTCTTAAAATTGACAGTAGTAAATCTAATCTAATCTGATCTGGGATTTATGAGTCAAATTATGCCTACAGAGGTTGAAGAGTACATACAGTGTAGGTTAAGTAGAACAGATTAGTATAGTTAAGGAAGGTTAGATATACGTTATAGTTTGGTGCTGCAGATAAATCAGTTAAGACAGTGAGAATGTGAACTCTGACCCTCTCTACTGGATTACTGAGAAACTGAGACACTGAGACACTGTTAAATTCTACTATACAGATCATTAATGTCACTCTGTGAACTAAGGATACATATTTCCTACCTATGATGAGTAATATTGATCCACCAGATACTCATTGTTTTGTGAGCTCAGATCCAAAACATCCCAGAGTTTCCCATTCACCATTATGTTTACAACCCCCATTTACAATACCCGCTGTTAATAAATCCAATTGGGAATTACCTTCCAACCCTATACTTGGCTATAGGGAGTCTGTGGTAAAAGAGATGGTTGACCACAAGCACCCAAAATTCTGGTCATTAACAAAATCTAATGTGGGCAACTTTCCAAGTAATTTCTGGTCATGGCTGTACCAATTTCAGTCATACTATGGTCAGTAATCATTCAAAGAATGGCACTGGGGCTTCTGAGATGATCCTCACTGCCCCTGTGTCATTTACCAAACAGAGAACACATCAACAAGTTTCAAGTTTCAAGTTTAATAGTGTTTGATTTTTACGCAATGTCATATATTTCAATGCGTATAAAATGTCTGCCTAATGGTCTTGAAGCACTAACCTTCTTACTGGGAATAGTGATTTTGACAGACTCCTGCTCAGCTTAGAGGGAACAGAGGGATCATCTTTGGTATTTTTACATGTTTATAAGAATGTGCATGATATGTACACAGTTCTTTGGTTTCTATCTTAAATCTGACCTGCTTGAGCAAGTTCTCCCACACATTTGCTTTCTCATTGATGGTAAAGTCCTTCCCTGGTGGAGCATAAGGGTTATAACTTCCAACAATTTCATTACTCCTTGTCCCATTGGGCAGTTTGATCAAATTTACAATATCATATCCAATGGTGAGATCACCATTCTCATTAAAAGAGATTTCCTCATCCAAAACATTCTTAAAGTGAAGGTTCTTCAGATACTGATGAAGCTAATAGGAAAGCAAAACATTTTTATTAAAAAAATAAAATAAATAAAATAAAAGTAAAGGTATTTATGTGCTGCCTATCAAGGTTATCTAAGTGCTAAAATCAGGAACTTAGGTATTTTCCCTACCTGTCTTGGAGAGCTCAAAAACTATCTAAAGTACTTGGGCTATGTCTGGGCCCTAAAATGTAAAAAAAAATGGCACTGTAAAAGCACCATACACCAACCTGCACCTACCTGAAAAGTGGGTATGGCTAGGGCAGAGTTTGGCTCTGTAATGACTTAGGTGTCAATAGGCATCTGTGTTAAACACTTGTAAATTAGCCCAGAAAAACCCTGGCCTAATTCACCGGTATCTATTATTAGGAAACCTACCAATGCCTAAGTCGAGTAAGAAGCCAGTTGGTGTAATTCTATAAATGGTGCATAATTTTGATTATTCTATTCTGTTAAGAATGCAATACTTCATATGCATTCCTTATGGTCTTCACAATACGTATGCTACTCCCCGATTCTCAGAGGTACCACCTAGGACTCAAATACTTTCACTGTCCAAAGATTTAAGTACCACCTCTTCACTGGATCTTAATTTTAATATTAATTTTAATAAATACTTAAGCATAACTTAACATACTATATATTAAAAGTACTTAGCTGTGTGGTCTTTCTTTCAGAAATAGTAAAGCCAACATGTTTTACCCATTGGCTTTCTCAAGGCTAATCATCCCTATATAATGCTTTTGCCAATTTAACAGACCACTAAGTATTCAAATGAAGAAAAGGGATGTAATTGGGGTGGGAGAAGAGGTTGAAATCGGCAAAAAGGTGAGAGAAGCCCAACTCATGAGTGATTGATTGGCAGTTAGTGGGTGGAATTACAGCCAACGAGAAGGCACCAATTCAGAGGCAGCATGGGACAGAGTTACAGGCAGCAAGAGAGGTAGGGGTAGCAGAGTTTGACCAGAAGCAGGAGGAAAGAGGATGGTTTCCAATACAGAGTTAGAATTTGAAAAGGGCTGGTTTCCTGTGAATTAAGTTGGGGAAAATGAGATATGTAAAAATGGGTTTCTCTAAATAGCTGAGAAGATCTATCATACTAATATAGATAGTTTAATGATAAATTTGTCTGAAATACTAGGATCTTGGACCTCTTGACACACTGACAGAATTCATCACCATTCCTGTCCCTGTGGATAACCGCAGGAAATAATCCCATGTCATTCTTTAGTGTCTATCTCAACCTCAGTCCTTCTATGCCAGCTTTCTCCAATGCAAGGCTAGAGGGTCAGTGGTCGTGTCCATTCGTACTCTAATTCTTTCCTCTGCTTAAAGAATGACATGGGGATGGTTTCCCGTGGTTATCCATGGGGATTGGAATGGTGATGAATTCTGTCATCGTGTCACTTTTGCATTTATATGAACTTATTGCTCTGTTAATGGTGTGGTAGACACTTTTAACAGTAATATACAGAAATAATTAAGGAATAATTTTATAGCCTCATTATTAAGGCTAGCACATCTTAGTAAAAGGACCCATAAGTTAGGATGTTTATATCCAGGTAAAGATCTTGAAGTGTTTTAGATTATTAATTTTAACTTTTTAATTTGGGAAGGATGTTTTATTGATGAATTTGTAATAAAATGTGTCTGTTGAGGCATATAGATGTAAATGTTTTTTGTATATGTATAATTGTGACCTGCAGGTAATAAATTTTAAAATAGATAAATAAAACACAAAGGAGAACGGTGATACCATTTCTATTCAAAATAAACTTAGAACCTTTTTTTGATAAGCTTTTAAAGGTAACCTTTGTTCAGGTCAGAAAAATCAGAATAAGATTGGTTTGATTTGTGTGAAAATTTAAGAGATCGAACAGTAAAAACTTTATAGTTTGTTTTAGATTTTTTTTGAAACTAAAAACTTTTATTGAAACTAAGGTCATTGCTACTTACTCTTTTTTATTGCATTAGGAGTTTATTTCACGAGTATGGAACCAAGTTATTTATTTTTGCTTGAGTTGTTGAAAGTTGGAAAATGTTTGTGTCCTCTGCTTCTTACTCTAATGGAACAATTCTGAGTTGCAAGTTGATAAGGAGTAATATCAGAGCGATGCTAATCAAAGGGCAAAATGCTCTGAGGGTGGACAGGAAGCATCCTGCTTCCCTTTCCTAATGGTGCAATCACAAGTAACATTCCTCCATTCAAGAATATTACCTTCCATGGTAAAAAGTTCAAATTGGTCTCACTTTCAGCTCTCCACAGGGTGGAATTTCCAGAATTAGAAGTCATCATATCATGGAGTGCGTGTGCCAGGGCGTACACAGCATTGTATACATTATAACTGTTTCCGGAGTTTATGATATCACAGTGCATGAGGTAGTCAGATGTTTCATTATCGCTGCAGGATCTTTGGATGCTCTTTGGGCACTCATCATTACACAGGTCCTTCCACCACATCTCTATGAAAGAATCACTTGGAAACACATCAGGATTCACCTCACGGACAAATCTGTGGAAGTTTGGAATATTCTTCTTTGCCACAGTGAAAGCTAAGGTGTTTTTTCTATCAGCATTGTCTGAGGGTAAGAAAAATATCCATTCATCCGTATTAATCCAGACTTTACCAGGTGCTTCCAAAATACTTGTATACTTTAGAAAATCTGTGCTCTGTGTGTTACAGAACAAAATAATCACTTTAGCTGTGGATACAATGATATTTTTGTAAACAGTGTTCATATATTGAAGCATGGGTGAACTGGACCGTTGGATGATTTCTATTAATTCAATGCACCCTCCACTCTGCACAATCCCTTCTCTCAGGATCTGCACAGCCCTCATGCTGTTTTCATCACTGGATGCAAGGATACCAACCCAGGTCCAGCCAAAATGCTTCAGCAACCTAACTATCCCAGCACAGAGGTGCAGCTCACTGGGGACCATCTGGTAAAAATAAGGAAACTTAACAGTGTCGCTCATGACAAGATTCCCTGAGATGTAACTCATCTGTTGAAAATAAAAAAAAGACTGAATTCATCACTATCTTTAACATAAAATTAAATATGTGGAATATAATTATACTGTATTGAATGTTTTATGTTTTTTTAAAACTTGCCTGTTCTTACAACAGGTACAAGCAGTTTACAATCTAAAAAAATAACTGAAAGGAACTCCATATATAACAGGACAGCGCTACAAAGAACACATTACTCACACTCCCTCATTCACAGCTACAACTTACTACATGTAAGTAAAAATATTCTTGTATCAATTCTGTATCACAAAGAATCAATGAAATAGGAGAAAAGGGATTGGATGACCAGTAGCAGAAGAGCTGGATTGAGTATTCAGGGAGAGTTGGCAGAGTTAAAAGGGGCTGAGCATCGATAATATTTGTGTGTGTGTGTGGGGGGGGCTTTCTTTTTCATTCACTTTCATTTTATATTTCAGTCACTTCTTTTCCTTAAACTCAGCCAAAGAAAAATAATACCACGAGACTTTCCTTTTGGTGGAATTCAGTTTGTGTGTATAAACGTTTAGAACAATACCACGCTTTTGGAAAAATGTTTTCCGCTAATTAATAGCTCTCAAAACCATATATGGACCCCCTTGACAATTTTGTGAATGATCAAAGTACATAACATTTCTTCTGTTTGACAGCAAATTCTGTACTACTTACCTGCTTATATATTCTGAATATTTTGTTGAATGTTTATATATTTTTTTTCACAAAAATCAATAAAAATATTGAATTTTAAAAAAGGGGCTGAGCACAGAGTATACTTGTATTTTATTTATATTTTCTTTTTCATTCATTTTCATGCTATATTCCTGTCACTTCTTTTCCTTAAACTCAACCAAAGAAAATGAATAATTTCTTTGTCACTGCTGCTAAGATTCTAAAATACCCTGAGACCTTCCTAAAATCCCTTAAACCCCACAGAACCTTCATTTATTCACTTATTCTTAAGGCTGGAACAATTCACCATCTTTCCTGTCCTGCAGCTTTTGTATCTCGAAATTGCTGCGGAAGGATGGATGACAGTTTTACATCTAATAGGTTGGCTAACACCTGCTCTAATCCAGGAAATGGACAGCTGAGATGTCCACCTGTATTTTATAAATGGTTTAGCAGGAGTTGCACTTTATCAAACACACCCGTCTCTATCCATCCTGAAATGTAAGCCTGGTTAAGCAAAAGATACACCTGTAGAAATTTAGGCGCACAGATTAGACTAAATACATGAGAACATAAGAATTATCGCTGCTGGGTCAGACCAGTGGTCCATCTTGCCCAGCAGTCCGCTCACGCGGCGGCCCCTAGGTCAAGACCAGTGCTCCAAATGAATTCAGTCTCACCAGTTTAGCATAAACTTGTCCAACTTTGTCTTGAAACCCTGGAGGGTGTTTTACCCTATAACAGACTCCGGAAGAACGTTCCAGTTTTCTACCACACATTGGTGGTAATTCTATAAAGAGCCACCCAGCTGAGGCAGATGTACAACCCATACATTATAAAGGATAAAAATTTGTATATATTTTTTGTCTCTACTCTAGAACTCCATCACCCTGTTCCTATTGCTCCTTGTATATCGCTATCCACCTCATGCTAGTGTAAGTTACATGGTTAAATAACAGATTATTGGGAATTTCAATTGTGAATGTGTATGTACAAACTTTAATCCAGTTTTGAGGTGATGGAAACAGGTTATACTCATCTGAACTGGTTTAAATCTTACTTCACTAGCAATTTTTTTTCAGGATGATTCTGATCTTTTTCTTCATCTTGCTTGTTGTTAGCAGGGGTACCCTAAGGCTCAGTTCTTGGGCTGGTTCTTTTCAAAGTTTTCCTTGCTTACACATTTTCCTTAAATGCAAGGTTTAGGATTTTCTTTTTACAAACTCCTCCTCTCCCTAAGAGATCCCATGTACCAGTCCCATGCTTTCCTGAATTTAGACACAGTCTCTGTCTCTACAACCTCTTCCGGGAGACTGTTCCATGCATCTACCACCCTTTCTGTAAAAAAGTATTTCCTTAGATTACTCCAGAGCTTATCACCTCTTAACCATCCTATGCCCTCTTATTACAGAGTTTCCTTTCAAATGAAAGAGACTTGACTCATGCGCATATACAATATGTAAGTATTTAAATGTTTCTATCATGTCTCCCCTCTTCCACCTTTCCTCCAAAGTATACAGATTGAGATCTTTAAGTCTGTCCCCTTATGCCTTATGATGAAGACCATTCACCATTTTAGTAGCCTTCCTCTGGACCAATGCTATCCTTTTAATATCTTTTTGAAGGTGCGGCCTCCAGAATTGTGCACAATATTCTAAATGAGGTCTCACCAGAGTCTTATACAGGGGCATCAATACCTCCTTTAACCTACTGGCCATACCTCTCCCTATGCACCCTAGCATCCTAGCTTTCGCTGTCACCTCATGTGCATTTGTGCCAAGAAGCTTGAAGAATAGTCTGAAAGTTGGCAGCTAAGATTTAATGCTAAGAGATGCAGGGTCATGTATTTGGGCTGTAAAAACCAAAGGGAATAGTACAGTTAAGGGGGTTAAAAACTTTTGTGCATGAAAGAGGAGCAGGACTTGTGTATGATAGTATCTGATGAACTGAAGGTGGTCAGACATATTGAAAGGTGACAACAAAAGCTAGAAGGATGCCTCATTTAGAATACTGTGTACAATTCTGGAGATACCATCTTCAAAAAGATATAAAAACGATGGAGTCAGTCCAGATGAAGGAAACTAAAATGGTCAGAGGTCTTTATCATAAGGTGTATGGGAATAGACCAGGGTTGGGCAACGAGGTCCGCAATCCAGTCAGGATTTTGGGATTTCTCCAATAAATATGCATGAGATCTATTTGCATGCACTGCCTCCCATTGTATGCAAATGGATCTCATGCATATTCATTGGGGAAATCCTAAAAACCCTCATTGCCCACCCCTGGGATAGATCTAAAGATCTCAATATGTATACTTTGGAAGAAAGGTGGGAGAGGGGAGATATGATAGAGATGTTTAAATATCTACACAGCATAAATGTACATGAGGAGAGTCTCTTTCATTTGAAACGTAGCTCTGGAATGAGAGGGTATAGGAGTAAGAGGTGATAGGCTTAGGAGTAATCTAAGGAAATACTTTTTTACAGAAAGAGTGGTAGATGCATAGAACAGTCTCCCAGAAGAAGTGGTGGAGACAGAGACAGTGTCTGAATTCAAGAAAGCCTGGGATAGACATAAAGGGTCTCTTAGAGAGAGGAAGAGATAATGGTTATTGTGAATAGGCTGTCATTTGGCCATCGTGTTTCTATGTTTCTTTGTTTCTCCCCACTTTTTTTTTTTAGCAATGTTAAACCATGCTCCCATTAATCTCTGCAGCACTGTTTGTTCTGAGTTCTTTTGATGGATCGTTCTCTTTTAGCCTATATAATAACTTTCTGATCCAAAAAGTATTTTATACATTAAGGATCACTGGATATATTTGTTCGTATCAAGGAAAAGACACTCTCAAAACTTTAACACATGCTTTTCTTACGAATCAATTTGATTATGGTAAATCTGTTTTCACTGGACTACCTCAGAATACTGTTAGATGGTTGAAAGTCCTTCAGAGATAAAGAGAGGTAATGCTGGATGGTGAGTATGTGAAGTAAAATGAAAGGGTCCACTGACCTGTGGGTAGTGGTATATACTGGAAAGGCTGGAAAACTCACTTGATTGCTCAGCAGAAAGACCTTCAATGACAGCAGCTAGTGGTCCAGATGTTGTGCTGATGTAGTTTGGGATCCCGGTGTCCATTCCTGAAAATATATTCATGGCAGCTGCATATGCTAAGAATAAGTTGTTGTTAGGGTTATAAATGTGGAATCCCAGTGTGATGTTTGGTAAGAGCTCTGAGCTGTTGTTAATATCCTCCACCGCAGATACAAAGGCCAGGAAGTTGTAATGGAACAACCATGTAGGACTTTAATGACAATAAATGACACATAATATGAATTAGCAACAAATTAAAAATTATTGAAACATAGACATTGATAGTAGATGCGAGTGATTAGGAAATGATTAGGGAAATGGGGTGATGAATAGGGTTGTTTCTTATTTGCTAACAACATGGAAAAATACACACCCCAGTTTTAGCACAAAGTAAGCTCGTTTATTCCCTCTTTCTCCATCTTCTCTAAAGTTTTTCTGTTCTTCTTCAGGTACCTGCCATGCTGTAGGGCCACAACAGGTATTCTGCCCACATGCACCCAGTCTTAATTCTGTTTCTGTGTCTATCCGTAGACATCTGACTCATTAAATAACCTCACCACTCAAGATCAAGCAGGGGCCAGAGCAGACTGATTGAAGATATGGTATCAGGGGGAGACAGCATGGCTGGTAATACTGCTGAAAGTTCCATGTTCCCCCCAAAATTAAGATGAAGCCACTTGGAAGTGTTAATGGAGGAGAAGCTAAGAGTTACTCATGCATGCACTGAAGTAGGTACCTGGGGTCCTATTAGGATCAGAGGAGGCCCTTCCCAACTACTTAAGGAGCACCCTTATCACATTATGGGGCTGCAGGCATGTCACTGTGGGCATGTGTCCAAAAGCTCATGACCAAAGGAGCAGGTCTCACCCCTTCAGAGCAATTAAAGAGCGCAAAGCCTGGGATTGTGCTCTATTTCTAGTGGAGAAATAAAACAGAGGAGGGGAAAAAGCCATTTTATCAGTCAGTTGTGCAGGGTCCTATTTTGTATCCAGCAATATATGTTAATTCATCTATATGAGTGAGTGTTTTGTTTCCCTCTGAAGTTTGGCTTTCTTCTGAGGGATGAACCCCACCCCTACAACCAACTTTAAGGGTAGATCTGACAGCTGTTGTGGACTTTGGATATAGCATGGGACATTATGTACTACATTGGAACGTTCTTCCTCAACAGATCAGGGTAATAATGAAGAATTGGTTTTGACTATAAAGTACTGACAGTTACTTTTACTCATAATTTACTTTCTTTTTTTTTTTTCATCTTTATTCCTTTTTATTTCTTTCAACAAGTGTACAATATTATTACAAGTAATTCACATCATTCACTTGACATTCTTAAGCAATATTATTACACATGTTTTAATTCCCTCCACCCACCTCCCATCCCCTCCCCTATCAACAAAATATTTTATCCAAACATATACATATTTAGACTCTCCCTCCCCCCCATTTTTACAAATTATCCCCTAAGGAAAAAGAATAACCCTTAATCATTACAATATTCAATTAATGGCCTCCACACCTCCTTAAACCTTTTAAAATATCCCCTCTGTACGGCAAGAAATCTTTCCATCTTATATAAATGACAAACTGAGTTCCACCAAAAACTACAATTCAATCTAGAACAGTCTTTCCAATTAGTCGTTATTTGTTGAATTCCCACTCCAGTAAGAATCATCAATAATTTGTTGTTTGCTGCAGATATTTGACTTTTGGCCCTCATACACATTCCAAAAATCACTGTGTCGTAGGATAATGCTACATGATTTTCCATCAATATATTAACTTGATCCCATATTGATATCCAAAATGCCTGAATACATGGACAATAAAATAAAAGATGGTCTAAAGTTCCAATTTCAATTTTACAATGCCAGCATCTATTAGACTTAGAGCAATCTAATTTTTGTAATTTAGTAGGGGTCCAGAATGCTCTATGCAACAAAAAGAACCATGTTTGCCTAATAGATGCCGACATCGTACCTTTAATTCTCCAAGACCAAATACGTGGCCATTGAGATGCATTAATTTGATGCTTAATCTCAATGCTCCAAATATCTCTTAATCCATTTTTTGGTTTCTTATTCAAATAATTAGATATCATTTTATACCACTTTGCGGCCTGGTGTCCCAGAAAATCTGCCTGGAAACATAAGAATTCTAAGCTGTAATGATCATTTAAAGATTTCCATTCAGGGAACCCCACCTGAATAGCCTGCTTCAATTGCAACCACTTATAACTTTGTTTTTTATTCAGACCATATTTATGTTGCAATTGTGAAAAATCAAGCAGCTTACCATTATCAATTACTTCCGTTAAGGATCTTATACCTGCTTTAATCCAATCCTTCCAGACAATCTTAAACCCGCCTATTTGTATCTTGGAGTTTACCCAAATAGTCTGCTGTTTCGATTTTAAAATAGAATCACTAGTTAATTTATCTACAAATCTTAATGTTTTCCAAGTATCCATTAATACTCTATTGTCTTTACGTATTCTAGGCACTTTTATACCAAGCAGAAGATCAAGCCTAAGTGGAAAAATAAGTGATCTCTCCACCCTTAACCACTCTGGTAATTGTTCCAAAAGCTCTGGGAGGACCCAATACATACCTTGGCGCATGATATAGGCCTGATGATACCTATAAAAATTGGGAAAATTTACCCCACCCTCCTCAATTGGTCTTTGCAAAGACACTAGAGCCACTCTTGCAATTTTACCCAGCCAAATAAATTTAACCAGAATACTATTTAATTTTTTATAAAAAGACCCCTGAAAAAACACTGGTATCATTCCCAATTGATAGCAAACTACAGGCAAAATCATCATTTTAACAGTTTGAACTCTTCCCCACCATGACAAATGTAAAGGATTCCATTGCTCACATAACTCTGTTACTTTTTGTAATAAAAATTTTTCGTTTATTCTCATTGTCTCTTCAAGTGTTTTATTCAACCAAATACCTAAGTATTTTATACCATCCTCTTTCCAAATAAAAGGGAAAGAATCAAGTATACCTTTTGTACAATGCACATTTAAAGGTAAAATTTCTGATTTATTCCAATTTATTTTGTATCCTGAGAATTTTCCAAATGTATCTATTATCTCCAGTAGACATGGAATTGTTGTTTCCGGATTCCTCAAATGAAGCAATATATCATCTGCATAAGCGGATACTTTATATTCCACTCCAGCACATGGAATACCCTCTATGTCCTTTGCCTGTTGAATAGCTAACAACAAGGGTTCAAGAACTATATCAAAGAGCAAAGGAGATAATGGACAACCCTGTCTAACTCCCCTCTGCAATTTAAAAGCATCTGAAAAATTATTATTTATGTATAAACGAGCAGTTGGGGAGCTATACAGTGCTTGAATCATTTGTATAAATCCGGATCCAATACCAAACCATTCCATAGCTTGATACATGAAATTCCATTCTACACGATCAAAAGCCTTCTCAGCATCTAGTGATACTGAAAAAGCCGGATCATTAATTTGTCTTGTTAAATAATACATCTGAAATGCCAGTCTAGTATTATTTGAAGAGTGTCTTTGAGCAACAAATCCAGTTTGATTTATTCCTATTATATGCGGAAGAGCTTTAGCCAATCTTAATGCTAAAATCTTAGCTAATATTTTACCATCTACATTTATTAAAGATATAGGCCTGTAATTTGACACCAATGTTGGATCTTTATTTGGCTTTGGCAAAACAATAGTTAAAGATTCTGCCATAGTGCCTGATATACAACCTTTATTCAGTTGGTCCTGATATAGTTTTAATAAATATGGTAAAAGGGAAATTTGAAATTCTTTATAAAACTCCACTGTAAATCCATCTCCACCTGGAGCGGTCCCAACTCTAAGGGATTTCAATGCCATTTGTAACTCTTTTAATGATATAGGTTTATCTAAACTTCCTTTTATATGATCAGGAACCTTAGGTCCTTTAACTAAACTCAAAAAATCCAACCCATCTTTCTCTTTATCTAAATAAGACTCAGAAGAATACAGTGACTTATAATATTTTAAAAATTGTTTTAATATATTTCCAATTTGAGAATGAGAATGTCCTAATTCATCCTTAATTATGCTTATTTTCTCCTTTCTTTTCTTTGCTTTTAAATAATTTGCCAATAATCTTCCAGCCTTATTTGCACTACCATAATACATCGTTTGCTGAGCAAAAATATCTTTCCTTACTAATCCAGAGGAAATTTCATTATATTCACATTTTTTTTTTAACAATAATTGAAATGTCTCTTGTTCCCATTTATTAACCAATTTTAATTCCAAATTTTTAATTTCTTTTTCCAAATTTGCAAATTGCTTTCTTATCTGTTTCTTTTTATACGCAGAATATGATATAATTTGTCCTCTCATAGTTGCTTTGAAAGCATCCCATAATATTCCAATCGACATTTCCTCTAGGTCATTAAGTCTGAAATATTCATTCATTTTTATCTGAAATTCAGTGCAAAATTTAGAATCAGCAAGCAAAGTATTATCAAACCTCCATACAGGTTTGGAATTATCTTGATCTAATAAGTTAACTTCTATCCACACACCACCATGATCAGATATTACTATTGGTTCTATGTCAGCTTTTACAACTTGCTGTACAATCTGATCTGAAACAAATATATAATCAATTCTTGAAAACGATTGATGAACATGTGAACAAAATGTAAATTCCCGATCATTAAAATGAAGAATACGCCATATATCTTTCAAATTACATGCTTGTATCAAATTTTCTAATCCCATTGATTTCATAATTCTACTAGGCTTTTTATCCATTATTGGATCTATAACAGCATTGAAATCCCCAGCCACCACTAAATTAGTAGTAGCCAGTGGTAAAACTAATTGTTGTAGAGATTTAAAGAATTCACTTTGATTCGAATTAGGTGCATATATATTTAGTAACGCCATTGTATTACTGCCCATGCTCATGTCAACAAGTACCCACCTTCCTTGAGGATCTGCCTTTACCATATTAAATGTTGCTGAACATTTTTTATTAATCAATATTGCTACTCCTGCCTTCTTTTTTACCGCTGGTGCAAATAAACATTGTTTTATCCACTTATCTGTCAGCTTCATAGACTCTGTTCCAGACAAATGTGTCTCTTGCAAGAAACATATATCTATATTTTGTTGTTTAATATATTCCAATACCTTTTTCCTTTTTATAGGGTGATTAAGGCCATTTACATTCAAAGAAAAAATTTTAAAACCCATTTTACAAATAAAATATAAAATACATATATAATCCACTCAAACATAAAATATACATTTTTTCTTTTTCCTTAAACCAATATATGAGTCTCCCTCCCTCCCCTCTTTCCCCATCCCCCCTATTCCCATCCCCCACCCTCCCCTCCCCTAACACAAATGCAAACTTCGAAACGCACATATTACTGAGCAAAAATAAACTCCCCACAGGCAATAACATACTCATTTTTCTTTCTCTAATCTTTCAAACAACCAACACTAAATTATCCTGCAGTCAATCCATTCTTCAATACCCTAAATACCTATATTTACTATAATTCTTTATTATATACTTCCCCTCTCATTCAAATTTCCAAACATTCTTCCATCCTATACCTCTAATATATTTATAAAAGTATATACCCAATATTTCGGAAACCATTTCTTACAATATATACCCCCCCAAGATTAATATTATTATTTTATTTTATTTTTTTTTTTTTAACCTAAGTTTCTCACAACTTCAATGGAACATACATCACTCCATCCTATAATATTCATTTTTTTTTTTTTTTTAACCTTACATCAAAAGAAGGATCAAACATTTCAACCAAGCAGACCTCATATTTTTTTAAAACTCTCATTAATTTTCATTGCATCTTCAATCTATTACAGTCTATTCTCCATTCTGCAGAACTGTAACACTTGTACATCTTCATCCTGCTGTTTCAGTCTCTTATTCCATCTTCTTGCAGATTGCTATTTCATCTTTCTCCAATAAAGTATTTTGCAACATCATCCTTATATCTCAGTCAATTTCAGATGCAAATTGTAAATCTAAATAATGCTCAAGTCATTTCCATCAGTCCATCTTCACATCTTCTTCTCTTTACATCAATAGTCTTTTGTATTTTTCATCTTATTATATTCTAAATTCCCACATTTCTCCAATGCAGCATTTATGTGTCCTCATATTATCTCAGTCACGCTCAAATGCAAATTATAAATTCACATTAAGAAACCATCCAAATCTTATAATTGTTCCTCATATTTTCTTCACTTCCTATATGCTCCATCCCTCTTCTTACCTTGTCAAAATCTTCTTTTCTTCTTTTCTTATTGTCTCTTTAAAATTTTTCATTTCTTTTCTTTAAATCTTGTTTGAAATGTTGATCCCCCTTAAACCTAACTGCAACAATTTTCTAGAAAATATTTTCTCCTTTTCTATTTTTTTTCCACTTTTTCCTTCTTTATAAAATATCTTTCAATTTTCACTCAAAAATATAAACCAAAAATAATCTAAGTATATTATTTATTACATTTTCTAAATAATTTCATGAAACCATAGGCAAATTATATTGATCTAGAAATTCCTGTAATTTGCCTGCTTCTTCAAAATTATAAGTTTTATTCTCATAAGTTACCCTCATAATAGCAGGGTATATCAATCCATATCTTGCTCCCATTGCTCTCAGTTTAGGTCTTAAATCCAAAAGCTGTTTTCTTTTGTAGGCTGTAGCTTTTGCAAAGTCAGGTACTATAAAGATCTTAGAATCCTGGCATTTAAGATCCTTGTTTGTTTTAGCCAGCTTTATAATCTCTACCACCTGCTGATGTCTTAGCAGCTTAAAGATTATTGGACGGGGACCCTTCTGACTATTTGATCTTTTCATCGGTATCCGATGTGCTCTTTCTATCTCCAAAGGAAAAGAACTTTTAAATGGCAAGATCTTTGGGATAAAATTAGTCACAAATTGAATAGGATCATTCTGCTCAATCCCCTCAGGTATCCCAATCAGACGCAAATTATTCCTTCTTTCACGATTTGATAAGTCTTCAAAATCCTTTTTCAACGCCTCTATTTCTCTGTGATCTTTTTTACACACCAGCATCTCTGCCTCAGATTTCTCAGCATGCTTTTCTAACTGCTCAATTTTGAAGTCAACTGCCTGCATTCTATTTGTCAGACTCTCTATTTCCTTCTTCACATCTTTTATATTTTTAGCGTTATCACTTACTATTTCTTTAATTTTCTGAAGTTCATTCATCAAATCACTGTTATCAATTTCTTCCTGAGGCAAAGGGACCGCTGTCGGGGATACCGAATCAATTTTTGTTCTTTTTTTACTTCCTGCTCCTGAATTCACCGGATTACTTTTACTAGTTTTACCCGAAGCCATTTCTTACTTCAATTCTCTCTTTTCCTTCACTTTTCTTTAATTTTAACTGCCAAAATCTTAATAAAATTTGCCTGTCACAACAGAGCTAATCCTCTACCCAGCCATCTTCGTGCGCTGCAAAGTTCTAGAATGTCATAATTTACTTTCTGATACTATGACTGTCTCTAAACAAGATGCTTCCATTAAAGATATTTATGAGGCAATATTTAAAATGGATAACATCTTCAAGATACTTTAGCATCCTATAGTAAATTTATAGTGGAGACAGCTGAAGAATTTGTTGAGCAATATGCAAAGACACAATCCATTCAAAAGAGATTAGAGAAATTGGAAACCCAGATATCTTCTTGCCAATCATTAATGGTATCCACAGAGTTATTTAACATGTATATTTTACAACTCTTTTATAATTTTTTGGATATAAATTCTTTATATTACATTTCTAGAGGGGTAAGATTGGTTAATCAAGATGGAGAGTATGATAATTTGAATTTCTTGAACAGTTTAGAACTTAGAAAGTTTCTGGATATAGACTCTATGCAGTATACATTTAGGCATTCTATAAACAGCGTCTTAACATAAGTATCAGTAGGTACCCTATAGGTTCACAAGTTAAGTCCAAAATGCACTGTGAATAATGCAGCTTACAATTTTCTCCATGAGTGTCTTTACCACTGAAAATTGATCCCTTTGGGACATCAAATATGAAATCCCACCATGAACTCATACAATTATAATATTCTTCAGTAACCAGGTCATACAGGTGATTGAAAGGCAATGAGAGAGTCTGAATGTGTTCTAGTAATTAGAGCCAGCATAGTTAAATTTGGCAGTATGCTGGGAAATATGTTAACAGATCAAAAGACAGATGCTTCCATTAAGAGAAATCTCATTGATTATAATTTTAGGAAATTACTCTACTCAGAAGCTCAGAAAAGAGTTTTATCTTATCATAGGGGGTTTGAGAAGAGAGGAAGAGAAACGATGGATGACAAAATGAAGCAAAATGTAACATATGTGTAATTCAGTAATAAGCAGAATTTGGAAATGAGGAATGACTTTTGCAAGGGTTCAATGAAAGACAGTGTGCATAAGTCTATGATAAGACAACCCCTTGGGTATTGGAAACCAAATACATAAATGGACATTGATAGAGTAAATGCAGTTCAAATGAAGTGACCAAAAATAGTGCATAACTTCCAAAATAGGTCACATATAGAAAGGTTGAGGGAGTTACAGATGTAATCTACAAAAAAGGAAGAAATCTAGCAAGTTTTTCTAATATATATATTCTCAAAAGAATGAAAACCTCAATGTTAAGGGGTTGTCAAAGTAAATAGGAAGGAGAAAACCTAAAATACAAGATATGGATTTTTTAACATCATAAAGAGTTTGGTGAATAGCTGAAATATTTCAATACAAAAGAATGTCAGAATTCAGACATAAATTGGATAGATGTGGGGAAGTCACTTTTCACAATCTGTTCACCCAGGGACTAAGGCTTTTTGGAAACTTCAGACTGGAATAAAACCACACACAGAGAAAAGTGTATTTTTACAGCCTGAAAGGTATGAGGGCTTGAGAGAGAAAGCAACACATCAAGATAGAAGTCTTAGCAAGAAATTTTTCCCCATAGAAACTTTCAAAAGGAACACACACACTTTATATGAGAAAAATAATAAAATGTCCACAGGTTATATCTGCAGTTCATGCAAAAAGAATCAAAATAAAACCATAAAATGTCTCAGATAGGAGCTAAATCATGATGCTACTTACAACGAATGTCCTTCAAATGAGGGAAAATTTGTGAAGGATGGTTGATGAAGTGGAAACAAACTTTCCAAAGATACAAGTCCCCCAATCAATATGTCCCCATCCCTATGATATCCTGGTTGCAGTTGCTTTGATAAGTAGTTTCTAAGTGTACACTGACATTCAGCCGTCTTCCACAGGATGGCACTGAAGATGAATAAAATCAGAGCCAGACGACCTTCCATCTTTATCACTGTGAAACAACTTCTCCTGTGATACTGCTTCATCTACCCAATCCAGTTGTTATACTTGGTATTGAGGGGGTGATGTACAGTTCTTGATAGTTGTATCAAAGAGAACATTTGAATGATAGGCAGAAAATATTAAGTAGACCTTTGCCTTTATATACAAGACAAATGAGAGAAGAGAATACAATTGTGATTCTTTTAGTGAGGTGACCACTCTATTTTTGGTTGAGCTCCAAAACCTGTGAGGACACCATGTGGCTTCTGTTTTGCCCATTGCTCAGGGGTTCAGCCTTGAGGGATATCAGCTCCTGACATCTACAATTATCATAAAATATAATAGTTATTTATTTTAAATATAATATTATGGATTGTGTTTTCTTTAACATACTGTATATTAATTTCGTAGAAATGCTTGTACAGGACACTATGTAATAACAGTAATACCACAATAATGCTTATCTTTAACTTCAGTAAAGCTGTTACATAGGTCCAATAGGTCCAAATTATACTTTTTGAAAAGGACTTTTAAAGATAAGAATGAAGTTTGAGAAGAGCAAGATGTAACAGCTTTACTGGAATCCTCAAGTATTGAGTTCACTGATCATGCAACATTATTGGTTACCTTTGTCTTTTACCAAGATAGAGAGATGGATCTAAAGCTATACTATAGCTTGAAGCAAATTTCCTATTTAGGTGAAAGAATATATATATTTTCTGGATGTTTCTAAGTGGACTCATGCTAGGAGAAAGGAATTCCTAGCCTATCGGGATAAAGTGCTCTCCTTAGGTGCTTTCTTCCAATTGAGATTTCCATGTAAATGTTTTATTTCATATCAGGATGTTAGATATATATTTTATGATCCATTTCAGCTTCGTTTCTTTCTAGAGGGGAAGGGGATTTCATTTGCAGCCTAGGGGAAAAGTGTAAAAATCAAGTCAGTTAGAAAGCTGAAAGGATTTGCTCAATTTCTTGTTTAGTACTTTTTTTGTCTTAATTCCCTCTCCCTGGAGAATTAATATCATTGCCCCCCCACTCAGTTTGAGGACTATATTCTGTATTATATTTTCTTATTCATATTGTTTAACTTTAATTCCCTATGGGGAAATTGGGAGTATCTTATTCTGTTTTGTTTCTTTCAAAGTTTATGTTTTGTATTTAATTTGAAAATTATAAATAAAAATAAAATTAAAAAAAATAACACAGTAATGCATGATAGCTGATGATATCAGAAACAGATGAGATTGACCATTCACAGAGCATAGTTATTCTGTCCATTCAGCCATGAATACATGTGACATTCCAGAGACTGTAACCGATACAAAGGAGGAAAATTATCAATGTGTGATAAGAGGTGGACCTTGATTTATCATGGGAGACATCAACCTTCAGCATCTCTGTATCACAGATTGTCACCTCATGTAGTAAAGGACTAATGCTTCCAAGCCACATTGTTCAGGGGTCAGTAACAGATAAAAGTATCAGTGACATAAGGCCCTTCACAAAATCAAATCCCCCTCTTCATAAGACCTCCCCCATGTGACTTCACAACCTACCTAGCCTATCTAGTGGTGGAGATCAGCTGGAAGTGGCTTCCCCTCAAAAAACCCTGTAGATGGTTGTTAGGGGTACTGGCGTTAAGAGAAACAAGTTCTTATTTAGAAACATGACTCCTAGGGAAAGTACCATTGGAATACCTCTAGGGGTCACAAGTACTATTTTAGATTTGGGAGTTGACAAGGGTATTAGCAAGTGGACATTGCTTCTTCACACACCAGAAACCACCACCAATTCCATCAAGTAGATCCAGAGGTCCTTTAGCAGGGTAGAAGATAAGTTGGAGGCTATTGCCTTTGAGATATTCCCTGAGGGATCATTCTGTCTGAGCTCCACCATTAGAAGTGCTTACATGGGTTGGAGGTCAGTGTGTGAAGGGTATGCCTTAGAGAGGTATTTTGTTTTCCACTAAAGCTAAATAATCAGAAGTGACAATAATTTTCAACAGCCCCAGCTGTCTAGTAATAAAATATAACCCAAATTCAAACTGTACTGACACAGCACTTCTTAGGCTATTAGCAATTATCTTTCATTATCTAGATTAAAATAAATATCCCCTTTTATTAAACTACGCTAGCAGTTTTTAGCACAGGGAGCCATGCTGAATGGCCTGCACTGCTCCCGACGCTCATAGGAACTCAATGAGCGTTGGGAGCAGCGCTGACCATTCAGAGTGGCTTCCCGCGCTAAAAACTGCTAGCGCAGTTTAATAAAAGGTGACCAAAATGATTATCATTCTGCCTTTAGATCACTTAGCTGCATTTGATCTGGTAAATCATTCCATTCTCCTTCAATGTCTCTCTGATCTGGGCATCTGATATTGCTTTTTTTGGTTTCCCAACCCTGTCTTAAAGGACCACCAGGCCAGTTGGGTTTTGGGGATAACCCTAATGAATATGCATGGAGCAGATTTGCATGCCTGTCACCTCCATTATATGCAAATTTCTCTTATGCATATTTATTAGGGCTATCCCAAAAACCCGACTGGCCTGGTGGTCCTCCAGGACAGGGTTGGGAACCACTGCTCTAGCACAAGGCTTCTTCTGCCTTATTCACTCTGTGCTGTGGAGTCTCTCAAGTTTACTGCTTAGTTCCTATTCTCTTTAACATCTTTATTTCTCCACATTTTACAATAATTCAAACACTTACCCCCCTCTTCTACAAAACTGCGCTAGCAGTTTCTAGCGTGGGGAGCAGCGCTGAATGGCCCGCACTGCTCCTGACACTCATAGGAACTCAGTGAGCATCGGGAGCAGTGCGAGCCATTCAGCATGGCTCTCTTTGCTCTCTCTGCACTAAAAAACGCTAGAGTGGTTTCGTAGAAGAGGGGGTTAGTCTAATTTCATCTTTATATGCAGATGATATACAGATTATAATGACTCTTCATGATTCAGACACTTGTCCATGTCTGCCTTATATATAAAACTATCTACAATGCCATCTATGGAATTGGAAAGAAGTAGTGAGATAGTAAATGCCCTTCAAGGATCTCTGCTCAGACAAATGGTGACAGAACTGATGAGGGTAAAAGTAATACTGGATCTGCTGATCATAATGTCCGAGTGGGTACCCACCTGAGCGGTAGTAATCATCAATCAGTTTGGTTTGATATAACAACTAAAGCGGAGGACAGCTACACAAAAATCAAAGTCCCAGATTTCTATCTTGTGGACTTTAGTAAAAAGGACGTATCTGAATAAAGAGCTAATAGGATGAGAGGGCAAAAGGGAAGTGGAAAAACATTGGTCCAAGCTGAAAGAAATGATAAAAATGGCTACCGATCTTTATGTGAGGAAAATAAATAAAAATATGAGAAAAAGGAAATCGATGTTGTTCTCCAAACTAGTGGTGGAAAAAATAAAGGCAAAAGAATTGGCGGTCATGAAATATTCAAAGAACTCAAGAAGAGGAGTACAGAAAGAAATACCGGATGAAACTGAAAAGAAAGAAGCCGAGAGAGAGGTATATCTGGTGAAAGTGCAAGCAGAAGAGCAAGTGGCTAGAAATATGAAAAAAGAGAGATCAAGTTCTTTTCAGGTATATTAGTGGAAGGAGAAAGACCAAAAAAAAAGGAATTATGAGATTGAAAGAAGATATGAACCATTGTGTGGAGAGTGATAAGGAAAAAGCAAATGTGCTAAATACTTCTGTTCGGTGTTCACAGAAGAAAAACCTGGAGAAGGACCACAATTGGTTAGCAAAGTTACACCTGAGAATGGAGTGGACACCGCACCGTTCATGGAAGAAAGTGTTTATGAAGAACTTGAAAAATTAAAGGTGGACAAAGCTAAGTCCAATAAGATTCCGGTCCCTCCCATGTCTAAATAGGCTTGATTAGGACATTTTGAACTTGGATATGGCCCAAAAAGTTAGACATCCTGAGGGCCAAGATGTCAAAATAAGTCATTTCTCCAAAAAATTGGACATCTGGCAGTTTTGAAAATGGACATTTTCCTGCTTGGATTTTTGGACATCTTGTGGGAGATGTCCAAAGTTGGACTTAGATGTTCTATCAACAATGTTCTTTCACAAGAGGGTAATGGTGAGATGTGTACTCGGGACCTTTTTTGTGAAGTTCACTGCAGTGCTCCCTAAGGAATCCCACTGCTTTTCTGTGATGACTAGCCAGTCTACTACATATGCTAGCCCCACCTACACCCAATGACTTATTCTTTGCATTTTTCATATGGACATTTTTTTCCCTGAAAATGGTACAAAAAAAAAAATAGATCCACCAAAGCTGAACATACCTAGAAATGGTCATTTTCTCTACCTGATTTTTGGACACTTCTGAAAACATCAAAACTTGGACAAGATATCATAATAAACTCGGCAAGATATCATAATAATTCGGCAAGATATCATAAACACCTTGTTGGACAAGTTGATAAGAGTGTAGATGTGGGAAAGGTCAGTTGTAGGTGGGGTATATGGAACAGGATATGTGTATAGGTATCAAGATTATTTACATTGTCCAATTTGACACTGACTAGAGGACATGTAATGAAGCTAAGGGGGGACAGGTTCAGGACTAATGTCAGGAAGTTCTGCTTCACTCAGAGAGTGGTTGACGCCTGGAATGCCCTCCCAGAGGAGATTATTGCGGAATCGACCGTCCTAGGCTTCAAGAGCAAACTAGATGCATATCTCCTTAAGAGAGGCATATAAAGATATGGTGGACTATAAATTACGCCAGGTGTACACCTGGCAGGGCCTCCGCGTGTGCGGATCGCCGGACTTGATGGACCGAAGGTCTGATCCAGAGATGGCAATTCTTATGTTCTTATGACTTAGACATCATATAAAAAATGCTCCACCACATCAGCCAATCCCTTTTCATTTCTACTCCTTACTCCTATAATTATGTTCTAAATATTTGATATGTGAATGAAATATAGTATTATAACACAGATGCTGAATACAATCTTTTACTTTCAACAGTTCAATTTTCTCTCAGGGAATCTTGTCATGAGTGACATGGTTAAGTTTCCCAATTTCTAACGGACTGTCCCCAGTGAGCTGCACCTCTGTACTGGGATAATCAAATTATTGAAGCATTTTGGCTGGATTTGGGTTGGTGTCCTTGCATCTGATGATATTTCTATGTTTCTAAAATAGCATGAGGGCTTTGTAGATCCTAAGAGAAGGGACTGAGCAGAATGGAGGTTACATTGAATTCATAGAGATCATCCATCAGTCCAATTCACTCTTGAATCAAAATATGAACAGTGTTTAGAAAAACATTGCTGCATTTTCAACTAAAGTCATTATTTTGTATTGTAACAGTGCACAAATAATAACATAGTAACATAGTAAATGACAGCAAATAAAGACCTGAACGGTCCATCCAGTCTGCCCATTAGTTTTACCCATTAAAAATACATGATTAAATTAACTTGTCTCTTCTTTGGCATTTCTGAGTCATAGACTGTAAAGTCCACCTGGTATTGTCCTAGGTTCCAAATGCTGAAGTTGCTGTTCAAGCTCACTCCAGCCTATCCAACCATCCTGTTTGCAGGATATCTACCAGTAACATCCTCATGTTCCAAGTTAGTGAAGTTCCCATTGATGCCCTCTTCTGCCCATCCTACACCAAATCATCACATATGGGACACAGACTGTGCAAGTCTGTCCAGTACTGGCCTTAGCTCTTTAATTTACATTCTTCATTTTCTAAGTAGAGATCCTTTATATTTTTCCCAAGCTTTTTTGAATGCCATCACTGTTTTCCTCTCCACCACTTCTCTTGAGAAAGCATTCCAAGCATCTACTACCCTCTCCGTGAAAAATAATTTCTTTACATTGCTCCTGAGTCTTCCTCCCCGCAACCTCAAATTATACCATTTTCTCTTCTCTGGAAAAGATTTGGTCCTATATTAATACCTTTCAAGTATTTAAACGTCTGTATCATATCTCCCCTGTCCCTCCTTTCCTCCAGAGTATACATATTTAGGTCTTCCATTCTCTTCTCATACTTCTTTTGGTTCAAATCCCTTGCCATTTTCATCACATTCCTCTGGACCACTTCGAGTCTTTTTATATCCTTCACCAGATACAACCTCCAAATCTGAACACAATACTCCAAGTGCGGCTTCACTATTGACCTATACAAGGGCATCCCTTCTTCTGCTGGTTGTTCCTCTTTCTATACAGCCTAGCATCCTTCTGGCTACAGCCACCACCTTATCACATTGTTTAGATGTCTTTGGATTCTCAGACACAATCACCCCAAGGTCCCTCTCTCCATCTGTATTTATCAGCCTCTCACCTCCCAGCACATATGATTCCCTCAGATTTATAACCCCAAATCTCTGCACTTCTTCGCATTGAATTTTAGATGTTAGACAGATCATTCTTCTAACTTTTCCAGATCTTTTTTCATGTTTTCCACTCCCTCCGGGGTGTCCACTCTATTACATATCTTGGTATCATCTGCAAATAGGCTAACCTTACCTTCTAACCCTTCAGCAATGTCACTCACAAGCATATTAAACAGAATCTGTCCAGCACAAATCCCTGAGGCACTCTACTAATTACCTTTCCCTCCTTTGAATGAATTCCATTTAACCACCACCATCTGATGTATGGCCATCAATCAGCTTCAAATCCAATTCACGACTTTGGACCCTAACCTCAGCCCATGGAGTTTGTTTAAGAGCCTCCTATGAGGAACCGTGTCAAAGGTTTGCTGAAATCTTAAGTAAATTATATCTAGTGCACGTCCTTGCTCCAATTCTCTGGTCACCCAGTCAAATAATTCAATCAGATTTGTTTGGCACGATTTACCTTTAATAAATCCATGTTGCCTTGGATCTTGTAATCCATTAGATTCTAAGAATTTCACTATCCTTTCCTTCAGCAACGTTTCCATTATTTTTCCAATAACTGAAGTGAGGCTTACCGGTCTGTAATTTCTCGCCTCATCTCTGCAACCACTTTTGTGAAGAGGAACCACATCCGCTGTTCTCCAGTCCTGCAGAACCTCTCCCGTATCTAAAGATCTATTGAACAAATCTTTAAGATGACCCGCCAGAACCTCTCGGAGCTCCCTCAAAATCCTAGGATGGAACCCGTCCGGTCCTATAGCTTTGTTCACCTTCAGTTTTTCAAGTTATTCATAAACACTTTCTTCCATGAATGGCGTGGTATCCACTCTATTCTCAGGTGTAACTTTGCTAATCACGGTCCTTCACCATGTTTTTCTTCTGTGAATACCAAACAGAAGTATTTGTTTAGCATATTCGCTTTGTTTTCATCACTCTCCACATAGCAGTTCATGCCTTCTTTCAGTGTCAGAATTCCATTTTTGTCTTTCTCCTTTCACTAATATATCTAAAAAAAAATTTGTCTCCTTTTTCTATATTTATAGCCATTTGCTCTTGCACTTGCATTTTCACCAGACATATCTCTCTCTTGACTTCTTTCAGTTTCATCTGATATTCCTTTCTGTCCTCTTCTTTTTTTATATTTCATGAACGCCAATTCTTATGCCTTTATTTTTTCTGCTATAGTTTGGAGAACCATATTGGTTTCCTTTTTCTCTTATTTTTATTTATTTTCTTCACATAAAGGTCAGTAGCTCTTTTTATTGCACCTTTCAGCTTGGACCAATCAACTCTTTCTTCAGGTACTCCCCCATGCTACTAACGTCTGCACATTTAAAATCCATGACTTTGAGTTTTGTGTGATCATCCTCCACTTTGGCTGCAGTTCCAGACTGGACCATCCAATGCCACATACAACTATTAGGGAAGCACCAGAAAAAAATCTGGATCATCGCAGATGAATTTTTATTTTTCTTACCCTCAGACAATGCCGATGGGAAAAGCACCATAGCTTTCACTGTGGTAAAGAAGAATATTCCAAGCTTCCACAGATTTGTTCATGAGGTGAATTCTGCTGTTTCCAAGTACACTACCAGGTTTCAAAGAAGGATTGGATAAATTCCTGAAGGATACGGGGATTGAGGGATATAGATAGAGGTAGAGATAGGCTATGAAAGGGTATAGATAGAAGGACAAGGGGGATTAAAGGGTTTAGACAGGGATCACCTTACAGGTCATGGACCTGATGGGCCGCCACGGGAGCGGACTGCTGGGCGCGATGGACCTCTGGTCTGACCCAGTAGAGGCAACTTCTTATGTTCTTATATAATTAATTCATAGAGATGTGGTAGAAGGACCTGTGTAATGACCAGTGCCCCAAGAGCATCCAAAGATCCTGCACCAATAATGAAACATCTGACTATGCCATCGTGAACAGCTTTAACATCTACAATGCTGTGTATGGCCTGGCGCACACACTGCATGACCCGATCACTTCTAGTTCTGGATATACTACCATACAGGGAGAAGAAAGTGAGAGAGTTTTGGAGTCTTTACCATGGAAGGTAATATCCTTTGATGGAGGAATGTTACTTTTAGAAAGAAATGAGGTTCTATTAATTCACCATTATGAAAGGGAAACAGGATGCAGTGATTGATGTCTGTGTACTTCTCATCCTCAGAAACATACACCAAATTAAAAAGCAAACAACAACAAAAAACCCAGCAGAATAAAAATGCATATAAAAATTATGGAGATAGTATTAATTGCACAGCTGTCAGAGTTTTTTAAATTGCTTTATTTATAAACTTCTATGCAATGGGTACATCTTTTTCTAATTCATATAAACACCGGCATTATATAACAGAAATCTTCCGGTTAAAACACTGCTCAAAAGTACAATTTTGCCCACTAGTATTAAGAAATTAACCATATTTCCCCATGTTATATCCCGTTTTGTCTCGTCCTTCACCATCTTACCTCCCCCTTCAATCTCCTCTTTTACAAAGCCGCGCGGCAACAGCCATGAAGATGTACCCATTGCGTAGAAGTTTATAAATAAAGCTTTGGGGCCGTTAGCGCAGCTTTGTAAAAGAGGCCGTAAGATTCAAATTTCCCTACTACTACTATTTATTATTTCTAAAGCGCTGAAAGGCGTACGTAGCGCTATACATTTTAACATACAATACATGGTCCCTGCTCAGAAGAGCTTACAATCTAATTTAGACAGGACATTTCGGGGTTGGGGAGATTATAGTAGAGGAAATGATACAATCAAACCCATCAGAAAGTATTCTACCTGGAGGTTCAATTTTCACATTTTTTTTACTTCCTCTTTAAAGCTGACTAAACCTCTCTATTACACTTATCTTTATAAGTTATGGAAGCCAATTGCCCATCCCTCCCTATCCCCATAACAACTTCAAAATCCTAAAATAAAATCTTAGCTAGCCAGTCACAGCTGCTAATCAATTAAATAGCATATCCAGTTATCTCTGCAGCATACAACCGGCTATAATCACTCAACTTATCTGGTTATTCGGTTCAAAAATAACTGCTATCTTTTGCCACCAAAAAGTGACAGAATAACTATGCACTGTCAGGGCCGCCATCAGGGTAGTACTACCAGTCCTGCTTTCAGGGCCCGGAGCTGACAGGGAGCCCGGGCCAGTAGCGTACCTAGGGGGGGGGGCGGTGCACAGGAGAGAGAGCTGAACGGGGACGATGGGGGACCCGCGGGGTTAAATATAACTCGAGCCGTGAGGCTCGTCTTCTACTCCGACTGCCCTGCCACTCACACAGCCGATCGGAAGTCTTCCCCGACGTCAGCGCTGACGTCGGAGGGAGGGCTTAAGCAAAGCCCGCCCTCCGACGTCAGCGCTGAAGTCGGGGAAGACTTCTGGTCGGCTATGTGTGCGCGGCGGGAGAGGCAGGAAATAGAAGACAAGCCTACGCGGCTCAAGCTACATTTTGCTGAGATAGTTGCTAAGATGGGCTGGGAGGCAAACGGGGAATACAAAAGAGGGAGGGAGTGCGTTTTAGACACAAGGCATGAACTTGGGAGAGAGGAAGGGAGGGAAAGAGATGCTGAGGTGGGGGAGGGAATGCATTTTTGGACACAGAAGGCATGGACTTGGGAGAGAGGAAGGGAGGGAAAAAGATGCTGAGGTGGGGGAGGGAATGGGTTTTTGGACACAGAAGGCATGGACTTGGGAGAGAGGAAGGGAGGGAAAGAGATGCTGAGGTGGGGGAGGGAATGCATTTTTGGACACAGAAGGCATGGACTTGGGAGAGAGGAAGGGAGGGAAAGAGATGCTGAGGTGGGGGAGGGAATGTGTCTTTGGACACAGAAGGCAAGGACTTGGGAGAGAGGAAGGGAGGGAAAGAGATGGTTGTGTACACGGGGAATAGAAGAAAGGAGAATTTTTGGTCATAGGGAGGGAGTGAGGTACAGATAGTGGCATACCAAGGTGGGGGTGGGGGCGGTCTGCCCCGGGTTTATGCCCCAAGGGGGCACAGCTGGCCACCCTCCAGTGTTCTCCCTAGGCTGGCAAACTGTGTCTCTTTAGCCACTTGAGTGCCACCGCCGCCATTGGGAACAGGCCGGTGCCAAGTTCTCCCTGCTTTTCCCTGTGGGGCCGACCAACTCTCGCCACCCGCGTCAATTCTGACGTCGGAGAGGACGTACTGGGCCAGCCAATCGCTGCCTGGCTGGCCCAGAACATCCTCTCCGACGTTAGAATTGACGTTGAGTGGCGAGAGTTGGTCGGCCCCGCGGGGAAGCGAAGCAGGGCGAACTCGGCGCGGGCCTGTTCCCGATAGCAGCAGTGGCAGCCTATTCCCCAGTGGCGGTGGCAGCATTTTCCCAATGGTGGTGGCATAGGGGAGGGCAAGGAGAAAGAAAGAAAGACTGGAAACTGGCGAATGTCACACCTATCTTTAAGAAGGGATCGAGAGGTGACCCCGGGAACTACAGGCCGGTGAGCCTGACTTCAGTTATAGGGAAGATGGTGGAAACAATGATCAAGGACAGCATTTGCGAGCACATTGAGAAAAATGGCCTACTGCGGACAAGCCAGCACGGATTCTGCAAGGGAAGGTCGTGCCTGACAAACCTTCTGTACTTCTATGAGGGAATAAGCAGTCAGATGGACAAAGGGGAACCCATAGACATCATTTACCTCGACTTTCAAAAGGCCTTTGACAAGGTGCCACATGAAAAGCTGCTTAGGAAGCTGTGGAACCACGGGGTGGGCGGGGATGTACACAGATGGATCAAGCACTGGTTGTCAGGTAGACTACAGAGGGTCGGAGTAAAGGGCCAATATTCTGACTGGAGGGGAGTCACGAGCGGTGTGCCACAGGGATCGGTGCTGGGACCGCTACTCTTCAACATATTTATCAATGACCTGGAAACGGAAGCAAAGTGTGAGGTTATAAAATTTGCAGACGATACCAAACTCTGCGCCAGAGTTAGGACCAGGGAAGAGTGTGAGGATTTGCAAAGGGACCTTGATAAGCTGGAGGACTAGGCAAACAAATGGCAAATGCGCTTTAACGTAGACAAATGCAAGGTCATGCACATAGGGAAAAAGAACCCGTTGTTCGAGTACAAAATGGGAGGGGGACTGCTGGGAGACACTGGACTTGAGAGAGACTTGGGTGTGCTAGTGGATCCATCCATGAAACCATCCGCACAGTGTGCAGCAGCCTCGAAGAAAGCCAACAGGATGCTGGGCATCATCAAGAGGGGCATAACATCCAGGACGCGGGAAGTCATCATGCCGCTGTATCGAGCGATGGTGCGCCCACATCTGGAATACTGCGTTCAATATTGGTCGCTGCACCTCAAGAAGGACATGGCAGTTCTTGAGAAAGTCCAAAGGAGGGCAACGAAACTGGTAAGAGGGCTGGAAAACTGCCCATACGCCGAGAGGCTGGATAAACTGGGGCTCTTCTCTCTGGAGAAGAGGAGGCTCAGGGGGGATATGATAGAGACCTTCAAAATACTTAGGGGCATAGAGAAGGTGGACAGGGACAGGTTCTTCAGACTAAAAGGGATGGCAGGTACGAGGGGGCACTCAGAGAAACTGAAGGGGGATAGGTTCAAATCAAATGCAAGGAAGTTTTTCTTCACCCAAAGGGTCGTGGACACATGGAATGCGCTCCCGGAGGAAGTGATCCGGCAGAGTACAGTACAGGGATTCAAACAGGGATTGGACAGATTCCTGAGGGAAAAGGGGATCGTGGGGTACTGAGGGAGGTGTTGCATAAGTATAGACAGCTCACCAGGTCGTGTAGGTGAATGGCCGGAGGGTTAGGACTTTGATGGGAAGATAGGACTTCGATGAGATACCTAGGGGGCAAGGGGGCCCCTTCTGGTGATTCAGGCAGGTCATGACCTGTTGGGCCGCCGCGGGGGCGGACTGCTGGGTGGGATGGACCTGTGGTCTGACCCGGCAGAGGCACTGCTTATGTTCTTATGTTCTTAAAGGGGGGGACAGGGAGCCAGAAAAAAAAAAGAAAGGGGGCTGGGTGAAACAAAGAAAAATGGGGCACGGAGAGAGAGAGAGAAAAACAGACATACAGAATGAAAGGGTGTATGGAGAGAGAGAAAAGAAAGAAGGGGGGCAGGGTGAAACAAAGAAAAAGTTTGGGGAGGGAATGAGGTCTGGAGGAGAGGAAGCATACAGGAGGCTGAAAGAAGGGAAGAAATATTGGATGCACAGTCAGAAGAATAAAGTGCAACCAGAGACTGATGAAATTACCAAAGGTAGGAAAATGATTTTATTTTCAATTTAGTGATCAAAATATGTCCGTTTTGAGAATTTATATATGCTGTCTATATTTTGCTCTATGGCTCCCTTTTACTAAACCGCAATAGCGTTTTTTAGCGCAGGGAGCCTATGAGCTTCAAGAGCAGCGAGGGGCATTCAGCGCAGGTCCCTGCGCTAAAAACCGCTATTGTGGTTTAGTTAAAAGGGAGGGGGAATATTTGTCTATTTTTGTATAGTTGTTACTGAGGTGACATTGCATAAAGTCATCTGCCTTGACCTCTTTGAAAACCCGCGGAATATAAATAATTAACATTTTCTCTGCGTACAGCGTGCTTTGTGTTTTTAAAATTTTATTGTTGGTAGATCATTTTGACTTGGCCACAAAGGTAAGGGGGAGGGAGGGGAGCTGCTGAAAGAGTCCACCTTGACGTGGTTGCAGGCTTACAAATCTTTTGGTCAAAGAGTGCAGCGACAGAGAAAAGTATGTGTATATTCGGCCCATGGAAGAAGGGCGGGTCAGGGGTGCGTGGGGAGCCCAATAGGATTGCTCAGTAAGGGGCCCAGAAATTTCTGATGGCAGCCCTGTGCACTGTACATGGACAATCTCATGTTTTCATCAGCTGCCTTATTGTATTGCATTATTAAATTCATATATGTTAATTACGGCATAAGATCCATAAGATTATATTTAAAAGACACAACTATATTTTGTGTTAAATATAGATGTTAGGAGCAGATATCCCTTAAGGCTGAACATCAGGGTCCAACAGAGACCACATGGGGTCCTCACAGGTATTGGAGCTCAACTAGAAATAGAGTGGTCATCTGACCAAAAGAATTGCAATTTTATTCTCTTTCCTTATTCTTCTTGGGTATAAAGACACAGGTCTGCTTAATATTTTTTGTCTCTCATTCAAATGTTCTGTTTGATACAATTATCAAAAACTGTACGTCACCCACACCATACACGAGTGTAACAACTGGAGTGGGCAGAGGGAGTTGGATCACAGGAGAAGCTGTTCCACGGTGATAAAGATGGAAGGTCGTCTGGCTCTGATTTTATTCATCTTCTGTGCCATCTTGTCGAAGACGGCTGAATGTCAGTGTACACTTAGAAACTACTTTTCAATACATCTGCAAACAGTTAGATGTACAGTAGGGAAGGGAGGCGTGATGGCATAAAGTAGGAGAGGTGCCAGCACCCCCACCAAGGAGGCCCCCGGGGTGGTCCTCCCTCCCTCAATATGCCACTGTGGCTAGGCAAACTGAGCTCCATAGGAAACAGTTCCTAATGCTAAAGGTTAAGGTCTTGGCTGGGGGAGGTGCAACATTTTGCTTAGATTCCCTTGCAAATACCTGGTAAATTGGTTCCTTCTTATTTAAAGTGTTTTTCTTGTTCTTAATTGTATTATTAACAGGCTGTGTTGTTAGAGTAGAGTCATTGTCTGTTAGCAGTAGAAGCATCTGAGTTGGTCACTCCTACAACGTGAACTATATGATTTCATTTTCTTGATAAGAACATACCAATGGTCCATCAAGCCCAGTAGCTCGTTCTCACATTGGCAAGTCCAGGTCACTGGTTCCTGGCCAAAACCCAAGGAGTTGCAATATTCCATGCTACCGATCCAGAGCAACCAGTGGCTTCCCCCCATGTCTTTCTCAGTAATAGACTATGGACTTTTCCTCCAGGAACTTGTCCAAACCTTTTCGCTCTGCACTGCTATATTTCATTGATTGATTTGCCCCTTCTTTTACTAAGGTGCGCAAGATGATTTAGCATGCGCTAATGCTAATGCGTTCATAGACTATAATGGGCACAGCATTTAGTGGACACTAATATTTAGTGGCTAGCACGCTTTAGTAAAAGTGTCCCTTAGTGTCTGTCCCTTGGGGGGTTTTTCATTTTCTTTATTTTGCTTTGTTGCGTGTAATGTTAATTTTTTTTAAAAATCACCTTTTCCACTGGACTAACTAACCCCCCTCCCCATTTTATTAAACCATGATAGTGGGTTTTAGTACAGGGAGCAGCGCTGAATGCCCCGCACTGCTCCCGACGGTCATAGGAACTCTATGAGCATTGGGAGCAGCGCGAGGCATTCAGCGAAACTCGCTGCACCAATAACTGCAATCGCAGTTTAGTAAAAGGGGGGGTTAATGCAATTTTTTGATTAGCTAAAAAAAACCCACATTGCTAGTCTATCTTTATAAAATCAGATGTGTGTCTGTATGTTCCAGACATTAGAGTGTGATCTCTCACAGGGTAGTTAGGATGGTGGGTGGGTCAATAGAGTGGGCAGACTTGATGGGCCTTGGCCCTTTTCTGCCGTCACTTTTCTATGTTTCTATGTTTCTAACTCTGAAACTCATGGACAGAGTTCTTTCAGACTTGGTATACATATCACTTACTATCTGGGAACAAACACTGTTGAAGTGGTAAAGGGGTGATGTAAACATGATTGAAAACAATAAATTTTAGTGTCTACCCCATAGTTTTCTTTTTTCTTTTTTTTATTTATCAGTTTTTCTTTAACATATCAAGCTTCCACTTGTACAGAAAAGTTAAGTTAAGTAAATAAACAAATATACAGATTATGATAATATGAAACAAGCATGATAAAGAAATTAAAACTTAACTTCAACTCAAGTCCTCAATACTGTGATCCAAGAAATAGATTCAACGAGCTAATATGATAAAACATTCATAAAAAAAGAAAATGTGAAACATGGTCAACTGAAGGAAGTGTCCAAATCAAATGATGAGCATTCATACTGTCTCTGCTCTCAGGCAAGCGGCCGTCAAGAAAGTTGTCAATAGTTTTCAGGCTCACTGAGATGAATACTGACACTCCCGATGCCATTTATGTCCAAGTTCAGACCCATTGAGAGGGACATTCCTGTGACACATTTGTGGGGTGGGACAAGTGGAGGTTGGGACATTTTGGGATAAATAAATATCCAGTCAACACCGGGTAGTCTGCTAGCATAATTTAAAAGGTAATAGCATATCTCATTTGTTTTGTTTTACTTCTATATATTACATTTAAAACTGGAGTAACACAGCTACCACACAATTTTACTCTAGATAATTTTAGTACTCAGATGTCTATTATGCAAATTATCAAGCCAAGATTTAGCACTAGGTAGATGAGGTTCCTATGAGGTGAAGACCCCCTTTTACAAAGCTGCTTGGCAAATGCTCCAACACCCATTCAATTCCTATTAGCCATATTTAGGTGCCTAGAAGATGCCTGGTAGGAGCTTATTAATTAATATATATATATATATATATAGGCACTCATGTAGGTCCTCAACAGATTTTATTTGTAAGATATTAAGATAATATGTTTCATTCTCAGATATGGACACCTGTATAAGATGCCCAGAGGACCAATGGCCCAATCAGAAGAGAGATGCCTGCATCCCAAAAGTAATAATCTTCCTGACCTATGAAGAGTCTTTGGGGATAACTTTAACTTTCATCATCATTTTCTTCTTTCTCATCACTGCTCTCATTCTGAGAATCTTTATTAATTACCGAGACACTCCTATAGTAAAAGCTAACAACCGACACCTCAGTTACCTTCTCCTCATTTCCCTCATGCTCTCATTCCTCTGTTCTTTGATATTCATTGGCCGTCCTGAAAAGGTGACTTGCATTCTCCGACAAATTGTCTTTGGGATCACTTTTTCTATTTCACTCTCCTCTGTATTGGCAAAAACCATCACTGTGGTCACAGTCTTCCAAGCCACCAAACCAGGAAGCAAGCTCTGGAAATGGATGGGTTCCAAGGTCTCAAACTCTATAGTTCTTTCCTGCTCTCTTCTTCAGGTTATTTTCTGTCTCATCTGGCTGTCAATTGCTCCTCCATTTCCATATCTTAATATGAGATCAGAAACTGGAACCATACTAATTGAATGTAATGAAGGGTCAATGGCTGCATTTTATTGTGTTCTGGGTTACCTGGGATTTCTGGCTGGTATCAGCTTCATCGTAGCTTTCCTAGCAAGAAATCTACCTGACAGTTTCAATGAGGCCAAATACATCACCTTCAGCATGCTGGTGTTCTGCAGTGTCTGGATCTCCTTCATCCCAACATACTTGAGCATCAAGGGCAAGTACATGGTGGCGGTGGAGATATTTGCTATTCTGACCTCCAGCGCTGGGCTTCTAGGTTGTATCTTCTTCCCGAAATGCTATATTATTCTGCTGAGGCCTGAAAAGAACATCAGAAAATACCTAAATAAAAAAAAATTAGATGAATAAATTTGTAAAACTGAATGATTAATTTGTTGTTTTTGGGTTTTTTTTGTATAAGGAGTGTGAATGATCTGTGCTTTGCCAGAAATTGCATCATTGGTCAAGATTAGGCTACATTTCACATGTAGAACATTAGCAGCTTCTATTTTAGGGCTGCTTTTGTGTTAAAGGTGATTAGAACAATGTGAACTAGATACCAGCAGCTCTGGAATGGAGTTGCTGCCTCTTATTACTGGTACATGACAAAGAAAGGCAAGAGTGAACCACAGGTGATTGGTAAGGCCCCACTTGGAGTATTGTGTTCAGTTTTGGAGACCGTATCTGGCGAGGGACGTAAGAAGACTTGAGGCGGTCCAGAGGAGGGCATTGAAAATGATAGGAGGCTTGCGCCAGAAGACGTATGAGGAGAGACTGGAAGCCCTAGAGGAAAGGAGAGACAGGGGAGATATGATTCAGACGTTCAAATACTTGAAGGGTATTAACGTAGAACAAAATCTTTTCCAGAGAAAGGAAAATGGTAAAACCAGAGGACATAATTTGAGATTGAGGGGTGGTAGATTCAGGGGCAATGTTAGGAAATTCTACTTTACGGAGAGGATAGTGGATGCCTGGAATGCGCTCCCGAGAGAGGTGGTGGAGAGTAAAATTGTGACTGAGTTCAAAGAAGCGTGGGATGAACACAGAGGATTTAGAATCAGAAAATAATATTAAATATTGAACTAAGGCTAGTACTGGGCAGACTTGCACGGTCTGTGTCTGTATATGGACGTTTGGTGGAGGATGGGCTGGGGAGGGCTTCAATGGCTGGGAGGGTGTAGATGGGCTGGAGTAAGTCTTAAGAGAGATTTCGGCAGTTGGAACCCAAGCACAGTACCGGGTAAAGCTTTGGATTCTTGCCCAGAAATAGCTAAGAAGAAAAAAATTTAAAAATTTAAATTGAATCAGGTTGGGCAGACTGGATGGACCATTCGGGTCTTTATCTGCCGTCATCTACTATGTTACTACGTTAGTACCAAATGTATTGTTTTGAATAAAGACGCATCCCAACAAGGATTCTAGTTTTGGCTTATAAGTATGCCTTTCTCCAGAGGATACTGGAGACAAAAACATACAAATTTATGAATAAGTAAGATATAAAACATATAGGAATACACATAATAATTCTATATTTCTTTATCTATCTATATATAAATTTTGGATTAAATACAATGAAACAAATGATAAAAATATAGAAAATATCTTAAAATCTAAAAATATGTATAAATGTACACAAAAATAGCTGAGATGATTAATCAAAATCCTAAAAACAACAAGCATTAATATGCTTAAATAAACATGACTTACACCCTACTGCTTGGGGAAAAGCATCCTTCTGCTCCTGGAATTATGCTTCATGAACCCTTAACTTCTCATTTAAATTTTCTAGTTCTGCTTTCAGTTTTTCCCATCTTATCTTCAGGAACCAGATTTAAGGCATAGATTGAGTCTTGTGCAAAACCTACAAAAAACTTAATTTGAGAATTTCAATCATGTCCGTGACGCTGATGTGATGCAATCGCATTACAATTTAATCTTTACAATTAAATTTATGCGATGTTATGTTCATGGTCAGATGTTTCAATAGATTTCCCTTTCAGTTGAAGGTTTACTGATAGTGGAAGCGTGGAAGATTATCCTGAATGGTTACATGTGCAATTAATATTATTGAACAATTATTCTTTACGTCTTCTTCTGTTTTAATCAAACAATAAGTCATCTGCAAATTTAATCACCATCCTCTTCATTCCTATTTCCAGATCATTTATAAATAAGTTAAATAGCACCGGTCCCAATACAGACCCCTGCGGCACTTGTCTGTTTACACTCCTCCATTGAGAAAAATGACCATTTAACCCTACCTTCTATTTTCTATCTGATAACCAATTCCCAATCCACAACTGAACTCTGCCACCTATCCCATGACACTTCAATTTTCTCTGAGCCTCTTGTTAGGAACTTTATCAAAAGCTTTCTGAAAATCTTGATACACTATATCAACCGGCTCACCTTTATCCACATGTTTATTCACACCTTCAAAGAAATTAAGCAAATTTGTGAGGCAATATGTCCCTCGGCTGAACCCATGCTGACTCCGTTTCATTAAATCATATTTGTCTATGTGTTCCACAATTTTATTTTTTATAATCGTTTCTACCATTTTGCCCAGCACTGAAGTGAGGTCTTTAATTTCCCAGATCTCCCCTGGAGCCCTTTTTAAAAATCGGTGTAACATTGGCCATCCTCCAATCTTCAGGTACTACAGATGATTTTAGCGATATGTTATAGATCAATAACAGCAGATCAGCAATTTCATGTTTGAATTCTTTTAGTACCCTGGGATGTATACCATCTGGTCCTGGCAATTTATTACTTCCAGTTGCATCAGAGGAGAAGCTTCCGCCCACACACATGCGACTGCAGGCAGGCAGGCTCAGCTGGCTTGAGCAACTTACTTTACTAATACGCCGTGAAGGTAAGGAGGAGGGAGGGTGATTTTCGGGCCGTCTGAGGGGTTGCTGAAGGGTGGTGAGGTGGCGAAAGGGAAGGGTGGTGTAGGAAAGAAGGCACTGGAAGGGAAATGGAGAAGACAAGAGTGGGCAGAAGATGATGAAAGGGAAATGGAGAAAATGAGAGTGGGCAGAAGACGCTAGAAGGGAAATGGGGAAGACAGAGTGGGGAGAAGACAGAGATGCCAGACTATGGGGGGGAGCGGAGGGAAGAAGATGGGTGCCAGACCAATTGGGGGGGGGGGAGGAGTGAAGGGAGAGGCACAGTAACAGAGTGAAAGGGATAGCAGGGATGGGGACGGGGCAGTGAAGAGGATGGCAGAGACAGGGACGGGGTGGTGAAGGGGATGATGGTCTGGGGACGGGGCGGTGATGGGGACAGAATTTTTTCCCGTGTCATTCTCTAGTGTATAACCTCGATGGAGTCTGCTTCAATTTTGTTGGTTGGGTTGAGAATTTTTCAGCGACTCCTCATATATGCATGAAATATAGTATATTTATAATGCCCTAACCGCTGGTCATTTGAAAATTCAAATTTCTGCCTTGACAGTATACAAAAATCAGAACAATACAAATGATACACCATAATAAGCAAATTAAAAAACATTCATATAACAGCTGTAAAACTCCCAATATCATAAGGACATTAGAATATCATCTAATATAATAAAATGGTAAGCCGCGCATGCGCACTAAAAAAAACGTGTTCCGTGAGCTGTAGCGAAAAAAACAATTGCGCATGCGCGGCCCCGGCGGCGGCTTTCAAATAAAAAAAAAATTTCCATAGCTGCGGCGGCCTTCCTCACCCCCGGCTCCTCTCTTGAACTGGACGGTCCCCGCGTCTGCCTACCCTTCCCCCCAACACAGCGCATTCCCCCCCCCCCAACGAATCAATAAATGGAGCCGGGCCGCCCTCCGCAACAGACCAGAGGAGTTCTTTGCCGCTCACACCCCTTCCCTTGCCGCTCACACCCCTTCCCTTGCCGCTGACCCGAATACCTACCCGGCGATTCAAGAAGCCTGTGCAGCAGTCTTCACACGCTGCTTCAGGCCCTTCTACTGCCCTGATTTGCTCTGCCGCGTCTCTGATGATGTCATCAGAGACGCGGCAGAGCAAATAAGCGCAGTAGAAGGACCCGAAGCAGCGTGTGAAGACTGCTGCACAGGCTTCTTGAATCGCCGACTTACAAGTGAAGGGGAGCGGGGGGGGGGGGGGGGAATTAATTAAAAAACTCTGCACAAGGGGAGCAGGAAGAGATGATGATGGACAGGGGGGGAAAGGAAGGGAGGCCTATTGTTGGACAGGGGGAGCAGGAAGAGGTGCAGATGGACAGCGGGGGAAATTAAGGGAGACCTGCTGATGGACAGGGGGGGGGGGGAAATGAAGGGAGGCCTACTGCTGGACAGGGGGAGCAAGAAGAGGTGCTGATGGACAGGGGGGGAAGTAAAACAAAGGGAGAAGGGCTGCTGCTGGATAAGGGGAGCAATGAAGAGGTGGTGGTGGACAGGGGGGAAAAATGAAGGGAGGCCTAATGCTGGACAGGGGGAGCAGGAAGAGGTGCTGATGGACAGGGGGAAAAAAATTAAGGGATGCCTACTGCTGGACAGGGGGAGCAGGAAGAGATGCTGATGGACAGGGGGAAAAAATAAAGGGAGGCCTACTGCTGGACAGAGGGAGCAGGAAGAGGTGATGATGGACAGGGGGAAAAAGGAAGGGATGCCTATTGTTGGACAGGGGGAGAAGGAAGAGGTACTGATGGACAGGGGGGAGGTAAAACAAAGGGGGAAGGGCTGTTGCTGGATAAAGGGAGCAGTGAAGGGGTGGTCGTGGACACAGGGGAGGTAAAAAGAAGGGAGAATGGACAGGAAAAAGTGGCTAAGGAGACAGAGAGAGAAAGAAATAAAGACAGACACACACACATATATTCTAGCCCGAGGGAGGAAAATGCTGCACAGGGAAGTAGGGAGGGGGGAAATGCTGATGCACAAGGAAATGGAGGGGGAGGGAATGCTGATATGGCTACTGTACAGGAAGGTGGACAAGGGGAGATAAATGCTGCATAGGGGGCAGAAAGAGAGATAAATAGAAAGAAAGACAAATAATAGGAGGGAGGGAGACAGAAATAAAAGAAGAAAGACACAAGGGCAGGGAGTGAGACAGAAAGAAAGACAGACATACATATATTCTAGCACCCGTTAATGTAATGGGCTTAAAGACTAGTAATATCATAAGGACATAAGAATAGCCTTATTGGGTCACACCAATGGTCCATCAAACCCAGTAGCCCGTTCTCATGGTGGCAAATCCAGGTCCCTAGTGCCTGGTCAAAACCCAAGGAGTAGCAACATTCCATGCTACCAATCCAGGGCATGTATGTCACCTACGTCCCCCAAAACTTGGAATGCTTTACACTAATACCAATGTTATCAACATCTTCCAAACACACACTAATGATGTTCTAATATTTTTATATTTACGAATAAGGCCTCAGGCACATCTCCTCCACTTTCAATAATAGTTTGAGTACGGTGGAGGACATATAATGGCTCTGGGGGATCCTTCACAAAGCAAATCTTTTGCGAAACATGTTGGATCATTTAACGTGAGAGCATGATGAATTTAAGTTGAGTATGAAATTCATCATAAGATTTAATTAATAATTTCATAAAACTTCTAAAAAAGTACAATAATGCTAAAAAATTATAAATAAATACAAAATATGATAAAAGAATGTAGACCAATGAGGACAACGATACACCAATATTCCCACCGGATATAAACTATTATCGAAGGTGGAGGTGGAGGCCTTATTCATTAATATAAAATATTAGAACATAATTAGTGTGTGTTTGGAAGATGTTGATAACACTGGTATTAGTGTAAAGCTTTCCAAGAGTTGGGGGACGTAGGTTACATACATTCCAGGTTGAACCCCAACTACAAATCTATAGAGATAAACAGCAAGCCATCTATAGTGGAAGACCAATCCAGGGCAAGCATTTTAATAGGCAGTAGAGGGAGGCAAGGCAGCTAATTGAATTAGAAGATCTAGCTTTCTTTGTACAAGTTTTTAGAGGCGCAATCGTATCTAAAATCTGTTTACTAAGGTCATTCCATTCAGATAAAAAATTACTATCTAATTCAGATTTTACTTTTAAATCATCATCATCATAATAATCATTTTATTCTTATATACCGCCAAAGCTATGGTAGTTCGAGAGGGTTTACAACAAGAAGAGCTGGACAATCAGCAAAAATAATTACAATGAAGTCGTTAAGTACAGGTGGAGAAGGGCAGATTCAAGTTGAATGGGAGTAAGTCAGAGTGATAGACACAGAGAAGAGGCATCGAGTACATGTAGGAAGCGTACATGGTAAGGCATTAAGAATTCTTGGTTACAAATCTGTTGGCCTGCCTGGAAAGCAAGAGTTCTGCCCAGATATCTCTTGAAACGGCAGGCCTTTAATATTGGGTGGCTAAACATATGTACTCTGTGAGTAGGCCTGGTGATGGTAATTGTCTTTTTTGGATTCCTTGAATTCCTTAATCCTGTATAATTTTCCTGCCAGCTAAATTCCAAGTTATAAAGTTGATGATCGGACCAGCTAGAATTAGTCCATGTAGTCTGATGAAAAAATATTTTGGGATTAATAGGCTCTTTAGATGAAATAGTCACCAGATCTAATTGGTGACCTTTTGGATGGGTTTTGAGTTTTGACTGATAGAAGTTTGAAAAATCCTAGCGAGGATAGAAACTGAAATAAATCATTCACCTCCAAACTATCTTCTTGATTCAAATTCAGGTTAATGTCTCTAAGCAGCAAATTATAAGGACCAGAAATTGTATTTGATGAGAGGTATTCAAAAAATTTATCTAACATAAAAACATAAGCAATGCCTCTGCTGGGTCAGACCTGAGGTCCATCGTGCCCAGCAGTCCGCTCACGCGGCGGCCCAACAGGTCCAGGACCTGTGCAGTAATCCTCTATCTATACCCCTCTATCCCCTTTTCCAGCAGGAAATTGTCCAATCCTTTCTTGAACCCCAGTACCGTACTATGCCCTATTACGCTCTCTGGAAGCGCATTCCAGGTGTCCACCACACGTTGGGTAAAGAAGAACTTCCTAGCATTCGTTTTGAATCTGTCCCCTTTCAACTTTTTTGAATACCCTCTTGTTCTTTTATTATTCGAAAGTTTGAAGAATCTGTCCCTCTCTACTCTCTCTATGCCCTTCATGATCTTGTAAGTCTCTATCATATCCCCTCTAAGTCTTCTCCAGGGAAAAGAGATCCAGTTTCTCCAATCTTTCAATGTATGAAAGGTTTTCCATCCCCTTTGTCAGACGCGTCGCTCTCCTCTGAACCCTCTCGAGTACCGCCATGTCCTTCTTAAGGTACGGCGACCAATATTGGACGCAGTACTCCAGATGCAGACGCACCTTCGCCCGATACAATGGCAGGATAACTTATTTCGTTCTGGTTGTAATACCCTTCTTGATTATGCCTAGCATTCTGTTTGCCTTCTTAGCGGCCGCTGCGCACTGTGCCGTTGGCTTCATTGTCATGTCCACCATTACCCCCAAGTCCCTTTCTTGGGTACTCTCATTTAATAACATCCCTCCCATCGTATAGTTGTACCTTGGGTTTCTGTTTCCAACATGTAATACTTTACATTTCTCAACGTTGAACTTCATCTGCCATCTCGTCGCCCATTCCCCATCTTTTACGGTATACCATTTCTTAGGAGGTGTGTAAAATAATGTTACCATTCGGACATCATCCAAATCCATGTATGACAAATGACAAGTAAGAATTTCCCAATCCTTAGTAGAATTGGAATCTAGGTTCTTAAAATCAAAAGAATCTTTTAAAATAATTGCTAATCCTTCACCTCTCTTCCCACTTCTAGATAAAGATACAATGAATGAAGGGGAAGAAAAGAGAGATGCTGCTTGGAAGGGAATAGAGAAGTCTGACCCAGGGCACAAGGCAGGAAGAGAGAGAGAGAGATGATAGACAGTGGGAAAGAAACAAATGTTGGATATGACAGTTAAAGCTAGAAAAATATTATTTTCTATTTTGTGTTTACAATATGTCAGGTTTGAAATGTGTATCCTACCAGAGCTGGTGTTAGACAGCAAGCATGAGCTAGGACCTAAAAGGGAGAGGAAAAGTCTTTTTTGGTTTTTTTTTTAACACCAAAGCATCAGTGTGGGGTTGGAGAGGGCAAACAAGGATGGGGTGGGTGGAAAGACGGGAAAACCAAACAAAAACTGCAGATAATGTACAAGATGCAAGCAAAAGTTGATTGTACCAAGGTTAAAATGCGGTAATATAAAAGCTTTTTATCAACCAAGACTACAAAATAAACCTGCCAGGATGTTTATAAAAATAAAAAATGCCCAATTGGGCAGGAAAAGTGAATCAAATAGGCTGAATTGAATCAAAACAAGTTTCCCTGAATTGGGCAGCACTAGTCATTACCAGTGGTTGGCATATTTGTATACTTATTTTGCACCTAGGAAAATGGAGGGTCAAAGCAACTTGCCCAGCATTACAAGGAGCTTTGACTGGAATCTCAGATATATCCAAGACAGTATAGACAGAAAAACTATGCAGGTTGGATGGATATCTTTTTTTTCTGTCATTATTGACTCTTACACTGTTATGTTATTACATCATGTCCTGTACAACATTCTAATCAGATTTATATTTGTCTCTTGTTAATTAAGGCCTGGGATTCATAAGGTCATATTTAATATTAATAACTTATATTTCATGGTAAATGCTGATGTCAGGAATAGATATCCCTTAAGGCTGAAGCTCTGAGGATCAGGACCCAACAGAAACCACATGGCATCCTCACAGGTGCCAGAGCTCAGCTAGAAATAGAGCGGTCACCTCAATGCCACATTACCATTTCACTGCCTTTCCTCATTCTCCTTGAGGGCAAAGTACAGGTCTACTTTGCCCATCATTCAAAGATTCAATTGGAAAGGACCCTCAGCAACTATACAGCATCCCACGCCTTGGGCAAGCACATAGGGTATCACAGGAAAAGCTGTTTCATAGCGTTAACGATGGGAGCTCATCCAGTTCTGATTTTGTTGGTGTTCTGTGACATCCTGTGGAAGACAGCTGAGTGTCAATGTACACTTAGAAATTACTTATCAGTAATACTAAAACCAGGATACCATAGAGATGGGGACATCATGATTGGAGGACTCATAACTGTGGAAACCTTCTATCTATTGGATCATCCAGCCTTCACATCTGTTCCCTCATTCGGAGGACATGCCTTGTAAGTAACATCATGGCTCAACTTTCATCTGAGACAGGCTTGTGGATCTTATTTTGATTAGCCACGGACGTGTAATGCAGATATGACCTGTGGAAATGTTAACGATACTTTCACATAAAGTATGAATGATTTCCCTTTGAATGTTGCTGTGAGGAAAAGATAGCCGCTAAGAATTTCACCAACCTTTTCTACGAATACTTTCCCCCTTGAAATCATTGTGAAAATGTCCAGCTAGATGTGTTAATGTCTCTCTCAAACCCATATATATATATTTTTTGCAAGTAAAGATACACAATTCCCTGTTTGCAGTTTTCCCTATAAAAGTGTGATATTTCCAGACAGTTTCATATCCTCCATGAATGGATTGTGAAAAGTACTTTAGATTTTCACAAAACTCTCATTGAAACAAAAAAAAAGTTGATATCTTGTGTTTGCACTTCTTTATTCATTCCTTTGATATCCCCTTAAAATTGAGCTTTTCATTCTTTTGAAAATTCTTCTTACTTGTATCTTCCTGAAAGCAGATAAGGATTTGAAAGCTTGCTTTTCATCTTCCTTTTCCATTTCTTCTTCTTATAAAGTGCATTATGTTTATTAAAAACATTTTATACCACATAACAGCCTTAAAAAGGGTCCAAGCGTTGTACAATATAATACATATTCAACAGAAAAGGAACTCCATTTAAAAATAGGATGGAAAAGAGTAAAAACAAAAGTTTAAAAAATTTTTTTTTTCCTAAAATACAAACAATCGAAATCTCCATAATAATAATTCTAATAGCAATAAAAACAAGCAATCAAATCTCAGTAAGCCATAATAAATATATACAGTTTTAAAAAATTGTATTTCCATATCAAAAAATTAATCATATAAATACTGATTAGTCCCAAACTCAATTAATCAATTTGAGAAAGCCAATTGAAAAAAGTGCGCTTTTAGGTGTCTTTTAAAGTTTATGTATGATTCTTCTTTTTTCAAATCTATGGGCAAATTATTCCATAACCGTGGAACTAGTTAGAAGAACGCGCAATCTCTAGTTGACGCAAGATGTGCCTTTGAGATATGAGGAACGACTACCCTATTGTCATTCAAAGATCGTAATAGACGTCTTGGGGCATAAAATAACACCAGGTTAGCTGAAATAATGCTCTATGTGCCAATATCAAGATCTTAAATTTAATCCTAAATTCCATTGGTAACCAATGGAATTTTAAATACAGAGGTGTCACATGATCATTATCACTGTAGCCCATCTGTGTGTGACATAGTTTGCCATTATGCATATAACATGAGATCTCTTTCATTTGAATTTCCTCTGCCTTATCAATGTTCTTTTGTACTTCTGATCCAGGGCAAGCAGTGGCTTCACCCATGTCTGTCTCAAAAGCAAACTATGGACTTTTCCTTCAGGAACTTGTCCAAACCTTTTTTTAAAACCAGTTACATTAACCTCTCTTACCACAATCTCTGGCAGTGCATTCGAGTGAAAAAAAATATTTCCTTCTATTGGTTTTTAAAGTATTTCCCTGTAACGTCATCAAGTGTCCCCCTAGTCTTTGTAATTTTTGAGAGAATGAAAAATCGATCCACTTAGGATTTTGTAGACGACAATCATATCTCCCCTCAGCCATCTCTTTTCCAAGCTGAAGAACCTTAGCCTTTTTAGTCTTTCCTCATATGACAGGAGTTCCATCCCCTTTATCATCTTGGTCTCTTCTTTGAACTTTTTTTTAGCTGTGCTTTTTTGAAATAAGATGACCAGAATTGAATGCAATACCCAAGGTGAGGTCACACCATGGAGTACTATAAGAATAATAATAATAACTTTATTCTTCTATACCGCCATAGTCGAAAGACTTCTAAGCAGTTCACATTCGAAAGAAGGCTGGACAATCAGCGAGATACAGGATGTAAGAAGAGAGGGTTACATAAGAATTAGGTAAAGGAACAGTAAAAATAAAACAGCAAAATTACATCACGGTAGAGAGGGGGAGAATATATCATTTGGAGGCTTCTGTTTAGGAGATGAATTTGTCAAACAGAATGGTTTTGATTGATTTTCGGAATGTGCCGTAGGTCAAACTGGCTCTGTTTATGTAGTTGTCCAGCCAGGACTGCTGTCTGCCTGCTTGGAACTTGAAAGTCCTGTCCAGAAAGGATTTGTATTTGCAGCCTGTGATTTTTGGGTAAGTAAATATGTTTCGGTTTCTGGTTGGTCTTATGGGGTTGTGAAATATGAAGTGTGGTAGCAGGTAGGAAGGCGCTAGAGCCCAGATCTGCTTGAAACAAATGCAGGCAAATTTGAACAGAATGCGCGCCTCCATTGGCAGCCAGTACAACTTTTTGTAGTAAGGGTTAATGTGGTCGTTTTTCCTCAATCCGAAGATCAGACGAACTGCTGTGTTTTGCACTATTTTTAATTTTTGTACTGTTTTTTTTTGGGATACCTAGGTAAACAATGTTGCAGTAGTCTAGCATCGATAGGATCAGAGACTGCACCAGTAGCCTAAAGGACGTAGCATTGAAGTATTTTTTGATGGTCTTTAGTTTCCTGAGTGTACAAAAGCATTTCTTCGTCACTAAGTTCGTGTGGTTAGGTGTGTGTCTAGTGTGATACCCAGTATTTTTATGGTTTTGGAGATTTGGTGGTCGGGGCCGTTTAATTTTAATGATGTTCTGGTAATTTTGTCCTTGGGGCTTGCCAAGAAGACTTTTGTTTTTTCTGTGTTTAGCTTCAGTTTGAAGTTGGTTGTCCATTTTTTTATTTTGATCATGATGTGAGAAAGGTTATTTATTGTTTCGTTTGTTATGTCATTTAAGGGGATCAGGATGGATATATCATCTGCATACATATAGTGGTTTAAGCTTAACTTTTTTAATAGTTGGCCTAAGGATGAGATGTAGATATTGAATAGTGTGGGTGATAGTGGGGAGCCTTGGGGAACCCCTGAGGGGTTTTTCCATGGTTTAGAGTATTTCCCTTCGCTGACTACTCGGTATGATCTGTTGGTTAGGAATTCCTGGAACCATTTCTACAGAGGCATTATTACATTCTTAGTATTGTTTACCATTGTTTTTCTAATAATTTCTAGCATCTTGTTTGCTTTTTTGGTCACTACCACACATTGCCATTATTGTAGAACTGACCATACTCTACTCAATTTTCAGTGATATTTAAGTGGCCAGAAATGGCTCCTGGTTGGTTAAATGGCACCTAGCCAACTAAGAGCTAATGTTCAACACAAGATGGCCGCCAAACATTAGCACTTAGCAGCTAGCACAGTCACTAGCTATTTTGCATTACATAGTCAGTTAGCACAATTATTCATTTGCTGATTGGCTGAGTGGCCAGTTAGACCTGCATGACTAGCAGGTCTGTCTTTGGCTGTAGAACTTAGTCGGTCAGCAGTTGAATATTGTCTTAACTGGCTATGTTAAAAGTAGCTAAAAATAGACCATAAGTTCAATGTCATTCACCAGATATGGCCTGGCATTGAGTTTCTAGGTTGAACGCCAACCGTTGGAGTTAACCAGGCTAAATCCTGCAGTTTCAGCTCTGCTATCTTTAGTTTAATTCTCTAACTTCAGTCTCTGCTGCCTGATTCTTTTTGTCACTGAACTTCCGTTATATTGTACTTTGCCCCATCATATACGGTTTCCAAGAGGACTCTCCATCTACAGTATTCTCCAGCTCTGTGAGCATTGGAGGATACTTTCTTGCTGTATTATTGAACTTCTTCTGGACCTTTTAATGTGTTGAGATGTTAATCAATGAGTTTTCACTGATTATTGACAACTGCTTTTTGATCTGTTAAAATGTTTTTTCAGGGTATGTGCAGAGTTATCATTGGAGTAGAGGAGTGGCCTAGCACAGGGATCCCTAACCCTGTACTAGAGGGCCACCAGGTCAATCGGGTTTTCAGGCTAGCCCTAATGAATATGAATGAGAGATTTGCATATAATGGAAGTGACAGGCATGTAAATCTGCTCCATGCATATTCATTAGGGCTATCCTGAAAACCCAATTGGCCTGGTGGTCCTCCAAGACAGGGTTGGGGACCACTGGCCTAGCAGTTAGAGCCACAGTCTCAACATCCTGAGGTCGCAGGTTCAAGCCCAACACCCTGGGCAAGTCACTTAACAATCCATTGCTCTAGGTAACATTAACCGGATTGTGAGCCCACCAAGATAGATAGGTAGAAATACTTGAGTACCTGAATGCAAACCACTTAGGCTATAAGCAGTGTGTACTCTAAATTCTAAAAATTAAATAATTAACAGGACACATCTGAATAGCTTCTTATTGCAAGAAATGGAATTCACTTTTCATGTCTCTTAATGACACTGCATTAACAGTGTAGGTTTCTGCAGATTACTTATTACTAGATAACCAGCTGATCATATTCTGTATTTCAACTGAATTCATAAGAGTTTCTAGTATATTTTCAGATACCTGTATGACCTGGTCACTGAAGGAAATTACAACAGTATGGGTACATGGTGGGATATCATATCGCCGGAATAGATGGACCTAAGGTCTGATCCGGTGAAGGCGTTTCTAGTACAGTATTGGGGTTCAAGAAGGGATTGGGCAATTTTCTGAAGAAAAGGGGATAGAAGAGTATGGGATAGAGGATTACTACACAGGTCCTGGACCTGATGGGCCTCCGTGTGTGCGGACTGCTGGGCATGATGGACCTCTGGTCTGATCCCAGCGGAGGCACTGCTTATGTTCTTATGTTCTTATGATTCCATGAAAGAGTTGATATGTTAGAAATTTAGAGGGCAATGTAGTAATCTGTGTTATCCATTAACATAAGGACTGATTCTACACCAGCATTTCAAGTTAGTTGTTAGTCGGTGCTGCACCACCGCCTAACTTATGTGATCAAGCCTACCTGAAAAGCCCCCAAAACAAACAAAAAAATTAGCCATCTGCTGGTCCCTCCCAAAATGGCTCTCTACTGCTGCTACTACTACTATTAATTATTTCTATAGCGCTACCAGACGCACGCAGCACTGCGCAGAGTCACAAAGAATAAAAAAACAGTCCCCGCTCGAAAGAGCTTACAATCTAAACAGGCAAGACAGACAAACAGGATGTCATGGATACAGTTAAGGGGAACGGTTAATCAGCGGGCTGGGTTGGAGGGCAGAGGGGAGTACAGGACAATTGAGCCATTGTGACATCACTGATGAGGTTGGCTTTTATTGATGGAATGAGGCATTGTGGCATCACAAGCTCAGCTCTGCTTTCCAAAGACAAACAGGATGTCATGGATACAGTTAAGGGGAACGGTTAATCAGTGGGCTGGGTTGGAGGGCAGAGGAATAGGGTTAAGGATTGACAGCTATATCAAAAAGGTGGGTTTTCAGTCTGCTTTTAAACAAGGGAAGGGAAGGGATTGACGGACTAACTCAGGTAATCATGGATATCGAAGTGCTTAAGAATGAAGAAAGTGTGGCTAATACTGGAAAAGACCTGAGGCAACCTTAGGTGCCTCTGTAGCTATGATTCACAGCAAGTATAGGTAGTGGAAACGTAGGCCTTCAAAACCCTGGCCTATATTTCTGGCAACTAGGTTTGATTTGGCAGCGATTTAATGCTAAGAAATGCAAGGACATGCATTTGGCACGCAAAAACCTGAAGGAATGGTAAAGTTTAGGAGGTGAAGAACTTATATGCATGACAGAAGAGCGGGACTTGGGTGTCAGTGTATGTGATGATCTTAAGGTGGCCAAACAGGTTGAAGAGGTGATGGCCAGTAGGAAAAATGAGGTATTGATGTCTCTGTATAAGACTCTGCTGAGACCTCATTTAGAATATTGTGTACAATTCCGGAGACCACACCTTCAAAAAGATATAAAAAGGATGGAGTCGGTCCAGAGGAAGGCTACTAAAATGGTGCTTGGTCTTCATCATAAGGCATATGGGGACAGACTTAAAGTTCTCAATCTGTATACTTTGGAGGAAAGGTGGGAGAGGGGAGATATATGATAGAGACATTCAAATACCTACTTGATGTAAATGCGCATGAGTCGAGTCTTTCATTTGAAAGGTAGCGCTGGAATGAGAGGGCATAGGATGAAGTTAAGAGGTGATAGGCTCCAGAGTAATCTAAGGAAATATTTTATTATAGAAAGGGTGGTAGATGTATGGAACAGTCTCCCAGAAGTAGTGGTGGAGACAGAGACTGTGTCTGAATTCAAGAAGGTATGGGATCTCTTAGAGAGAGGAAGAGCTAATGGTTACTGTGGATGGGCAGAATGGATTGGCCATTTGGCCTTTATCTGCCATCATGTTGCAATGTTTCTATAACCATAAAGTTCTATGACATCACAATGCAGGTGTAAAGAGCCTTATCCAATAGGGAGATCAGGAGATAGAGGATGCTGCGGATGGACCATTTGGCCTTTATCTGCCATCATGTTTCTATTTTTCTATGTTGCACAGAAGTGGCACCAGTTTTGGAGACACTGGCCAATACCAGCGCCATTTACAGAATTCGTCCTATAGCATTTTACTTTTGATTTTCTTGTGCTAACTTTTTACCTGGTGCAGTATGGATTTTAACACTGAAAATTGGGGAATTATTGCACTAAAGCGTAACAAAGTCAACATATAAACCACCTGGAAATCCTCCAAATTTGGAATTATTTTCGATGTTAAAAATGTGCTGTATTCTGTTCACTTCTCCTGTAACTCTCAATCTTCATTTCACCTAAACTGGCCCAAGCTATGGCATCCTAATACAACTTCTAAGCGAATTACAGATAAAATATAATGGGGAATACAAAATAAAAATAAAAGTAAAAATGTCAATAACAACAAATGGCTCTTAAGAAGGCCTTTGAAGCGGTCTAGATTGTTTTCCTCTCTTACTGGAGCTGGAAGAATATATCAAAGTGAGGGTCAACTACTCTCCTCAGTCTGGGACATGTCTTTACTTGTGGTGGATACAAATTTCCCTAACACTTCTAGCTAGTGCACCATTAGTCCAGCCTCATTTCTGTAGGCAAAGATTGAGGACTGAGAACTTCCACCAGTACTTCCACCCATGCCATCCTCCCCTGCTGAAAAAGAGACGAAATACAGGAAGGGGTGGGGGAGTGAGAGAGAGGAAAGATATGCATTTAATTTGTGTTAAACCTGGAGTATGCGCTTTTCCATCTTGTAGGCCACACTCTGGCAACACAAGGTAGGTTAGGCTTACTGAGGGTGAGGTAGAAGTCAGCATGCATCCCCCCAAAGGTTGCCTAGAGAGTGCATTCTAACCTTTCACTCATGTCTACTACCGATGTCTATGTTTTGGTATCATTTACTTTGATGCTAATTTTACATTTATCTGAAATTTATTGTCTTCAAAGTCCTGTATCCTTGAACTATTACAACTTCCTGGCTTTTGTGTCTGCGGTGGAGGAGATTAACCACAGCTCCGAGCTCTTACCCAACCTCACCCTGGGATTCCACATTTTTGAACCATACAACAATTTATTCTTAATGTATAGAGCTGCCATGAATATATTTTCAGGAATGGACACCGGGGTCCCAAACTACAGTTGCAAAACATCTGGATCACTGGCTGCTGTCATTGAAGGTCTTCCAGCTGAGCAATCAATTGAGTTTTCCAGCCTGTCCAGGATATACCAGTACCCACAGGTCAGGGATATCTTAATTTTACTTCATACCATCTTCTATAAACTCTCCTTGAGGAATATCAACCTTTAGTAAAATTCATCATTTTGATTGTCCTAAAATTTTCTTTTAGTATTCTCCCCATAAAATGCATTAATTTAGACCAATAAAAACAGTACCACCTTATTCCCTTTAGGTTTTTGTTGTATTTATATATATTACCTTGAAAAGTGGACTAACATGGCCTCTACTTTTCTTCACATGTGGATAAAATACATTGCTTATTTCTATTTTACCCCCTCTTTTATCAAGCTGCGCTAGAGGTTTTTAGTGTGGGCTGGTGAGGTAGGTACTCCAATGCTCAAAGGAATTGTATGAGTGTCGGAGCATTTACTGTGTCGGCCCATGCTAAAAGCCTCTAGTGCAGCTTGATAAAAGCAGGCCTTAAATCATATTCATTCTGTTATTCAACCTTTTGATGGTAATTTTGGATGTCTTCAGCAGCTTTCGGTATTGCAAATCATGTATTGATATTGTCTCATACATAGTCCATTGGGGTAGCCATTATGATGGTTTGAATCTTTATTGAAGGATACATTTTTTCAAGTTAAACTAGATTTTGAATACTCTGCCTGGGGTATATCAGGGTTCTGTCCTATCTGCTTTAAAGTTTAAAATCTACATTGCTCTGTTGTGTAAGGTTCTTAGTTGCCTAGCAGTGTATCATCGAATATATGCTAATGACACACCTTATGATGAAGAACACCGACCATTTTAGCAGCCTTCCTCTGAACCAATTCCATTCTGTTTATATCTTTTTGAAGGTACCATCTCCAGAACTGTATACAGTATTCTAAATGAGGTCTCACCAGAGTCTTATAGAGAGGCATCAATATCTCATTTTTCCTACTGGCTATTCCTCTAAACTAAACCTTAAATTTATATACCGTATCCTCTCCATAGAGATGGAGCTCGGCACGGTTGACAGGAACTTTAATATAAAGAAGGAAAAACATAATAAGAGTTAGTGATTATAAAGAGGGTAGCGAGATTAACATTTTTGAGAATAGTCAGGTTTTCAGATGCTTTCGGAATAATCGGAAGGATACCAGATTCCACAGCAGGGCAGGAAGGTTATTCCAAAGCTCAGTGATTTTGAAGAAAAGAGATTTCCCTAATTTTCCAGCATAGATGATGCCTTTTAGCAAGGGGAAAGATAGTTTAAGTTTTTGGATGGATCTGGTAGTGTCAAGTCTCGTAGAATTCCAAAATAGTGGAATTAGAGGAGGAAGAATGCCATGTAAGATCTTGAATGTTAGGCAGGCATACTTAAGGTGAACCCTAGAAATTACTGGAAGCCAGTGAAGTTTTGACAGAAGCCGGGAAACATGATCCCCTATGCAACCTAGCATCCTTCTAACTTTTCCCATTACCTTTTAAATCTGTTTGGCTATGAGTGATCATCACATGCTATCACACCCAAATCCCACTCCTCTTTCATGCACAAAAGTTCACCCTCTATACTATAACATTCCCTTGGTTTTTTTTACAGCCCAAATGCTGATGAAATTCAGTTTTATTTTCCAAGTAAAGGGAATATTACAGAAAGCTTTGACTTTTTGAAATTAATGACTAATAGATTGCTCTTGAATATAGCCAAAACTTAGATTTTATTTTTGTCGAATTGTTGCCTGACACATTTTCCTGTATATTTTGTTTATCGTGGTGTGAATTTACCCTTATACATAGTAACATAGTAAATGATGGCAGATAAAGACACGACTGGTACACTGAATCTATCCAACCTGACCCTCACTTTAAATTCAATTTAATTTAAATCTTCCTTTTTCTTAGCTATTTCTAGGCCAGAACCCAAAGCTCTGGCCGGTACTGTGCTTAGGTTCCATCTACTGAAGTCTCCATCAAAGCTCACTCCAGCTCATCCCAGCCGTTGAAGCCCTCCCCAGCCTATCCTCAACCAAATGGCCATATACGGACACAGACCATTCAGCTCTGCCCAGTACTTGCCTTAGTTCTTCAATATATACCACTATTTTCTGATTCAAGATCCTCTGTGTTCATCCCATGGTTTTTTGAACTCTGTCATAGTTTTCCTCTCCATCACCTCCCTCAGGAGCGCATTCCATGCATCAATTACCCTCTCCGTAAAGAAGAATTTCCTAACATTATTCTTGAGTCTACCATCCCTCAATCTCAAATTATGTCCTCTGGTTTTACCATTTTCCTTTCTCTGGAAAAGATTTTGTTCTACGTTAATACCTTTCAAGTATTGTATTATAAAGGAGGTTAAGTATTTGGGTGACATCTTAGATTCCTCGCTGTATATACAGTCTCTTGTAAAGAAGATAGCACAATGAGTTTTTTATGAGTTGAAATTTCCGAGGAACTTATTGTGATTTTTTTTTTTTAGTAACAGTAATTTTCATACAGTGGTTCAGGCGTTTTTTTTCCCACTGTTTGATTATTGTAATATTTTGCTTTTGAGGTTGCCAAACTAGTTGACTAAGGCTATTAAAGTAACTCAAAATGCAGCAACCCATCTGGTTTCAGGTGTTTCTCACACCGACTATATCACTCCAACATTGAAATAGCTACACTGGTTACCTATTCAGTCAAGAATTACAATTAAGTTGGCTGTTTTATTGTTCAAAGCATTGAATGATCTTTCTCTATTATGTTTGACTACTACCTTAGGTATATACAGACCTGTAAGAAATTTAAGATCTGCCCATATGGGACTATTGGATATGTCTTCTTTCTACAAAATCCTGAGTGGAGTTGAACGGGTACAAGTGGATCGATTTTTCACTCTGTCAAAAATTACAAAGACTAGGGGACACTCAATGAAGTTACAGGGAATTACTTTTAAAACCAAGAGGAAGAAATTATTTTTCACTCAGAGAATAGTTAAGCTCTGGAACACATTGCCAGAGATTGTGGTAAAAGCAGATAGTGTAGCTGGTTTTAAGAAAGGTTTGGACAAGTTCCTGGAGGAAAAGTCCATAGTCTGTTATTGAGAAAGACATGGGGAAGCCACTGCTTGCCCTGGATCGGTAGCATGGAATATTGATACTCCTTGGGTTTTGGACAGATAATAGTGACCTGGATTGGCCAGTGGCGTACCTAGGGTATGTGGCACACGGGGCCCATCATTTTTTGACACACCCACCCTCCATGTAAAAAATATTTTTTGTAATAACCATGAAATGGTATAAATGGTCAGAATAGAAACAGGGAGTGAAAATATTCTTTTATTGAACCTCATATATGTAACCATTATTCCAAACATAACATAACATAAATTATGTCTGAATTGTTATGACATCAGAAGTACGTATGGAGTAGTTGCAGGTGATGCTTGGGACAGTTCTGATTGTGTTAGTTCGGTTTTATGTGTTTTTTGAATAGAAGGGTTTTTATTTCTTTTTTGAAGGTTTTGTAGTCTGTGGTCGAGGTCAATAGGTTGTAGAGTTGGGGGTCGAGTGTTAGGAGGTTGTCAAACATAGTAACATAGTAACATAGTAGATGACGGCAGATAAAGACCCGAATGGTCCATCCAGTCTGCCCAACCTGATTCAATTTTAATTTTTTTTTTTTCTTCTTAGCTATTTCTGGGCAAGAATCCAAAGCTTTACCCGGTACTATGCTTGGGTTCCAACTGCCGAAATCTCTGTTAAGACTTACTCCAGCCCATCTACACCCTCCCAGCCATTGAAGCCCTCCCCTGCCCATCCTCCACCAAACGGCCATACACAGACACAGACCGTGCAAGTCTGCCCAGTAACTGGCCTAGTTCAATCTTTAATATTATTTTCTGATTCTAAATCTTCTGTGTTCATCCCACGCTTCTTTGAACTCAGTCACAGTTTTACTCTCCACCACCTCTCTCGGGAGCGCATTCCAGGCATCCACCACCCTCTCCGTAAAGTAGAATTTCCTAAAATTGCCCCTGAATCTACCACCCCTCAACCTCAAATTATGTCCTCTGGTTTTACCATTTTCCTTTCTCTGGAAAAGATTTTGTTCTACGTTAATACCCTTTAAGTATTTGAACATCTGAATCATATCTCCCCTGTCTCTCCTTTCCTCTAGGGTATACATATTCAGGGCTTCCAGTCTCTCCTCATACATCTTCTGGCGCAAGCCTCCTATCATTTTCGTCGCCCTCCTCTGGACCGCCTCAAGTCTTCTTACGTCTTTCGCCAGATACGGTCTCCAAAACTGAACACAATACTCCAAGTGGGGCCTCACCAATGACCTGTACAGGGGCATCAACACCTTCTTCCTTCTACTGACTACGCCTCTCCTTCTGGCAGCAGCCACTGCCTTGTCACACTGTTTTTTCGCCTTTAGATCTTCGGACACTATCACCCCAAGGTCCCTCTCCCCGTCCGTGCATATCAGCTTCTCTCCTCCCAGCATATACGGTTCCTTCCTATTATTAATCCCCAAATGCATTACTCTGCATTTCTTTGCATTGAATTTTAGTTGCCAGGCATTAGACCATTCCTCTAACTTTTGCAGATCCTTTTTCATATTCTCCACTCCCTCTTCGGTGTCTACTCTGTTACAAATCTTGGTATCATCTGCAAAAAGGCACACTTTTCCTTCTAACCCTTCAGCAATGTCACTTACATACATATTGAACAGGATTGGCTCCAGCACCGAACCCTGAGGGACTCCACTAGTCACCTTTCCTTCCTTCGAGCGACTTCCATTAACCACCACCCTCTGGCGTCTGTCCGACAGCCAGTTTCTGACCCAGTTCACCACTTTGGGTCCTAACTTCAGCCCTTCAAGTTTGTTCAACAGCCTCCTATGAGGAACTGTATCAAAGGCTTTGCTGAAATCCAAGTAAATTACATCTAGCATATGTCCTCGATCCAGCTCTCTGGTCACCCAATCAAAAAATTCAATCAGGTTCGTTTGGCACAGTTTTTTTCTTTTGACGTTATTGATTGGAGGGTATGTGAATGGTGTGCGAGTTCTCCTATGTCTGGTTGAGGTGGATTTAATTATTTAGCTGAAGAAATTAGTTACCCCCCCATTCCACACACATTAATTCTCTTCCATTTTTGTTCCCATTATAAAAAAACACTGATAAGTTCCCAGAAAAAAAATACATTAAAATAAGAAGTGAAAACAAAGGCCCCTACAGATGAGAACATAACATAAGAATAGCCTAACTGGGTCAGACCAATGGTCCATCATGCCCAGTAGCCCATTCTCATGGTAGCCAATCCAGGTCACTAGTACCTGGTCAAAACCCAAAGAGTAGCAACATTCCATGCTACCGATCCAGGGCAAGCAGACACTTCCCCATGTCTTAATAACAGACTATGGACTTTTCTTCCAGGAATTTGTCCAAATCTTTCTTAAAACCAGCTAAGCTATCTGCTTTTACCATAACTTCTGGCCACTTCATTTTTAAGCTTAGATCTTTCCTTCCAAACAGAGACCTTGCTAGATGTCAAATACAACACAAGGGAACTTCACATGGACTTAGCTGTGCAGGAAATATGAATCTCCTCATACACCCACCTATAGTGCAAAAATGTGCAAAGGTCTGTTTCTTTTCTTTCGATCACTAGATAGCCTAATGCCACACAAGCAGCACTGTTACAAAAGGTCAATGCTAAGGTTAACAAAGTTTCCTTCCTTGGACCACAAGGAGATACTGACAAACCACTGGAAGAGATCCCAAAACAACTACCTAGGTACAATACCCAAAGACCCACTCAGTGTGTGAACCAGTTGAGTGAGTGGACTAACTGGGGGGTGGAAATGGGCCCGGAGTTTGCTCAGGAGAATTTCCCAGACCACCTCTTCCTCTCAACACATTGACACACTGCCACCACCACTAGGAACACCTCACTGGGTAGGCCAGCAATGCTTATAAACTTTATAAAACACATTATTATATTTTTTTATAAAGCACATATTTTAACTGAACTCTCTGACATCCTCAGCCTTTCCATTCACAAAAATAGAAGGAAGAAAAGTTCCCATTTCCTGCTGTCTCATGTCCCCGGCCTATACAATATTTTTCTTCTGCAGACCCTTCAAAAGTCTGACCAAATCCTCATTTCACTTGCATTATAAAGTACTGAGGATGCCATCTCTCCCCAATCCCAGGTACTAAAGTCTGAGACAGTAGCGCAAACTGCCCGATTCAGGAAGAAAAATTTTGATTCAGCCTATTTAATTGGTTTTTCGATTCGATTTTCCTGCCCAGTTGGGTGATTTTTTTCAAAAATCCTGGTGGGTTTTATAGCTTTTTCACCCCCTTTGGCTTCTCCTAACCACACTGGCGCTGTGGTGTAAATAAAATAAAGAAACAAAAAGGACTTTTCCTCTCTCTGTTAAATCCTAGCTCACGTTTGCGGTCTAACACCAGCTCTGGCAGGATACACATTTCAAATCTGACATATTGTAATCACAAAACAGAAAATAAAATTAATTTTTCTACCTTTTGTTGTCTGGTTATTTTTCAAATCTTGTTGGTCCCAGGCTCTAGTTGTCTTCTGATAACTTGCTTGCCAGGATCTCCTTCTTTCTTCATGCTAACCATCCATCTGCCATCTCTGTCCTCCCTTTCCCTTTCCCTTCCCTCCACAGGAAGTCTGGTATCTTTCCTTTTTTTCATCTCCCTCCACAGATCCACCTTTTCTTAACTACCCTTTCATCCGGCATCTCTCCCTCCTTCCTCACCACCCAGGGCCTACCATCTCTCCCTTTCTTTTCCCAATTACCCTCCTATCCAGTATCTCTATCCCTCCTCCAAACCATCCCTTGTGTCCAATTTCTCTCCCTTTCTGTTCCTTCCCTCCCTAAATCCCATGGTCCATCATCTCTCTCCCTCTCCTCTATTTTCAGACCCATTATTTCTTCCCCCCCAAAGTCTGGCATATGCACATCTCTTTGAACACCCCCTCCCTCTGTGTACTTCTACACCAGGGTCCCCCCCCAAAGGCCTGTCCCCCCCTTGAAGGCTGCACCCCCCTTGAAGGCTGCACCCCCCGAAGGCCTGCACCCCCTTGAAGGCCTGTCTCCCCCCCTTGAAGGCATGTCCCACCCCCTTGTAGGCCTGTTGCCCCCTTAAAGGCCTGCCTGCCTGTCCCCCCCTTGAAGGCCTGCCTGCCTGTCCCCCCCCCAGAAAGCCTGTCTCCCCCATGAAGGCATGTCCCCTCCCTTGAAGGCCTGCACCCCCCCGAAGGCTGCACCCCCCAGAAGGCCTGCACCCCCTTGAAGGTTTGTCCCCCCTTGAAGGCCTGTCCCACCCCCCTGTCCACCCCTTGAAAGCCTGCCTGCCTGTCCCCCCCTGAAAGCCTGTCTCCCCCATGAAGGCTTGTCCCCCCCCCTTTTAAGGCCTGCATCTCCCCCTGAAGGCTTGTCCCTCCCCTTGAAGGCCTGTACCCCCGAAGGCTGCACCCCCCATGCCTGTCCCACCCCCTGTCCCCTACCTTAAATGCCTGTCTGCCTGTCCCCCCCCAAAAGCCTGTCTCCCCCCATGAAAGCTTTCCCCCCCTTTAAGGCCTGCATCTCCCCCTGAAGGCCTGCCTGTCCGCCCCACCCCGAAGGACCGCTCACCCCCCCCATCCCCCATCCAGATATCCGGTTCTTCCCCTCTGGCCTCCCTGCACCATTTAGAGTAGAAGCAGCCTGCAACAAGATCGCGATGTCAGCGATCTTGAGCTGCTTGTGCTGTCCTCTGCCGCGGACCCGCCCCCCTCCTCTGACGTCAGTGGAGGGGGCGGGACCACGGCAGAGGACAGCATGAAGCAGCGCAAAATCGCTGACATCGCGATCTTGCTGCAGGTTGCTTCGGTACTCTTAATGGTGCTGGGAGGCCAGAGAGGAAGAACCAGATGTCGGGGGGGGGGGAACGGATGCCAGAGCACCCCCTCAGGGCTCGCACCTGGGGCGGACCTCCCCCCCCCGCCCCTCCCTTGGTACGCCACTGGGATTGGCCACAATGAGAACAGGCTACTGGGCTTGATGGACCCGGTAAGGCTTTTCATATGTTCTTATGTAAGTGAGGCTTGATATGTACATAAAAAAGATATTAATGATTGCGAGTCCAGTGTTCTGGAATTCTGAAGTACTTTCTATTTTCAGAAAACAGGTTAAGGTCTTTAATTGTTTAGGAAAGCATATTAATATAGAAACATGATGGCAGATAGAGGCCAAATGGCCCATCCAGTCTGCCCATCTCTAGTAACCATTATCTCTTCCTCTCTCTAAGAAATCCCACCTGCCTATCCCACACCTACTTGAATTCAAACACAGTCTCTGTCTCCAGCACCTCATCTGGGAGACTGTTCCATGCATAACCCTTTCTGTAAAAAAGTATTTCCTTAGATTACTCCTGATCCCTATCACCTCTTAACTTCATCTCATTCCAGAGCTTCCTTTCAAATGAAAGAGACTTGACGCATGCACATTTACACCATATAGGTATTTAAACATCTCTATCATATCTCCCACCTTTCCTCCAAAGTATATATATTGAGATCTTTAAGTCTGACCCCATATGCCTTATGATGAAGAACAATGCATGTTATTTAGAAGAATTTAGCCTTTGCTCAGGCCAGTTGTAAAGGGCAGTCCTTCAGTTTTTTTTATATTTGCTTTGATTGTGTCACTGTACGGTTTTAATGTTTATGAAAATATTATTTTAATTGTGGGCCACCCAGAATGGTAGATGGTGCAGAGTAGAATTTTTTTTTGAATAAATAAATGTATCCTCATATGTGGTGGCATCATCTGATGGAGCCCCAGTGCAGACACTGCCAAGACTATTATGACTTTGAGAGATTTGGGGGGAGGAGCGAGGGTATATGAGAATACTGCTGTCCTTGAGGAACATCTGCTATATGTGAGTAACTTCTCTTTCTCCAAGGGCAAACAAGACATCCATTTTCACATGTGGCCATTCATAGCTACCAGGCTCACTGAGAACATCATATTGTTTGAAAGCGCAGCCTGGGCGTAGAAGTGTAGAGTTGAAGTCTAGATACCCAAAAATGTTTTTCAGGATTGTCGGTCCACAACCAGCTGTCATGTTGGGTATTCTATTCAAGGCAGTAATGATATGTGAACTAAAGACCTTGTCACTGCTTTGCAAATCTCCTCAATGGATGCTGATCTCATAGAAACATAGAGTATGACGGCAGAAAAGGGCCGACGGCCCAACAAGTCTGCCCACTCAAGAACCCTCCCTCCTCCCTCCCTCCTATGGGAATCCATCTTTTAAGCATTCCTCTGGAGCGACCCCACCTGTCTGTCTCATTATCCCTTGAGATCGAGCGTGGTTCTGGCCTCGACTACCTGATGTGGAAGACCATTCCATCGATCAATTACCCTTTCGGTGAAGAAATACTTCCTGGTGTCCCCATGAAATCTTCCCCCCCTGAGTTTTAGCGGATGCCCTCTTGTCGCCATGGGACCCGTAAGACAAAAGATTTCTTCCTCCACATCAATACGGTCCGTGATATATTTGAATGTTTACATTACATTACATTACATTAGTGATTTCTATTCCGCTTGTGCCTTGCGGTTCTAAGCGGATTACATTAGAAGATGGCTGGTCATTTCCAGGCGATGACAATACAATTATTTGTATAACTTTACAAACTTTGCATACCTAACTTTACATAACTTTTCGTACATAACTTTACATAACTTTACGTGGAGTTACTTTGTGTTACTTTACATTATCCTTACCGTGCTTGCATAACTTGCATTAAGTTTACATAATTTATCTTACATAATTTATCTTACATAACTTTACAAGACTTTACGTAGAGTTATTTTATGTTATTTTACCTTATTATTCCAGTACATTGCATAACTTACATTATCCCAGGACAAGCAGGCAGCATATTCTTTACGCATGGGTGACGTCACCGACGGAGCCCTCGGTACGGACCTTTTTACTAGAAAGTTCTAGTTGGCCGCACCGCGCGTGCGCGAGTGCCTTCCCGCCCGACGGAGGAGTGCGTGGTCCCCAGTTTCTTCGTTTCCGCGGAGCGAAGAAGACGTGTGTTTTTTCAACAGAGTTGAAATCCTCCTTTTGCCTTCCCGCTCGCGTTATTTTTTTCGGTTTTTCACCTTCGGGTACTTTTTTCTTCCCAATTCCAAAAAAAAAAAAAAAAAAAAAATCTTTCTTTTGTTTTATTTTTTCGTTCCTACCCCGGCGGGGCCTATTGCCACGATCCAGGCCTCGGGGTTTGATTTTGCGGAGGCCGTGTTTCCATTCATGCCCCCGCAGCCAGGTTTTAAGAAGTGCCAGCGGTGTGCACGCCCGATCTCCCTCACTGACCCACACAATTGGTGCTTGCAGTGTCTGGGACCAGAGCATCGGGCGGACTCCTGCACCCGCTGTGCCACTCTCAAAAAGCGCACGTTGAAGAATCGTCAAATCCAACAAAATTTACTTTTCGGCACCGGCCCGTCTATGGATTCGACATCTTCATCTGCGGCACCGTCGAAATCGACACCGACCACTTCGACGCCGCCTGAGACGACGTCGGCGCCTCCGGCGCCAGGTAAGCCGGCTAAGAAGCCTTCCACCCTTGAGCGCCCTCCCACCTCGGGGACGGCACCAGTCCTCTCGGCTCCACGCCGGGCCAAGAAACGCTCCACTCCGATATCGGTGAGTGCCTCGTCATCGGCACCCTCATCGCCGGAGTGTAGAGCGGCACCCAAGGAACCAAAAAAGAAAAAAGTGGTTCCGGTGCCTCCCCTGGATGACCGCATTGCGGCCATCCTCCAGGACAAGTTGCAAGAGCAACTCCACCAGCAACTTCAGCAGCTCTTACCATCTATCTTGGCACCGCTGCTCTCGGTACCAGACCGGCCCGAGCCCCGCACCGTCCAACCGGTATCCACTCCATTGGTACCTATGGACTCTTCCATGCCCATTCTCTCGGCACCGCATCTCCATTCCCATACCGAGCCAGTCGCCTTAACGACGACGGATCCTCCTCGGGACCGAGCAGGACACCGGTCTTCCCATGACCCGGACCGGCACCGGTCTTCCCAAGACCCGGACCGGCACCGTTCTTCCCGGGATCGGGACAGACACAGGTCTACATCGCCAGGAAATGTCTCGGTACGCTCAGGCAAGTCTTTGTCTAAGACTCACCATGCCGACCCGTCCACTCCGGTCTCTCGACACGCAACCACCGATGTCAGAGACCCGGACCTATGGGAAGAATCCCCCCCCGGTACCGAGGAGGATGCATCGTCGTCGGACGAAGAGCCTTCCGCACCCGAGACCACTTCCAAACCTGAACAATCTTCCTTCTCTAAATTTCTCAGGGAGTTGTCAGGGGCTTTGTCTTTGCCATTGGAATCTGACTCCAAAAAGTCACAAGCTTTCCTGGAGGCTCTGGATTTCGATCAACCTCCCAAGGAGTTCCTAAAGTTACCTGTTCACGATATCCTACGGGAAACTTTTTATAAAAATTGGGAGAACCCGCTAACTGTCCCTGGGGCCCCCCGTAAATTGGACAGTCTCTATAGGGTCATACCAATCCCAGGTTTTGATAAACCCCAACTGCCCCACGAGTCTCTCCTGGTAGAATCCACCTTGAAAAAGACTCAGGGCACCAGTGTGTATGCCTCCACCCCTCCTGGCAGAGAAGGAAAAACTATGGACAAATTTGGCAAACGGCTCTACCAAAATGCCATGCTTGCCAATAGGGCAAACAACTACTCCTTCCATTTTTCCTTCTACCTGAAACATCTGGTAATGCAACTCTCCTCCATGCAAAAATACATGCCGGAGCACAAGGTCCCTCTTTTCCAGCAGCACATCTCCAGCCTGCTTCAACTGAGGAAGTTCATGGTGCGCTCTGTCTATGACTCCTTTGAGCTCTCCTCCCGTGCATCTGCCATCGCTGTGGCTATGCGCCGCCTGGCCTGGCTCAGGGTCTCTGATCTAGACGTCAACCATCAGGACCGTCTAGCCAACGCCCCATGTCTGGGAGATGAACTATTCGGAGAGTCCCTGGATACCACCACTCAGAAGCTCTCCGCCCATGAGACCAGATGGGATACTCTCATTAAACCAAAGAAAAAGACTCCTCCTGCTCGTCCTTATAGACCGCAGACATCATATCAACGCAGGTTCTCTGCCAGACCGCTCAACCCACCTGCACAGCAACCTAGGCGGGCCCGCCAGCACCAACACACCCAGGCTCGTGCCCAGCCTAATCAACCTACCAAGCCTCTTCCTCCTGCCAAACCTTCTCAGCCCTTTTGACTCCTCTCTCCAGGGCTTAGCCAGTCTTCCACCCTCATTGCCTCTTCCTCAGCCAATCGGAGGCAGGCTCCACATTTTCTTCAGCCGTTGGGAGGTCATCACATCGGACCAGTGGGTCCTCAACATCATCCGCCACGGCTACTCCCTCAACTTCCAGACTCTTCCGCCAGACAATCCTCCCGTCGAGTCTGCTTCTCTCTCAACTCAACCCCCCCTCCTCCTGAGGGAGGTTCAATCCCTCCTCCTTCTCAATGCCATCGAAGAAGTACCTCCAGATCAAAGGGGTCAGGGATTCTACTCCCGCTACTTCCTGGTACCCAAAAAGACAGGAGACCTTCGTCCCATTCTCGATCTCAGGGACCTCAACAAGTGTCTAGTCAAGGAGAAGTTCAGAATGCTCTCCCTTGCCACGCTTTACCCTCATCTCTCTCACAACGACTGGCTATGTTCCCTGGACCTCAAAGAGGCCTACACTCACATACCAATCAATCCAACTTCACGTCGCTACCTGCGATTCCAGGTGCACCATCGCCATTATCAGTACAAGGTGCTACCTTTTGGCCTCGCTTCATCACCCAGGGTGTTCACCAAATGCCTCATTGTGGCGGCGGCCTTCCTCAGGTCTCACAACCTCCAAGTGTTTCCCTACTTGGACGATTGGTTAGTGAAAGCTCCTACGTCTCCTCTTGTGCTACAAGCCACTCAACATACCATCTCTCTTCTCCATCTACTGGGGTTCGAGATCAACTACCCCAAGTCGCATCTGCTTCCCACACAGCGCCTTCAGTTCATCGGAGCAGTTCTCGATACCACACTAATGAGGGCATTCCTCCCCTCCGATCGTCGACGGACTCTGCTCCACCTCTGTCATCAAGTGCTCCTTCATCACACCATCCCAGCTCGACAGATGATGGTCCTCCTGGGACACATGGCATCAACGGTGCATGTGCTTCCCTTAGCACGACTCCACCTCAGGACACCTCAATGGACTCTGGCCGACCAGTGGTCACAGACCTCGAATCTTCTTTCTCATCCCATCTCTGTGACATCATCTCTTCAGCGATCTCTACAATGGTGGTTGAACTCCTCAAATCTTTCCAGGGGCCTTCTGTTGCATCTGCCCCCACATTCCATGATCATCACCACGGATGCCTCCCCTTATGCATGGGGAGCTCACCTGGGAGACCTACGCACCCAGGGTCTTTGGACCCCACAGGAGCGTCGACATCACATCAATTTTCTAGAACTACGAGCCATGTTCTATGCTCTCAAGGCCTTCCAGCACCTTCTTTGTCCTCAGGTTCTGCTCCTGTGCACGGACAACCAAGTCGCCATGTACTACATAAACAAACAGGGCGGCACAGGATCTCGCCTCCTTTGTCAGGAGGCTCTTCGTATTTGGACCTGGGCCACGGCCCGCAGTCTCTTCCTCAAGGCGGTCTATATCCAGGGCGAACAGAACTCCCTGGCCGACAATCTCAGCCGCATCCTTCAACCTCACGAGTGGACTTTAGATCCTCCCACGCTCCACTCCATCTTTGCTCGCTGGGGCACTCCGCAAGTGGACTTATTCGCAGCTCCTCACAACCATCAGCTGCCCCAGTTCTGCTCCAGACTCTTCTCTCCTCGCCGTCTGGCCCCGGATGCATTCCTACTCGACTGGACGGATCGGTTCCTCTATGCCTTTCCTCCACTACCTCTGATGTTGCGGACTTTATTCGAACTCCTCAGGGACAGAGCCACCATGATCCTCATAGCCCCCCGGTGGCCTCGTCAACACTGGTTCTCCCTCCTGCTTCAACTCAGCTCCAGGGAGCCCATTCCTCTACCTGTGTTTCCTACTCTACTTACACAGCAGCATCAGTCTCTACTACATCCCAATCTGTCTTCACTCCACCTGACAGCTTGGTTTCTCTCGGGCTGACCTCTCCAGGAAATCTGTCTCAGCCTGTTCGTCTCGTTTTAGACGCCTCCAGGAAACCAGCCACCCTTCAATGCTACCATCAGAAGTGGACCAGGTTCTCCTCTTGGTGTCTCCGGCATCATCACAATCCCACCTCCTTAGCGGTGGAACCTGTTCTGGACTACTTGCTCTCCCTGTCCAACGCAGGCCTCAAGTCTACCTCAATCAGAGTCCATCTCAGTGCCATCACGGCTTTTCATGAACCTGTCCTAGGAAAACCCCTCACGGCTCACCCTCTGGTTTCCCGATTCATGAGGGGTCTCTTCAACATCAAACCACCTCTACAACCTCCTCCGGTCGTCTGGGACCTGAATGTGGTTTTGTCTGCCCTCATGAAACCTCCTTTTGAGCCTCTTGCCACAACTTCGCTCAAATTTCTAACCTGGAAGGTGCTTTTCCTCATTGCCATCACCTCTGCCAGGAGGGTCAGTGAGCTTCATGCACTGGTAGCTGATCCACCGTTCACTATCTTTCATCATGACAAGGTGGTTCTGCGTACCCATCCAAAGTTCCTCCCCAAGGTGGTCTCGGCCTTTCACCTTAACCAATCCATAGTGTTGCCTGTTTTCTTCCCGAAACCCCATTCCCACCCCGGGGAACAGGCACTGCACACTCTTGACTGCAAGCGTGCCCTGGCTTACTATCTTGATCGTACAAGGGCTCACCGCTTGTCCCCTCAGCTCTTCCTGACCTTTGACCCGAATCGTTTGGGTCGACCGGTCTCTAAACGAACACTATCCAACTGGCTTGCAGCTTGCATCGCGTTCTGTTATGCTCGGGCCGGTCTGTCACTGGACGGTGCTGTCACGGCCCACAGAGTGAGAGCTATGGCCGCTTCTGTTGCTTTCCTCCGTTCCACACCCATTGAGGAGATCTGCAAAGCGGCCACCTGGTCCTCAGTTCACACATTCACTACTCACTACTGTCTGGATGTTTTCTCCAGACGGGATGGGCTCTTCGGCCAATCTGTACTTCAGAATTTATTTTCCTAATGGCCAACCATCCCTCCTCCCTCTTTGTTAGCTTGGAGGTCACCCATGCGTAAAGAATATGCTGCCTGCTTGTCCTGGGATAAAGCACAGTTACTTACCGTAACAGGTGTTATCCAGGGACAGCAGGCAGATATTCTTACGTCCCACCCTCCTCCCCGGGTTGGCTTCTTAGCTGGCTTATACTAACTGGGGACCACGCACTCCTCCGTCGGGCGGGAAGGCACTCGCGCACGCGCGGTGCGGCCAACTAGAACTTTCTAGTAAAAAGGTCCGTACCGAGGGCTCCGTCGGTGACGTCACCCATGCGTAAAGAATATCTGCCTGCTGTCCCTGGATAACACCTGTTACGGTAAGTAACTGTGCTTTACATGATATTACAAAGCATAACCTTATGTTATATTACAACGCATAACCTTATGTTACATTACATAATATTACAAAGCATAATCTTATGTTACCAAAAAATCGTCTGTTCCTAGGTTGTTATATCTGATTTTACGGTATTTGGGGAAACTGTGTTTCTAGATATGAATTGGCTTTTCGCCCGATGCAACTAGATTAGATGTTGCCTATGGGGACGAAATTGCAGTTGGTTGTGAGTTGCAGGAGGTTATGAAGGGAGAGAAGATGATGGTAGATTATAATATTGGGATGTGTTTTTTGAATAGTATGGTTTTTATATCTTTTCGAAACGCTTTGTAGTCCGTAGTTGTGGTCAGCAGCTTGGATATGATGGGGTCAATTTTCGCGGCCTGTGTAGCAAGTAGGTTGTCATATAGCTTTTTGCGTTTTGTGCCTTTGAGTGAGGGGTAGGTGAATGGGGTCTGGGTTCTCCTTACTCTAGTTGAGAGGTTTCGGGTTAGGCGGCTGTTTAGGTAGAGAGGTGCTGTTCCGTTTAGTGCTTTGAATAATAGACAGTATAGTTTGAATTGAGTTCTTGCTTGTATCGGTAGCCAGTGTGAGTCGAGATAGGCATTAGTGATGTGATCGTATTTTCCTAGCGAGTAGATAAGTCTGAGTGCTGTGTTCTGTACTGTCTGTTTCTATCATGTCCCCCCTTTCCCTGCGCTCTTCGAGAGAATATAAGCGCAGCCTGCTCAAACGTTCTTCAAATGGGAGATTTTTAGTCCTGAGACCATCCTCGTGGCCATTCGCTGAATCGACTCCATTCTCTTCACATCCTTCAAGTGGGCATCTGATATAGCCTTGGTTCTGAAGAAGCAAAAAAACTGGAAACAAATTTCCACAAGTGGAAAACAAAACCAAAAAAGCAGGGGCAAGTCTTCAAACATCCAACCATGGAAATACAAAGATGTCTAAGCAAAATCTGATTGCTTCAAATCAAACTTTATTGTCATGAATCAAAGGAACGCAACATGGTCCATGTTTCAGCTCTTATGAGCCTGCCTGAGGGTTCAGAAAAAATATCATTGTTGCCAAAAACTTCAAACAAGAATGAGGAGAAAAGTTGCTTGCCTATGATCAGCATGAAAATATGTGATTTATTTTTCTCAGATCCTACAGAAATTTCTCTGAATTCAAAAGTGAGAGGGAGAGTGTTGGCTCATTGTTAACCACTGAGAAGTTTCTGTAGGATCCCAGAGAAAGAAATCACTGATTTTTGTGCTGGTTATAGTCAAGCAAATTTTAAGAAATGCAACAGGAATATGAAAAGAAAAAAATATGAAACATTTTGATCCTCTTTTACAAAGGCGCGCTAAGCGTTTCAGCGTGGACTTAGCACTCGCTAAATCGACACATGCGCTAACCACTAACACGTCCATAGGATAACATGCATGCGTTCGGCGCTAATATTTAGCACGTGCTAAAAAGCTTATTTTTTTAATTTAGTTTTTATTTATTCAATTTTTCTATACCGTTCTCCCAGGGGAGTTCAGAACGGTTTACATAAATTTATTCAGGTACTCAAGCATTTTTCCCTGTCTGTCCCGGCGGGCTCACAATCTACCTAATGTACCTGGGGCAATGGGGGGATTAAGTGACTTGCCAAGGGTCACAAGGAGCAGCGTGGGTTTGAACCCACAACCCCAGGGTGCTGAGGCTGTAGCTTTAACCACTGCGACACACACTCCCCTATGTGCGTATGTGCACAATCCCCTTTGATTCTGCAGTCTGTCCCTGCAGTACAACTTTTCTGATACTATATTCCAGTGGCTTTGGCATTCAGTGCTATTTTTTTTTTTTTCCTCCGCTCCATAGTTCTCAGCCCAACTAAGAAGAAAATGACGTGGATATGGTTCAATCAATGATCGGAAACAATGTCAAAACGGAGAATTTCGTTTCTGCAAATTGGCACTTAACGAAATAAGATAACGCTCTTTTCAGATACAGTGGCAAAAGAACGCTCAGAATTTAGGAAGTTGTTGATTGGGCTAAGAACTTTTCAGCACCCCCTCGTATGTAATAAAAGTGAGCCAAGTATAGGACAATCAAGCTATTGTGATATCACTGATGAGGTCGGCTCTTATTGGTGGAATGAGGCATTATGACATCACAGTATCAGCTCTGGTTACCAGAGACTGAAACGCTTCACAATTCCAGGGAGTGCTGAAAAGTTCTCAGCCCAGCCAAGAAGAGAATGACGTGGATATGGTTGAATCAATGATCTGAAACAAGGTCAAAACATAAAATTTCGTTTCTGCAAATTGACGCTTAACGAAATACGATAACACTCTTTTCAGATACAGTGGCAAAAGAACGCTCGGAATTTAGGAAGTTGGTTGATTGGGCTGAGAACTTTTCAGCACCCCCTCCTATGTAATAAAAGTAAGCCAAGTATAGGACAATCAAGCCATTGTGACATCACTGATCAGGTCAGCTCTTATTGGTGGAATGATGCATTATGACATCACAATCACAGCTCTGGTTACCAGAGACTAAAACTCTTCACACTACCAGGGGACGCTGAAAAGTTCTCAGCCCAACTAAGAAGAAAATGACGTGATCAATGATCTCAAACAAGGTCAAAATATAGAATTTCGTTTCTGCAAATTGACGCTTAACGAAATACGATAACGCTCTTTTCAGCAACAGTGGCAAAAGAACGCTCAGAATTTAGGAAGTTGGTTGATTGGGCTGAGAACTTTTCAGCACCCCGTGGTATGTAATAAAAGTGAGCCAAGTATAGGACAATCAAGCCATTGTGATATCACTGATGAGGTCGGCTCTTATTGGTGGAATGAGGCATTATGACATCACAGAATCAGCTCTGGTTATCAGAGACTGAAATGCTTCACACTTCCAGGGGGTGCTGAAACGTTCTCAGCCCAGCCAAGAAGAGAATGACGTGGATATGGTTCAATCAATGATCGGAAACAATGTCAAAACGGAGAATTTCGTTTCTGCAAATTGGCACTTAACGAAATAAGATAACGCTCTTTTCAGATACAGTGGCAAAAGAACGCTCCGAATTTAGGAAGTTGGTTGGTTGGGCTAAGAACTTTTCAGGACGCTTCATAGTACAATTATGGTCCAAATATGACATAAAATAACATAAAAAGTCACTTTTTTACTGCAATACCATTAAGTTCTATGCGGTTTACAAAAGAAAAAAATGGATAAAGTAGATGGAATACTTCAATTACCAAATGTGATCTTTCCATAGCAATGATGGTGGCAAATTCTCTCATTTATTCTTAACAGATGAGTTACCTCTCTGGGAATCTTGTCATGAGTGATACAGTTAGGTTTCCTTATTTTTACCGGACTGTCCCCACTGAACTGCACCTCTGTGCTGGGATACTCAGGCTATTGAAGCATTTTGACTGGACCTGGGTTGGTATCATTGCATCTGATGATGAAAACAGCAAGATGGCTGTTCAGATCCTGAAAGAAGGGATTGAGAAGGTTGGAGGCTGCACTGAATTCGTAAAAACTTTCACACCCTCCAGTTCAATCCTCCATCAAAATATGGGCAATATATCCAAGATCATCCAGACATCTTCAACAAAAGTGATTATTTTGTATTGCAATGCAGATTACATAGAGATTATAAAATACACATCCATTTGGGACCCACCTGGAAAAGTCTGGATCATCGCAGCTGAATGGGAATTTGTCTTACCTTCACACTCTGGTGATAGAAAAAGCACTTTTGCTTTCGCCGTTGCAAAGAAGAGCATTCCAAACTTTCACAGATTTGTCCGTGAGGTGAATCCTGCCGTGTTCCCAAATGATTCATTCTTAGAGATGTGGTGGAAGGACCTGTGTAATGACCAGTGCCCCAAGAGCATCCAAAGATCCTGCAGCAATAATGAAACATCTGCCTACCTCTTACATTGTGACGTCATCAACTCTGGGAACAGTTATAACATCTACAATGCTGTGTATGCCCTGGCACACGCACTGCATGG